>NC_064855.1:57561152-57928652 GCF_024139225.1 Suncus etruscus
CAGACTCCAAGAAACCATGGATCGAGTTGAACAGAACACTAATAAGAACCAAGAAAATATGAAGGCAGAAATGACAAAACTCCAAACTGAAATAACATGTCAACTAACAGGACTGAAAAAGTCAGTAAACGAAGTGAATGACAAAATGGATAAGCTCTGGGACAGGGTATCAGAAGCTGAGAATAGACTTGGTGCTGTGGAAGATGAGATACATAACAATTCCATACAGCAGGAGAGATTGGACAAAAAACTTAAAGCAAATGAGCAGACAATGGAAAAATTAGTCAAAGAATGGGAACAGACGAAAATAGAAGTCTAAGATAAGATCAACAGAAACAACTTAAGAATCATTGGAGTCCCAGAGACCCAGGAAGAAAATTTCCAGGAAGAATCAATGGTCAAGAACATCATTAAAGAGAAACTTCCAGAGCTAAAGAATATATGTGATCAAATCCTGCATGCCCGAAGAGTACCAACCAAAAGAGACCCCAGAAAAACCACCCCAAGACACATCCTAGTCACAATGACAAATCCCACAGATAGAGACAGAATTCTGAAAACAGCAAGATCAAAAGGGGAAATCATGTTCAAGCAAGCTTCCCTGAGATTTACAGCAGACCTGTCACCAGAAACGCTCAATGCCAGAAAGCAGTGGTGGGATATTGTGACAAGACTGAATGAAATGAATGCTTCACCCAGAATACTATACCCAGCAAAACTCACTTTCCGGTTTGATGGAAGAATACATGGTTTCACAGACAAAAAACAGCTCAGAAACTTCACAGACACAAAACCAGTCTTAAGAGAAAAACTGAAAGACCTAATCTAAGACAAGACTACCCAAAAGACACACCAAATTTTGAAATAAAGATGGCGTTAAATCCCAGGACAATTCTTTCTCTCAACGTCAATGGACTAAATGCACCAGTTGAGAGACACAGAGTGGCTAAATGGATCAAAAAACTCAATCCAACCTTCTGCTGCCTACAAGAAACGCACCTGAATAGTCAGAACAAACATAGACTCAAAATAAAAGGCTGGAGAAAAGTTATCCAAGCAAACAACACCCATAAAAAAGCTGGAGTGGCCATACTAATATCAGATAATGCAAACTTTATACTCAGGAAGGTTGTAAGGGACAAAGACGGACATTTTATATTAATCAAGGGGTACGTAGAGCAGGAAGAATTCACTCTCCTAAACATATATGCACCGAATGAGGGGCCAGCAAAATATTTAATACAACTGTTGACAAATCTGAAAAATAATATCAACAACAACACAATAATTGTGGGGGACCTTAACACGGCTTTGTCAACACTGGACAGGTCAACCAGACTGAAACCCAACAAGAATATACTAGACCTGAGGAGAGAAATGGAAGAAAGAGGCCTAGTGGATATATATAGGACACTCCATCCCCAGAAACCTGGATACACATTCTTCTCCAATGTACATGGGACATTCTCCAGGATAGACTACATGCTGGCACATAAAACATACCTCCATAAGATCAAGAGGATAGAAATTTTGCAGACTACCATCGCTGACCACAAGGCTCTGAAATTATTTGTGAACTCCAAAGGGACTCAGAAGAAACACTTTAACACCTGGAAGTTAAACAGCCTCATGCTCAATAACCAGTGGGTCCGAGATGAAATCAAGGAGGAAATAAAAAGGTTCCTGGAAACAAATGACAATAAAGACACAAACTCTCAGAACTTATGGGACACTGCAAAAGCAGTACTGAGAGGAAAATTTATAGCTTTGCAAGCACACATCAGGAAGGAAGAAGGAGCTTACCTGAGTAGCTTAATGACACAGCTAATAGAACTAGAAAATGCTCAACAAAAGGACCCAAGAATAGGAAGACAGAAGGAAATAACAAAGCTGAGAGCAGAAATCAACGAAGTGGAAACTCAAAAAACAATCCGAAAGATCAACGAAAGCAGAAGTTGGTTCTTTGAAAAAATAAACAAGATTGATAGACCACTGGCAAACCTAACAAAGAAAGAGAGAGAGAGAAACTTGATAACTCGTATCAGGAATGAAAAAGGAGAGATCACTACTGATATGACAGAGATTCAAAGGGTAATCAGAAACTACTTTGAAAAACTCTATGCCACTAAAAATGAGAACCTGAAAGAAATGGATAAATTCTTGGACTCTTATAATCTTCCACGGTTGAAGGAAGAGGATGTAGCATATCCTAAACACCCCAATCACCAATGAATGAAATTAAAACAGTAATCAAATGTCTGCCGAAAAACAAAAGCCCAGGTCCAGATCGATTCACTAATGAATTCTATCAAACTTTCCAAGAGGAACTACTGCCAATCTTGGCAAGACTCTTTCATGAAATTGAACAAACAGAAACACTTCCAAATAGCTTTTATGAAGCCAACATCACCTTGATACCTAAACCTGACAGAGACGCTACCAAAAAAGAAAATTACAGACCAATATCACTGATGAATGCAGATGCAAAGATCCTCAACAAAATCCTGGCAAATAGGATTCAATGCCTCGTTAAGAAGATCATCCACTACGATCAAGTAGGTTTCATCCCAGGAATGCAAGGCTGGTTTAACATTCGTAAATCTATCAACATAATATACAACATCAATAACAAGAAAAATAAAAACCACATGATCATATCAATAGATGCAGAGAAAGCATTTGATAAGGTCCAACACCCATTCTTGATCAAAACTCTCAGCAAGATGGGAATGGAGGGAACCTTTCTCAATATAGTGAAGGCCATCTACCACAAGCCAGTGGCAAATATTATCCTCAATGGAGAAAAACTGAAAGCCTTCCCTCTAAATTCTGGCACAAGACAAGGCTGTCCTCTCTCACCACTCCTATTCAACATAGCACTGGAAGTACTTGCTATAGCGATTAGGCAAGAAAAGGATATCAAGGGAATCCAGATAGGAAAGGAAGAAGTCAAGCTCTCACTGTTTGCAGATGACATGATACTCTACTTAGAAAACCCTAAAGACTCTATCAAAAAGCTTCTAGAAACAATAGACTCATATAGCAAGGTGGCAGGCTACAAAATTAACACACAAAAATCAATGGCCTTTCTATATACCAATAGTAATAAAGATGAAATGGACATTAAGAAAACAACCCCATTCACAATAGTACCACACAAACTCAAATATCTTGGAATCAACTTGACTAAATATGTGAAGGACCTATACAAAGAAAACTATAAAACTCTGCTCCAAGAAATAAGAAAGGACACACGGAAATGGAAACACATACCCTGCTCATGGATTGGCAGGATTAACATCATCAAAATGTCAATACTCCCCAAGCCATTATACAGATTTAATGCCATCCCTCTAAAGATACCCATGACATTCTTCAAAGAAGTGGATCAGACACTTTTGAAATTCATTTGGAACAATAAACACCCTAGAATAGCTAAAGCAATCATTGGGAAAAAGAATATGGGAGGAATTACTTTTCCCAACTTTAAACTGTACTACAAAGCAACAGTTATCAAAACAGCATGGTATTGGAATAAGGATAGGTCCTCAGATCAGTGGAATAGGCTTGAATACTCAGAAAATGTTCCCCAGAGATACAACCATCTAATTTTTGAAAAAGGAGCAGGAAATCCTAAATGGAGCAGGGAAAGCCTCTTCAACAAGTGGTGTTGGCACAATTGGATAGCCACTTGCAAAAAAATTAAACTTAGACCCCCAGCTAACATCATGTACAAAGGTAAAATCCAAATGGATTAAAGACCTCGATATCAGCCCCAAAACCATAAGATATATAGAACAGCACATAGGCAAAACACTCCAGGACATTACAGGCATCTTCAAGGAGGAAACTGCACTCTCCAAGCAAGTGAAAGCAGAGATTAACAGATGGGAATATATTAAGCTGAGAAGCTTCTGCACCTCAAAGGAAATAGTGCCCAGGATACAAGAGCCACCCACTGAGTGGGAGAAACTATTCACCCAATACCCATCAGATAAGGGGCTAATCTCCAAAATATACAAGGCACTAACAGAACTTTACAAGAAAAAAACATCTAACCCCATCAAAAAATGGGGAGAAGAAATGAACAGACACTTTGACAAAGAAGAAATACGCATGGCCAAAAGACACATGAAAAAATGTTCCACATCACTAATCATCAGGGAGATGCAAATCAAAACAACGATGAGATACCACCTCACACCCCAGAAAATGGCACACATCACAAAGAATGAGAATAAACAGTGTTGGCGGGGATGTGGAGAGAAAGGAACTCTTATCCACTGCTGGTGGGAATGCTGTCTAGTTCAACCTTTATGGAAAGCGATATGGAGATTCCTCCAAAAACTGGAAATCGAGCTCCCATACGATCCAGCTATACCACTCCTAGGAATATACCCTAGGAACACAAAAATACAATACAAAAACCCCTTCCTTACACCTATATTCATTGCAGCTCTATTTACCATAGCAAGACTCTGGAAACAACCAAGATGCCCTTCAACAGACGAATGGCTAAAGAAACTGTGGTACATAAACACAATGGAATATTATGCAGCTGTCAGGAGAGATGAAGTCATGAAATTTTCCTATACATGGATGTACATGGAATCTATTATGCTGAGTGAAATAAGTTAGAGAGAGAGAGAAAAACGCAGAATGGTCTCACTCATCTATGGGTTTTAAGAAAAATGAAAGACACCCTTGTAATAATAATTTTCAGACACAAAAGAGAAAAGAGCTGGAAGTTCCAGCTCACCTCAGGAAGCTCACCACAAAGAGTGATGAGTTTAGTTAGAGAAATAACTACATTTTGAACTGTCCTAATATTGAGAATGTATGAGGGAAATGTAGAGCCTGTTTAGGGTACAGGCGGGGGTTGGGTGGGGAGGAGGGAGATTTGGGACTTGGGTGATGGGAATGTTGCACTGGTGATGGGTGGTGTTCCTTTTATGACTGAAACCCAAACACAATCATGTATGTAATCAAGGTGTTTAAATAAAAAAAAAATTAAAAAAAAAAAACCAAAAAAAAACAAAGTGAGTTGTGAAATGGCAGTGTCCTTGAGTCAGGGAAGATAGAGAATAAAAGCTGAAATCAATAAACCAAAAATAAACCAAACCTTCTTTATCCACCTCACTGTGTGTGTGTGTGTGTGTGTGTGTGTGTGTGTGTGTGTGTGTGTGTGCGCGCGTGTGTGCTCACACATCATATTCTCATTGCCTATCATGTCCACAAAGAGTGTTGGGATCATCAATACCTCATAAAGAGTCCAGGCCTTGAAAGAAGAATACCATACTCTTACATACTGTTTTAGTTCAATGTATGGGAATATATTTCTTACATTTCTAGAACTCTGTGCTCTAATGTCATAGCACATGCAGATTGCAGCAAGTTGGATGGAACCGGACGATGTCATGATGAGCTATAAATAAGGGATAAATTCAGGATGATCTCACTCATCTGTGATACATGGAGAAACAAACTATTGATATTGACAATATCAATCAATAATGATAAACCTTTGACACTAGAATAGTGACCTAAGTGTACTAGTTTGGGGAGAGAAGAGGAGGGGGAGAAAATGGATTGTTGGAACCTGCTTGCAGGTTCTAATCTAATGCATCTAATGGTCAGGTGAAACTAGAGGATGTTCCACATCAGCCTTACTTCGATGAAGGAAATGCACAGAATCCAGAATCTTTAAATACAGGAACCTGACACCAACAACAGCTAAAGTGAGAAAAAGTTTCACTGGGACCATGGAGAATGATTCATGGGTTGGACAGACTGGTATGCCTGGAACCCAGAGTCAGTCTTATGCCAATAAACTTCTGGGGTGAGACCTTCTTGTAATCAGATTAAGGTTTTGTTTTTGTTTTTTTCCGTTTTCCCCATATTTTGCTGTGCCTATGCAAACAACGGCGATTGCCACTTTCACATCTTTACTGTTGTATTTTTTTAACACTTATCCTTTAAGAAAGAAAAAAAAAAACAGCATACTGAACTTAAAAAAATAACTGTAGTAGAAAGCCTGTTTTGAATACAGACAGGGGAAGGGAAGGGGGGAGTCTTTGGGAGTGGGAATGTTGCACTGGTGAAGGGGAGTGTTCTGTTTGTAACTGAAACCCACTATAATCATGTTTGTAATCATGGTGCTTAAATAAAAAATTTAATTAAAAATAAAAAAAGAATGGGTTGTTGAAAAGGAAGATACATGAAGACACCCAAGCACATAGGTGCCAACAAAGGTAACAGGATGTATCAAAATGAGAGCTAATGATTGACAAGTAAGGATGATTGACAAGACTGGAGAGAAAGACATTGGTTAAAGGTGACAAGACTAGCAAGGAGGGTCACAGGCACTTTAGTGGCAGTTTAACATTATTCTGCCCATTACCTAAACTACAACAATATAAAAATAAATAATAAAAATTATTTTTACATTTCCTTCCTCCCTCCCTCCCCCTCTCTTTATTCCTTCCTTTCTTCATCCCTCCATTCCTTCTTTTCTTTCTTTTTCCCCTCCACCCTCCCTCCATCCCTCTCACCCTTCCATTCTTTTTTCCTTCCTCCCTTCCTCCCTCTCTCCCTCCCTTCCTTCTTTCATTCCTTCCTTCTTTCCTTCCTTCCTTCCTTCCTTCCTTCCTTCCTTCTTCCTTCCTTCCTTCCTTCCTTCCTTCTTTCCACTCTACCAACATATCTAAGGTCATCCTTGACTTATTTGTTCATATTATAGCTCTTAGAATAAACTACAGAGCCATAATTCTCTGGAATGATAAACTGAGTTCATAGCATCCAGTATAGAATAAGTTAACTTAAAGTGAATCCAATCTTGTTGCAGCTTCAATTAGAACATACCATTTGATCCAAATAAGTGCATGCTCTGTAATACAAAACCAACTTCAGAAATGAGAAAAAAAAGTATGTACCTTAAATATTATTGTGAAAATAAAAAGAAAATGTATCACAAATTTTCTAAAAAAAATTTTTTTCTAGGATACTGGATGAAGAAAAATAAGTAATGATAACCCATACACCTTCCAAAATGACTATTTTCTTCTTGATTAAAAGATTAGACCAAACAAGGTAGTTGGTGCTCTGGATCAGAGGCAGCATTTTTGCCCTATAAGGGGCTTCTAGTTATTTGATCCAATTATTTTCAACAAGATTCATTGTGGGGAAGAGGTGAGCACAGAGTGTTTGATAGGAGGCAGCCTGTCTCTATTTGATGAAAAAAGACTGTTCACTCCAGCAACTTTCACATACTTGCTCAGATGGAAAAAAAGGATAGTGAGTATGTGATATGGGGTCATTTGGAAAGAAGAAAAGGATAAGAGAAATTTTTAACTAGTGCAACTAGTTAAATTTTTAACTAGTGGCTATTGCAAGATAGCACTGATTTCAGAATCTCGTGAAACATTCCTTTTTGGCAGCCTTAAAGAGAGCATTTTTGATCTAACTCTCATTTGTGTGGGACTGAAAATCATGATTTTTTTAAATCAGATCTTTTTTATCTAGTCATTAAACTATGCATGGGCTCAAAAGTTCCCAGGACCAGCCCTGCATGTCTTATGACATGGTCTCAAGATGTGTAGATAGTGTCTTAAAGAATGCCTTTTGCTTATAAACTTTAACTTTCTAGCCAGTGATAAGTTAACTATTCAAGAGGAGTATTCGTTCTCTAAAGATTGACTCATAGTAAAAGGATCTCTTTTCTTCTTTCTCTTCTCCTCCCATTGCTTTGTATTTTATTCTTATGTTATCTGTAACATGAATAACTATACTCATTTCAGTTGAGACACTCCCCCTTAGCATCGCCCCAGGAGCCCCAAGGAAAGATTGTACATACCCTTCATTCCTAAACCCTTGATTTTCTTTTTTTCTCTCCATAAAGGAAAACTTCAGTCTGAGATGGCTCAGTTTCCAGATAAGAAAAAAATGAATATTAATTACACATTTCTGAAATTGAGTTATAAATTTAATCATTTTGTGTTGTTATTGTGAAAGAGGTTTTTTTTTTTTTTTGTCTCAATTTAAATCCTAGGAGGTAGCTTGATATTCCAAATCTCTCCATTTCTAAAATCTCTAGTGTCTTATTTTGAATCAAGAATTCTTGTTAATTATATCCCTGAGCTCCCATTAAACAGGAGAAATTCTTCAGAGAGAGTGTTACTTGAATAAAATTTGTTGGAATTGTTGCAATGAAAGACTGTCCTGGACCACATGAGAAGAGGCACTTATATGTTAGAAATGTGGACTACCCTGAGCTTAAGCAATTATTCTGCATTCATATATTAGTAAAAGTCATATACACCTCAAAGGCCAATATGTGTACACTTAAATTGGTATATAAAACAGACTTAAAAAATATTTTTTGAAAAGATGTGGTTGACCTTTCAGTGGTGAACCTAATGCATACTTAAAACAGATAATGCTAAGAAAGAGAGAGAGAGAGAGAGAGAGAGAGATAATGCTACAATGCAATGTTACTTCAATGATATTCTGACCAAAATGAAGAGGTTTGTTAAAACAATGAACTTGTTGGAAGATGGCTTCCAAGGAGAATTTCTCATGTCTGAGGCCTGGGGTTCCATCCACAGCACCAAAATCAATAAAAATATCAAGACAGCAACCTCAAAGTATTAGACTGAGTTTGTGGCCATGCTTGGGAATGACTTAATGCAAATTATTCTCTAATATTCCCCTAATATAAAGTCACAGGGATACATGAAGTTAATCCTCAATTCTGGCACATTCCGAAGAGTTTCTCCCTCCTCCTTTCGATCTCATCATCAGCTTCTGCTCCTGTTGTCCCCACTCACTACTCCCCTTCTCCATGAGTCCAGACTAATAAAAAGTGAAATTCACACTCCAGTGTCTAGCCAGATACTAGAGAGTTTGTCTCAACTTCTTTGTATCTCCTGATAACAATGCTTCACAACCCAACTTCCAGTCTCATTCCTGCCTTGAGGGCCTTCATACCTAGTTACCCATGTGATCCCAGTTCCCCTCCTCCAACTTAACAACACAGATCTTCATCAATTCATGTGCCAGCCCGGCCCTTCAAATTCCTAAAGGTAACCATGCTCCCTAGCTGTTGCAATCTCAGGAAGCTAAATTATAAATCAAGAGAGGGACCAAGGATATGCTGCGGGTGGTAGAACACATGCCTGGACTGGGAGAGGCTCAGATTTCAGTCCAGATGAGACACTGCTTCATCCCTGAACCATCAGGCCCATATTGCTAGAGAATGATTCCAGGGGAATCACAAGTACCACTGGGTGTGACCCCTAAAAATTTTTCTACTTAAAAATAATATGAAAATAATGATAATGTTTGCTTGTAAATCTAAAAAAATAAAAAGAAGGTTTATCTTTCTTCTGAGAGCTTCCATCCATAGCTCATTCCTTCCTCTGAAGTAGCTGCATTCAGGATGTACCAGGAATTACTGGGGTCAATTATTTCTCACCCCAGGAGAATGCCAGACACAGACACAGAACAAAATCAGGAGATTCACAGATAAAGGAAACAGAATCACTGGTTTTGTTTTACCCCAAAGCCAAACTATCATATCAGAGAATTTTAAGAATACTGCTGATGTTTAATGTAAGATCCACCCCCACAAGTTAATTAGATAACAGTTCAAAAAGTCTTTCAGCCAGGGCCAGATCAGTGGTGCAAGAGGTAAGGCCTCTGCCTTGCCCACGCTAGCCTAGGATGGACAGCGGTTTGATCCCCTGGCGTCCCATATGGTCCCCAAGACAGGAGCAGTTTCTGAGTGCATAGCCAGGAGTAACCCCTGAGCATCACAGTGTGGCCCAAAATCCAAAAATGAAAGGAAGAAAGAAAGAAAGAAAGAAAGAAAGAAAGAAAGAAAGAAAGAAAGAAAGAAAGAAAGAAAGAAAGAAAGGAAGGAAGGAAGGAAGGAAGGAAGGAAGGAAGGAAGGAAGGAAGGAAGGAAGGAAGGAAGGAAGGAAGGAAGGAAGGAAGGAAGGAAGGAAGGAAGGAAGGAAGGAAGGAAGGAAAAAGGAAGGAAAAAAGTCTCTCAGCCATGCAAATGTACATCAGCAGTTTCCTAGTGTGGCCATGTTATGTCTGCCCTGACATGTACTCAGCTTAAGACAAACCTGCCACCAAGGCCTTTCATCCTTCTCAATCCACTTCTCCCTTTCTCATCTTCCTCTCAATTCTTTTTTTGTTTGTTTTGTTTTCTTTTTTTTTCTTTTCCTTTCTTTTTCTTTTTTTTTCTTTTTCTTGTTTTTTCTTCTCTTTTTTTCCCTCTCAATTCTAACCCATTTTTAAATGCTATGAACTATGGTGAAATGTATTAGTATATTGATGCACAAGTGCTATTTGGTTTGAGGATAGTCTTCCACTTAGCTACACCCTAAGCCTCATTTGATTTGAAGGAAAACATCATGGTATGCCATTTCACAGAGAAAAAAAAAAACCTTCTATTTTCTTCAGTGGGGTGACTTTACCCAGGTTCAGAAATGACAAGTGATCTTTGGTCACCTCTGCTTAATCAGGTTCACTTTTTGCTGAATAGAAGTTATTTTAAAGCCCTATACATACTTCATTTATGGCTAATTCACCATGATTGAATTATGGATCCTGTTCAGACCTCAAAGAGGTGCATGCTTCACAAAGTACAGCCTGGAGGAAAGCCTGAAGCGAAGCCTGGGTTTGTCAGAGAATGCCTGACAAACCTCACTTTCTTTCATCAACAGTTTTCTGCCCATCATTGTCCTCTACATTGTCTACACTTCCCCATTAGTCACTTGGTGAATCAAGGTCTGGACACAGCCAGCTGCAGACACGCACCACTGGCTCCCCATGTGCAGCAACCTCCTCCAGGGCCCCACTATGAAGTTGCTTTCCTCCAGGGACCTATGGAGGCCCCGCTCCAGGGGCCAGCAAACCACAAAACCACCTGTTCCAGTCACCACATGCACGGCCTCATCAGTTTGTTTTGATCAAAATGTTCCAAAGAGGAAACTGAACCTATATTTATTAAGAAAGAAAAGAAAAAAAAAAGAAATGTTAAAGTCAATACATTTTCTCAGCCCTCTCTCAAATATTTATTATTTACTAGTCCTCTTCCTAATATCCACCAGAGATCTGAATGAAGAACACTGAACCACAGTGAAAGGTCATGGATTGTACATGTTGAGTCTTTTGGCAGCTTTTCCTGAAGATGAGGATCTAAAAAGATCCAAGAACAGGGGCCGGCGGTGGCGCTAGAGATAAGGTGTCTGTCTTGCAAGCGCTAGCCAAGGAAGGACCGCAGTTGGATACCCCGGCGTCCCCTATGGTCCCCCCAAGCCAGGGGCAATTTCTGAGCGCTTAGCCAGGAATAACCCCTGAGCATCAAACGGGTGTGGCCTGAAAAAAAAATCCAAGAACAGTGAGTAACTGGCACATGTTAGCAGGGCGCCTGCCCAAGCAAAATGAAGAGAAACCCCAGCAGACTGGTAGGTGTACCTAACAGTAAAGCTTTAATGCTTTCATGGTGGGGACACATTAGATTGAGTTGTATGTGAAGAAAAGCTATGCTGCTAAGCCCCATCATCTAAGGATATGACTAGGTGTAGAGATCAGGTTCTACATAGAAATAATCATGTTACAAAGAAGCCATTCAGCTGGGTTCTGTTTTATTCTGACTTGTGTCTTTACAATCAGAGAGACACCCACGCAGGAGAATTTCATGTGAAAATGAAGGTAAAGACCTACAAGAAAAGTAACACCAGAGATATCAGGAAACATCTGGGAGGGTTGAGAGAGAAGCATGGAACACTTTTCTTCTCCCAACTCCCCAGCTGGGGACACAGTTCAAAGGACCAGGGTTTCTTTTCTGCAGATACTGCAAGTTTGATCCTGAGCCCCACTGGGTGTGACCCTACAGGCCCTGAATTATTGCTGGGGAGGCCTCTGTCCTCACAAAGAAAGTCAAGAATGTCCTCTCCTGTTCTCAGAAGGAACCAATTTAATGATACTTTGATCTCAGTCTTCTGGACTCCAGACAAGAAACAATAAATTTCTTTTTTGAAAAGGGAGAAATCCCCTGACTGCAAGGTAATTCTTGGTGGTGTTCAGGAGACCTTTGCAGTGCCAGGGATAGAATCCAGGTCAGCCAACTGGGAGGCAAGAGCCTTATGCCCTCTATTTACTCTCTGGCCCTAAATATATATTTCTAATTATTGAATGTTTGGTACCATGTCCTAGCAATCCAAAAAAAATTATCAGTAATACCAGCACATTTGGTCCATATAAGATCTTGGGACAGTATTTCCTCATGAGAGCCTCACACCTGAGCTTTCTCTAAATCTGTACATGACTGGCCCCTTCTTCCTACATAGACTGAAGTCCACCAATTGCTTCTTTTTTGTTTTGGCTCATTTTATTTACATTTGGGGGCCATGCTCAGCAATATTAAAGACTTGTTCCTAATTCATTTCTGACCCTGTGCTCAAGGGTTACTCCTAACAGTATTTAAGGGATCATATGTAGTGCTGGGGTTCTAATTAGGGTTGGACACATGCAAGGTAAGTGTTTCTATACCTGTACTATCTCTCCAGTCTCATAGGCTGCTTCTTTAGATTCTTCCTATCTAGCCAGGCAGAGGAACACCATCCCACCTCATTGGTCCCATTTCCTGATTTATATTCTAGATGACACCTGTCACTATCATTCTTGCTCATCTGTTTTGTAGAGTGGCATCTTTCTCAACACCTCCACAATATAAGCTTGGTATACCAAGGTTCTTGTCCATCTTGTTCATAGCCATGCATGTTTGTGGGAACTAAAAACAATCTGTTGAGTGACATGCAAAAAGAAAGGAATTAAGAAACAAATAATAGGGACATTTAATCCATTTATTTGTGTAGTCCATGTATTCAGGAAATATTTATTAGTATATGAGTGTCTAGAACTTTATAAGACCCCAAACAAAGTCAATAGAACTTAAAATCCTAGTTATGGAAAATCACCAGAAATTTCCAAAAATAGTCCTAATAATATCTGGCAGCTAGGAAAGCCTATGTCCTGCAGTTCAAAATCAGTTTCAGTGTTATTACTTTACACCTATCCCCTTCCCTCCTTCACCTTTATGTACATCGAGCAAGAACCTGAAAAAGTAAATAATGGTGCCAAAGTGTACCTTGATTACCCCAAGATATAAACTCTTTAAATTACTTCACCACCCAAACTCAAAATCCACAACTTACACCTTCCTCACCTATGTCTCTCTTTTCCCTCCTCCTGGGCTTTTTAGTTTTGTCAACTACCATACTTTCCCATTTAGGTACTGACCTTTTAAAAAATACATGAGGACAAATTATTGGTTATTAATAAATACTTCTTACATTTAAAAAATGACTTTGTAGTCTAGTTCTGGAATATGTAACCATTGTTTTCCAGATGCTGTCTTTTCAGCTATGGTGCAAAGCAGCTTTGCCTGCATGAAGAGGTACTATGGCCTGGGTTTAGAGGTATAATCTACACCAGGCTTGACTGACATGATTGTTCTGAATAATCACCACTACCACATCTCTGGATCAACTTGCCCACTTGCTGTGGGCATACCTGTGTCCTATAGACATAATTCCCTTATCAATTTCAGTAAGCTAGGCATGCAAATTGAAATCTCATACTAAAAGATTCAAGAACAATCACTGCCTCTTCTGAGTCTTTTAATGGTCTTTAACAGTTTTGCCAAAATAAGAAGTAGTTACCTTGACAAAGGGCCAGAGTGACAACACAGAAGCTAGGATGTTTTTCTTGCATGTGGACAATCTGGGTTCTATCCCCAGCATTCAATATGGTCCCTAACTCTGCCAGGAGTGATTTCTGAGCACAGAGCCAGGGTAACCCCTGAGCACTGCCTGTGCTCAAAACAAAACAAAATAAAAATTATGCCCAATCAAGACTGAGTCTTTGATTTGCTAAATGGTCCCTTCTAAATTCACTTGCAACTAGGATTATGATCTCTTCCAAACTCATTCGTTATTTTTTTTCTTAGCGACAAGAATCAAACTCAGAAGCTCATACACACAAGGCAGACACTATACCACTAAGCCACATTTCCAGCCCAACCTCAGTTCTGAAAGATTGGAGATGACTATACTGTAATAACATCCTAATTTTCTCAAACTATGGAAGTGTTATAGCTCATGTCATATGACCATCACATACATTGTGATAAGTTCACAAGTGAAAAAAATAAATTATGTCTAGATAATTAAAATTGTGCAGATGTTTTAAGTTAAAATATAGAAATAAAAGTAATACAATTGTATGAAGAATACCAAGGAATCAATTTTTTCTCAAAGCTTATGCTACATTATTTATCACAAGCAAGAATACTGGCCATAAAAGCATCATAATGTATATGACTGAAATAATTACCTTTTTCACCACTAAAGGCAGATTACAAATAATATGTCATAATTAAAAACATCACCTATATTGTCTTGAATTTGTTTATTTTGTTGTTTCTGGTGGCTAAAAGGAATTAAAATAGTAGAATCTAGGCAGGAGAGAGAATACAGCATGTAAGGAACTTCCTTGTACACAGCCATGCCTGGTACCACATATGGTCTCCTAGGCACAATCGGGGTGATTCCTAAACACAGAGCCAGGAGTAAGCCCTAAATAACAATAATATAAAAATAAATTAATAAAACCTAAAAAAAAATCCCATTACATCAAGGATGCAAGAACACATTAAATAATAAAATGAATAAAAGTACACCCAAAAACCTTGAACAAAGGTAGTTATTTTAAGAGAGCACAAGATAATTGGCAAACTTGCTGTTTTGTTGTTGTTGGGTTTTGTTTTGTTTTGGGCTTTTTTTTTTTGGTTTTGGTTTTTTTGGGACACCCCTGGTGACACTCAGGGGTTACTCCTGGCTATGTGCTCAGAAATCGCTTCTGGCTTGAGAACCACATAAGACTCGGGGGATCGAACTGAGGTCCGTCCAGGGTCAGCCGCATGCAAGGCAAACGCCCTAACGCTTGCTGTTCTTTTTGTACTTGTGGTTCTTGTGGTTCAATTATTTGTGAGTTGGAGGGACACACCCTGCAGTGTTCAGGGCCTATTCCCAGCTCTGCTATGAGGAGAGTCATGCAGTGCTGTGGCTCGAACCTCTTTCTGTAGACAAAGTATGTGCTCCAGCTTTGGGAGCATTTCTACAGCTAGAATCTGTGGGTTAGTTTTTATTTAGTAAAGTCAGTGTTTCTCAAAGTGAAAAAAGGAAAACTAAGCTATAAAATTCCTATATTTAACCTACTAAATAAAATTGGGTGCTGCAGAAAGGACACAGGGAAAGGAGACCATAGATTGTGAATTTTAGTTTGTCTGACTTCTATTTTCCTCTATTCTCAGCTGAAGTAAAAAATAGTTTCACTAAAGAAAATGTAAAGGCGACTATCTTACAACAATGACCCTATTATCTCAAATGCTTGCCTTTTTTTTTTTTTTAAGTCCTAAATTCTTCTACTGTGAACTTCCAGGGAAAAGACCTTGGTGGTTAAGTTGTCCTCATTTGACTCATTAGCCACAAGCCTTTCACATACAGAAAAGTGGAGCCCTGTATAAATAAGCATTCATGGAATCACTTTCAAAATGCCCAGCGCTGCATTTTCAGAAAGCAGTCTCTATCACAGGCCCATCAATTACCGTAATCACATCTCCCACTGGCTAGACACCAGGCAGAACATATTTTCAGAATTCAAAGGCCACTCTGTCAAAGACACACCAGCCTGGCATTGGTTCCAGCATTCAAATAGGCAGCCATGAGCCTCAGCAGCCAGAAGCATACTGAGCCATTCCAGGGGACAGTTACTTGGTACTGGCCTCTCTGAGGTTCCTCAGTTGCAGAAGAAATAAGGCAACTGCCTGATTTTGCATTTTACACCAGTTTTCATTTCCTCCATAGCTAGATCTTGAAACTTGAAAGCCTTCAAGCAAGACCTGAAGGAGGAAGTTGAATCCTGTTCCCTGTGATCTGGCCCCTGCAAGTGAGAAGGCAATAGAAATTCTTCTCCTATGGGTCCCATAATCTTTGAGTTCTTTAGGATTCCATAGGAATCCAATTGAATCCCTATTGTTAAGGCTAAGGCTTTCTGACACAGATGAGGCAAACATAGTCTTCTATGTTTATTTAATAGTAATATTTAAGTAATATTTAGCCAGATTTAACCTAGGCTGAGAAAAATAAACTTTACTGGATGACAGTCCCATGAAGTGAGAGGCAAAGCCATTTCTTCCTGTTCCCTGGGAAGTGTCATGGGGACAATGCAAAGAAGGTGGCCACCCTGAGGGCATCTGTGTTTGGGCTGCTTGATGCTAACTGACAAAACCTTGTCAGGTGTGCACGAAACCCAACACCACAGTGGGTCAGTGGAAGGAAAGCAGTGCTGCTCCACTTGCTTAAGGCCCACAGCCATGGCAACCTCTCTCCAGTAGGTGCCCCAGTACAACCCACATTGGAAGGCAAGAAGGACCACAAGGTCACAATAGGTCTCATTGATGACTCATGTTCCCTCATAGCTGAGGTGCCTCAGACCTCATATTCATTAGGCTTATTCAGATATGTCCTCTGAAGTTGATCATCCTGTTTAAGTTGGAACTTCTCTGTAATTGCACCATCAGCTTCTACTACCGTCTCCAGCTATATACTTCAGATACAATATTCATTTATCCGTGAAAGCCAGGTTAACAGAAAAGTTAGCTACTTAAATGTTAAAGCATTTTCATTTAACTCACAAAATTGACTTAGAGTGTTCTTAAAGAACAGTTGGGAAGCATAACAATCTCACTTGCGAGCTCACTAGAAATACAAATTCTAAAAAAAGGGGGGGGGAATACAAATTCTGCTTTGTTTTTTATTTCTTGTTTGGGATTACACCCAGTAGTTCTCAGGGTTTACTCCTGGCTCTATGCTCAGGATAGTTCCTGGCAAAATTTGAGGGACTTTATGGAATGTCAGAGATCTAATTTAGGGCAGCCTCATGCAAGGCAAGTGCCTCCTTACTCATACTATACTGCTTCACCAGCTCTAGAAATAAACATTTCTAGGACTCACCCCAAACCTACTAACTTAGAACCTCTGGGAGTGGGACAGAAATTAGTGGTTTAAATAAACCCCAGTGATTCTAGCATGGGCTGAAATTTGAGAATCACTGAGTTCAAAGAGACATCTTCACCTGGATGGGAGGCAGCATGAGGATATATATATATATATATATATATATATATATATATATATATATATATATATATATATATATATATATATATGAAGTACATATATTTATAGGAATATATATGAAATATATACATATATAAAATCTATAAACATAGGAAATGTATATGAATATAGGAAATATATATTACATGTGAAGCATTTAAGTGACATCAAATTTGGAAGAATATTTCATATTAAGCAAAATAATTTTTTGTTAGAAGTTAGAGGAGAGAAGGGGTGGAGGTAAAACAAAAAGAAGTTTAAGGAGAAACATGGGATATAATTTTACTTAATGAATCCTCTGTAAATTTGTTTCTCTTGGAGCAAAGTTCTAAACCAGGCACATCAAACAAAGCAGAAAACATTCTGGGAGATATTTGAAACAATAGATCCTTTTGGCAAAGAATGACTTACTGCTTACCACCTCAGTCTACTCTAAGTCATCTTTCAGTCATGTGCAATTCTGGTCACAAAACTCACCAAACCAGATACATAGAAAGTGGAACTATTTGTAGTCTATTGAATCTTATACTACCAATGCAAACCATACTATTTTAAATAACCTTTAATAAATTATGTTGGCCATTATCCTCAATGGCGAAAAATTGAAAGCATTTTCACTAAGGTCAGAAACTAGGCAAGGCTGTCCACTCTCTCCACTTATTCAATATAATCTTAGAAGTCCTAGCAATAGCAATCCGACAAGAGAAGGGAATCAAAGGAATCCAAATTGGGAAAGAGGAACACAAACTATCTCTATTTGCAGATGATATGATGATATACATAAAAAACCCTAAAGAGTTCACAGTAAAACTTCTAGAAATAATTAACCAATACAGCAAAGTGGCTGGCTACAAAGTGAATACACAAAAGACAGTAGCATTTCTCTACACAAATAATGAAGTAGAGGAGAGAGAGATTAAGAATTCAATTCCATTTAAAATAGTAACAAAAAACATTAAATACCTAGGGATCAACCTTACAAGGAAAGTGAAGGACTTATACCAGGGAAACTTCAAAACACTTCAGAAAGAAATTGAAGAGGATCTAAGGAAATGGAAGAACATTCCATGCTCATGGGTAGGTAGAATCAACAAAGTCAAAATGACTATCTTACCCAAACTCCTATATAGATTTAATGCAATCCCCATCCAAATTCAGACATCATTCTTTAAAGACTTAGAACAATCAATCATAAAATTCATCTGGAACCACAAAAGACCCAGAATAGCCAAACACATACTAAAAAACAAGAAGCTGGGTGGCATCTTGCTACCTAACCTGAAGCTATACTATAAAGCCATAGTGATCAAAACGGCATGGTACTGGTACAAGGACAGAGCCTCAGACCAGTGGGTTAGAACAGAATTTTCAGACATAAGTCCCCAGACATACAGTCAACTAATATTTGACAAAAGAGCCAAGAACTTGAAATGGGACAAAGGAAGTCTTTTCAACAAATGGTGTTGGTACAACTGGAAAACCACCTGTAAGAAATTGAAAATTGACTCATACCTCACCCTATATACAAAAGTCAACTCAAAATGGATCAAAGACCTCGAAATCAGACCTGAAACCATAAAGTTTATTGAGAAAAAATACGCAGAACACTCGAAGACCTATATATCAAAAAAGTCTTTGATGACAGATTGTCAATGGCAAGAACTTTAGCATCAAACATAAACAAATGGAACTACACCAAACTAAAAGGCTTCTGCATGGCAAAAGAAACCATACTTAATACAAGAAGACAGTTAACTGAATGGGAAAAAATCTTTGCACTCAACATGTCCGATAAAGGGCTGATATCCAGAAAATACAAAGCACTCAGATAGATGAGCTCCACAAAACCAAATAAAGCCATAGAAAAATGGGGAGATGAAATGAAAAGACACTTCACCGAAGAAGATCGAAAGATGGCCAACAAACACATGAAAACATGTTCACCTTCACTCATTATTAGGGAAATCCAAATCAAGACAACAATGAGGTACCACCTTACAACAGTGAGGCTGGCTCACATCAAAAATAATGGAAACAATCTCTGTTGGCGGGGTTGTGGTATAAAAGGCACTCTCATTAACTGCTGGTGGGAATGCCCCCTAGTACAATCCCTATGGAGAACAGTCTAGAGAGTGCTCAAGGAACTCAGAATTGAGCTGCCATTTGACCCAGCAATTACTCTCCTGGGAATCTACCCCCAAGTCGGAAGGACCTTCATCCCAAAATATGTGTGCACCCCACTATTTATCGCAACACTCAGTATAATAGCCAAGTCTTGGAACCAACCTCGATGCCCAACAACAGATGAATGGATCATTAAGATGTGGTATCTATACACAATGGAATACTACATGGCAGTAAGAAATGATTCAATCACAGACTTTGCAACAACATGGATGGACCTAGAACATATTATGTTAAACGAAGTAAGCCACAAGATGAAAGATAAACACAGAATGATAGCACTATTCTGAAGCACCTAGAAACTACACCATATATGCAACTAATATTCAAAGATCAAATAACAGGACTTAACAGGGTAGAAACTCCAAACACTGTATCATCACACATATACTGGGCAGAAGTGCCCAAAACACATATAAGAGGAACATCATAAACTCTCGACCACACATTAAACCATAAAGAAACCAGCAACTGCAGAAACAGCAGCATAGAGAGAACAGGTATGTAATCAACCTATTACTGCAAAGGCTTATAATAATCTCTTAGGGATCTTATACAAGGTTACAGGTAAAGAATACCACAGGAAATCACTGACTCCAAGGAAGTATTTCAAAATAATAGGTGTTAATGCTTTAAGCTTAATATATTTAAAGTAACCTCTCAACTTTTCTGTCCACAGGCATTCTTGGATACAAAGGATAGACAACCTAAGATGGCATTTCGGAGCTAAGCCACGCGAGATACCATACCCAGGTTGCGTTACAAAATTGTCTCGATAAAACTTTTTAACACACCCTTTATCTCTAGGGTATACCTTCTTTTAGGACCTGAAGCATGTGACCAGCCAGACCATTGAAGCAGCAACTGTGACCTGCAGACTTATACTACGGGGCCTACTCATCGAACATATTCAAGCAAAATGACATGGCCCCGCACTTTTCACCTCTCTTCTCACTACTCCTTCTTCCTTTTTTTTTCTATTTAATCTTATTTTCCCCTTTCTTCCTTTCTGCCCTTTCCAAATACTCTCCCCTATCCCCCTTCCAAGAATCCGACTACCCTTTCACCCCTCAATCCCATCCAGATGTTCCAATTTATTAAAATTCTTCACCCTCAGTTCTTAATCTATTAGGTACCAAGACTGACGTCCTACTCCCAACGAACCAGTACCCAGCACCCAAGTGAAGGGACATCCACTCAAACCCACACCTCATCCCCGTCCACAGCAGGAAAAGACAACCAACACCCCTACTGACTCATGCTGTGTGGCCCTCCCTACCAATTTATTCTAATGTGGACTGTTGCTGGATACCGGATTTAGCCCTAAAAGGACTCCCAATGCAATAACTTTACACAAGACCCCCTCAAATCTTTTACCAATCTCAGGAAGGGCAGGGTGTGCAATGAAAAGGCACCTGGGAACCCACACCCCACAAGAAAATCTCAAAAGGCAATGGGAAACCTATTCTTCCATCATAAGTATAAGACCTGTATAACACTACCTCTTTATTTTTTATTTCATTTTACTTAAAATCATTTTTCACTATACATATGTGAGCAAATATATTTTTTATTTCTATTTTTATGTTTTATGGGTGTGTGACTTGTTTCTCTGTTCTTTTCAACCCCAAATGCACCGGCAATATAATGAAGTAACATTTCTTCCTGCAAAGGCACATTATAAAAGGGGAAATCTCACGTATATAAACAAGCTCTTATCTACTAGGGATAAAAACTCATACTTATTTACAATACTGGAGACTCTCCTATCTTGAAAATATGTCATGCGGATCCATATTAGACTCCAGATTAGACACTGACTGTCCAAACTTGAATCCTGAACCCCAGACATAGAATCGAAACAGTTCTTCACAACAGCTACAGGAACCAAAGCCCATCTGGGACATCTTGAATACTACTCGACCTCCAACAGGTGCCAGTTCAAATATTATATACTGACAATGAGGAAATTGGGAACAAATGGACATAAGAACAGGTTATCCTACCTTACCAACTAATGATAAAACAAAATCAGAAGACTTATCACACTATGAGCCATGCAAAAGCGAAGAACGTGATCTACAGATGACTGGCTGATAGAACCATGACCGGGCAGTATGTATTCTGGGACCAACAAGAAAGCCTTAGTCTAGGGTTTGGTCTATATCCTGCACAACAATCATGACCTCTAATTCCAGAGTCCTGACTGAGGCAATTGCAACTGAACGGGTCTTCTGGAAACATAACGAAAGACGATATCCCAGGCTCCATCCGAGTTTCAGTGCAAGTGCCAAGACCACTAACCACAGAAGACAGATTAAAATGACATCGAGGAAACAGAACTTCTAAAATCACAAGAAAGTCTTCATCATAAGTTCCACTCCTTGACCTGTGCACAGACTGAGACCTCTAGATTTAGAGGTCTGTTTTTATCATCGAGATCAGAGCAGAAGTCTTCCATACGGCACAAAAACACCAAGGGGAGAGTAAATGAACATGAAAGGAGTCTATAGATAATCCCATGACAATATATTCCAAGGGCAGAGAAACCCTGTATCTCTTAGGCCAAGGGGATTCCCGTTTCGGATGACCCCAATATTTACTGTGCCTATGCGGGGGGGGGGGACAAAAAACACTAAATAATCCTTCTTTTTATTATTTTTTATCTAGTTTTTGTTGATTTATTTGTTTTGGGGTAGATATTGAAGTAGTTGTCCTTTTTTATTTATATATTTACATTTTCTTTCTTCTTTTCTCTTCTTCCTTTTTGCGCCTTGTCATATTTCCTATCTCACAAACATGGCAACTATGTGGCGCATATTTTTATTGCTGCAGAGCTCACTGGGTATCTTATTTGATTTATCTTTTTTAAGTGTTGTGGTGTTTCACCTTCTTTTTTTCCCCTTCGTCCCTCAAACCAAGGAAGAGAGCCTCTAGAATGATTCTGCTCATAGTCGGCGTAGTCAATTTTTACCCCATTATATTACTTTTCTCTTCCTCAAACAAAACCACAGAACTTGAACTTTCTAGTCCCACCTCCCAATTAGAGGGGGCAATAATGGAGGCACCAAGACCAAACAGTTATAAGACCACTAAGTAATAAACTAGACACAGAAGGGACCACACATTCTAGCAGCCCCTGGAGGGAGAGTGGAAAATATGGGAGGCAGGATGGGAGCAGATGTGGAAGGACAATTCAGTGGTGGGAATTCCCCTAATTCAAAGTAAATATGTACCTGGAATATTATTGTGAACGATATGTAAGCCACTATAATTAAAATAAAAATTATATTAAAAATGTTAGCAAAAACCGACAATCAATTGATCTTTGTCAAATACAAATAAAACACATTCATGTTTCCCTACCCCTTTCTCATAATAAAACAAGAATTATGATGCCTCTTTTTTCCTTAGCGACAGACATTAAAGAATAATGTGAGTGATAGTTCATCTAAAAAAAGGAGAAATAAATCAAAAAAATAAATAAAATTAAAAAATTAAGAAAGTGAAATAGAGGCCTGGCGGTGGCGCTAAAGGTAAGGTGTGCCTGCCTTGCCTGCGCTAGCCTTGGACGGACCGTGGTTCGATCCCCCAGTGTCCCATATGGTCCCCCAAGCCAGGAGCAACTTCTGAGCGCATAGCCAGGAGTACCCCTGAGCATTACCGGGTGTGGCCCAAAAACCAAAAAAAAAAAAAAAAAAAAGAAAGTGAAATAAAGAACTAGAACTTTTAATGTGTGATTCTCTTCATTTTCTCTTCAAAAGAGCAAAACAAAAAGATTAGGCCTTTCCTTAGAAATTTGCTAAAGATTTTATGGTTTTCATTAAGGAACCAATAGCCTGATTAAACACTTAGCAATTTAAGAGTCTTAATTCTCTCTAAGGCTATAAAGTAAAGACCCATTTTGTCAGACAAAATAAACTCCTTTAATAAGTATATTGTTTTTAAAACTCTTAAGTAGCATTTGAGTCCTCGCTTATGTATGATTTCTTCATCACTCAAATGACTTAGGTAGCATTTTATAACCTAAATTAATCAATGGAAGAAAAAGAAAATATGCTGTATTTTTCCTATGCCCTACCAATAACTATATTTATCTAAAATTTTTGGTTGGTGAATAAATTTTCCTATCCAGGACTTGAGAGTAAATTTAAAAAAGATGGTGCAAGTTTTCTGTTTTGAAGAAAAGATTAGCTAATTAAGAACGAATCTGGGAACAAAGGTCAAGCCTAAACAAGTACTGAAGATTAGAGGGAAAAACTAAGGTCAGATTGTGGAATTAAGTAGATGTGAATAAATATGAAGAGTAGGAAACTACACCTGCCCAGTGGGGCCCGACTGTGAAAAATTGTGAGTGCTGCCGGTGTGTGTCTGTCTACTATCCTGTTGCGAGAACCTCTTGGGAGTGGGTCAAAAAGAGGCTCCAGAACATTTGCTCTCCCACAGACCAATTCTAGGGCTGGAATGCCAAGGAACTGCTCCATAACGTGAAAACCGGCTATGTTTGCAGAAGCCAGGTCCCCTGTTTGTGGCATCAGGCTGGGAAAATCCGTGAAACTATGCCTGCCCAGTGGGGCCCGACTAGGAAAAATTGTGAGTGTGGCCTGTTTATGTGTCTGTCTACTATCCTGTTGCGTGAACCTCTTGGGAGTGGGCTGAAAAGAGGCTCCAGCAGAACACTTTGGCTCCGCTTTGCTACCCGGCCGTGTGCTCTTTCTAAGAAAAGAACACCATTGCAACAAGAATAAAAAATCACACTAAGAACTGTACTAGATCACTGAAGCTCAGAATTTCTCCCCGGACTGTCTTCTCTGCTGCGTGCTCGGGCCTAAGATTTAATCCTGTGTGAGGCTTCATCCACTGAGGAGTCCCCTCCCTTGGAGGCAAGTCGACCCATCCAGAAAGGGAAGAGGCAGAGGAGTGTGCTGCCTGCATAATTTAGCCAATAAATACCACCACAACACGTAGAAAAACCCACAATACAAGTATGACAATGAGGAAACAACGCAGGCCAGCATCACACATAGAGAACGAAGATGACAATTCTGCTGACCAGATAATGACCAACAACTAATCAACATCTCAGATAAGGACTTTAGACTAGCAATATGGAAGATGCTCAACAAATTCAAAGCAACCATGGATCAAGTTGAACAGAACACTAATAAGAACCAAGAAAATATAAAGACAGAAATCACTAAACTCCAAACTGAAATAACATGTCAACGAACAGGCCTGAAAAAGTCAGTAAACGAAGTGAATGACAAAATGGATAAGCTCTGGGACAGGGTATCAGAAGCTGAGAATAGACTTGGTACTGTAGAAGATGAGATACATAAAAATTCCATACAGCAGGAGAGATTGGGAATAAAAAAAAATTCAAGCAAATGAACAGACAATGGAAAAATTAGTCAAAGAATGGGAACAGATGAAAATAGAAGCCTATGATAAGATCAATAGAAACAACTTAAGAATCATTGGAGTCCCAGAGACCCAGGAAGAAAATTTCCAGGAAGAATCAATGGTCAAGAACATCATTAAAGAGAAACTTCCAGAGCTAAAGAATATATGTGATCAAATCCTGCATGCTCGAAGAGTATCAACCAAAAGATACCCGAGAAAAAATACCCCAAGACACTTCCTAGTCACAATGACAAATCCCACAGATAGAGACAGAATTCTGAAAACAGCAAGATCAAAAGTGGAAATTACATTCAAGCGAACATCCTTGATATTTACAGCAGACCTGTCACCAGAAACACTCAATGCCAGAAAGCAGTGGTGGGATATTGTGACAAGACTGAATGAAATGAATGCTTCACCTAGAATACTGTACCCAGCAAAACTCACTTTCCGGTTTGACGGAAGAATACATGGTTTCACAGACAAAAAACAGCTCAGAAACTTCACAGACTCAAAAGCAGTCTTAAGAGAAAAACTGAAAGACCTAATTTAAGACAACTAACCAAAAGACATACCAAATTTCGATATAAAGATGACATTAAATCTCAGGACAATTCTTTCTTTCAACGTCAATGGACTAAATGCACCAGTTAAGAGACACAGAGTGGCTCAATGGATCAAAAAACTCAATCCAAACTTCTGCTGCTTACAAGAAACACACCTGAATAGTCAGAACAAACATAGACTCAAAATAAAAGGCTGGAGAAAAATTATCTAAGCAAACAATACCCATGAAAAAGCTGGAGTGGCCATACTAATATCAGATAATGCAAACTTTATACTCAGGAAGGTTGTAAAGGACCAAGATGGACATTTTATATTAATCAAGGGGTATGTAGAGCAGGAAGAAATCAATCTCCTAAAAATATATGCACCGAATGAGGGGCCAGCAAAATATTTAATACAACTGTTGACAAATCTGAAAAATAATATCAAAAACAACACAATATTTGTCGGGGACCTCAACACGGCTTTTTCAACACTGGATAGGTCAACCAGTCTGAAATCCAACAAGAATATACTAGACCTGAGGAGAGAAATGGAAGAATGAGGACTAGTGGATATATATAGGGCACTCCATCCCCAGAAACCTGGACACACATTCTTCTCCAATGTACATGGGACATTCTCCAGAATAGACTACATGCTAGCACATAAAACATACCTCCATAATATCAAGAGGATAGAAATTTTGCAGACTACCATCGCTGATCACAAGGCTCTGAAATTATTTGTGAATTCCAAAGGAACTCAGAAGAAACACTTTAACACCCGGAAGTTAAACAGCCTCATACTCAATAACCAGTGGGTCCGAGATGAAATCAAGGAGGAAATCAAAAGGTTCCAGGAAACAAATGACAATAAAGAAACAAACTTTCAGAACTTATGCAACACAGCAAAAGCAGTACTGAGAGGAAAATTTATAGCTTTGCAAGCACGAATTTTGTGTTCCTAGGGTATATTCCTAGGAGTGGTATAGCTGGATCATATGGGAGCTCGATTTCCGTTTTTGGAGAAATCTCCATATCACTTTCCATAAAGGTTGAACTAGATGGCATTCCCACCAGCAGTGGATAAGAGTTCCTTTCTCGCCACTTACCCGCCAACACTGTTTATTCTCATTCTTTGTGATGTGTGCCATTCTCTGTGGTGTGAGGTGGTATCTCATCATTGTTTTGATTCGCATCTCCCTGATGATTAGTGATGTGGAGCATTTTTTCATGTGACTTTTGGCCATTTCTATTTCTTCTTTGTCAAAGTGTCTGTTCATTTCTTCTCCCCATTTTTTGATGGGATTAGATGTTTTTTTTTTCTTGTAAAGTTCTGTCAGTGCCTTCTATATTTTGGAGATTAGCCCGTTATCTGATGAGTATTGGGTGAATAGTTTCTCCCACCAATGGGTGGTTCTTGTATTCTGGGCACTATTTCCTTTGAGGTGCAGAAGATTCTCAGCTTAATATATTCCCATCTGTTAATCTCTGCTTTCACTTTATTGGAAAGTGTAGTTTCCTCCTTGAAGGTGCCTGTAGTCTCAATGTCCTGGAGTGTTTTGCCTATGTGTTGTTCTATATATCTTATGGTTTTGGGTCTGATATCGAGGTCTTTAATCCATTTGTATTTTAACTTCTTACATGATGTTAGCTGGGGGTCTAAGTTCAATTTTTTGCAAGTGGCTATCCAGTTGTGCCAACACCACTTGTTGAAGAGGCTTTCCCTGCTCCATTTAGGATTTCCTGCTCCTTTATCAAAAATTAGGTGATTTTATGTCTGGGGAGCATTTTCTGAGTATTCTCGCCTATTCCACTGATCTGTGGGCCTGTCCTTTTCCAATACCATGCTGTTTTGATAACTATTGCTTTGTAGTAATGTTTAAAGTTGGGGAAAGTAATTCCTCCCATATTCTTTTTCTCAATGATTACTTTAGCTATTCGAGGGTGTTTATTGTTCCAAACGAATTTCAACAGTTCCTTATCCACTTCTTTGAAGAATGTCATGGGTATCTTTAGAGAAATCGCATTAAATCTGTATAATGCCTTGGGGAGTATTGCCATTTTGATGATGTTAAACCTACCAATCCATGAGCAGGGGATACACTTCCATTTCCACGTGTCCTCTCTTATTTCTTGGAGCAGAGTTTTATAGTTTTCTTTGTATAGGTCCTTCACATTTTTAGTCAAGTTGATTCCAAGTTATTTGAATTTGTGTGGCACTATTGTGAATGGGGTTGTTGTTTTCTTAATGTCCATTTCTTCCTAATTACTATTGGTGTATAGAAAGGCCATTGATTTTTCTTTCTTAATTTTGTAGCCTGCCACCTTGCTATATGAGTCTATTGTTTCTAGAACCTTTTGGTAGAGTCTTTAGGGTTTTCTCAGTAGAGTATCATGTCATCTGCAAACAATGAGAGCTTGACTTCTTCCTTTCCTATCTGGATTCCCTTGATATCTTTTTCTTGCCTAATCGCTATAGCAAGTACTTCCAGTGCTATGTTGAATAGGAGTGGTGAGATAGGACAGCCTTTTCTTGTGCCAGAATTTAGAGGAAAGGCTTTTAGTTTTCTCCATTGAGGATAATATTTGCCACTGGCTTGTGGTAGATGGCCTTAACTATATTGAGAAATGTTCCTTCCATGCTGAGATTTTTGGTCAAGAATGAGTGTTGGACCTTATCAAATGCTTTCTCTGCATGTATCGATATGATCATGTGGTTTTTATTTTTCTTGTTGTTAATATTCTGTATTATGTTGATAGATTTAAGGATGTTAAACCATCCTTGCATTCCTGGATGAAACTTACTTGATCATAGTGGATGATCTTCTTAATGAGGTATTGAATCCTATTTGCCAGGATTTTGTTGAGGATATTTGCATCTGCATTCATCAGCGATATTGGTCTGTAATTTTCTTTTTTCGTAGCATCTCTGTCTGGTTTAGGTATCAGGGTGATGTTGGCTTCATAAAAGCTATTTGGAAGTGTTTCCGTTTGTTCAATTTCATGAAAGAATCTTGTCAGGATTGGTAGTAGTTCCTCTTGGAAAGTTTGAAAGAATTCATTATTGAATCCATCTGGGCCTGGGCTTTTGTTTTTCGGCAGACATTTAATTACCGTTTTAATTTCATCAGTAGTGATGGGGGTGTTTAGATATGCTACACCCTCTTCCTTCAACCGTGGAAAATTATAAGAGTCCAAGAATTTATCCATTTCTTCCAGGTTCTCATTTTTAGTGGCGTAGAGTTTCTCAAAGTAGTTTCTGATTACCCTTTGAATCTCTGTCATATCAGTAGTAATCTCTCCTTTTTCATTCCTAATATGAGTTATCAAGTTTCTCTCTCTCTCTTTCTTTGTTAGGTTTGCCAGTGGTCTATCAATCTTGTTTATTTTTTCAAAGAACCAACTTCTGCTTTCGTTGATCTTTCGATTGTTTTTTGGGTTTCCACTTCGTAATTTCTGCTCTCAGCTTTGTTATTTCCTTCTGTCTCTCTATTTTTGGGTCCTTTACTTGAGCACTTTCTATGAGCTGTGTCATTAAGCTACGCAGGTAAGCTCCTTCTTACTTCCTGATGTGTGCTTGCAAAGCTATAAATTTTCCTCTCAGTACTGCTTTTGTGTTTCGCATAAGTTCTGAAAGTTTGTTTCTTTATTGTCATTTGTTTCCTGGAACCTTTTAATTTCCTCCTTGATTTCATCTCGGACCCACTGGTTATTGAGTATGAGGCTGTTTAACTTCCAGGTGTTATAGTGTTTCTTCTGAGTTCCTTTGGAATTCACAAATAATTTCAGAGCCTTGTGATCAGCGATGGTAGTCTGCAAAATTTCTATCCTCTTGATATTATGGAGGTATGTTTTATTTGCTAGCATGTAGTCTATTCTGGAGAATGTCCCATGTACATTGGAGAAGAATGTGTGTCCAGGTTTCTGGGGATGGAGTGCCCTATATATATCCACTAGTCCTCATTCTTCCATTTCTCTCCTCAGGTCTAGTATATTCTTGTTGGATTTCAGACTGGTTGACCTATCCAGTGTTGACAAAGCCGTGTTGAGGTCCCCCACAATATTGTGTTGTTATTGATATTATTTTTCAGATTTGTCAACAGTTGTATTAAATATTTTGCTGGCCCCTCATTCGGTGCATATATGTTTAAGAGAGTGATTTCTTCCTGCTCTACATACCCCTTGATTAATATAAAATGTCCATCTTGGTCCTTTACAACCTTCCTGAGTATAAAGTTTGCATTATCTGATATTAGTATGGCCACTCCAGCTTTTTCATGGGTGTTGTTTGCTTGGGTAATTTTTCTCCATTCTTTTATTTTGAGTCTATGTTTGTTCTGACTATTCAGGTGCGTTTCTTGTAAGCAGCAGAAGTTTGGAACTGGTCCATTGACGTTGAAAGAAAGAATTGTCCTGAGATTTAATGCCATCTTTATATCGAAATTTGGTGTGTCTTTTGGTTAGTCTTGTCTTAAATTATGTCTTTCAGTTTTTCTCTTAAGACTGCTTTTGAGTCTATAAAGTTTCTGAGCTGTTTTTTGTCTGTGAAACCATGTATTCTTCCGTCAAACCGGAAAGTGAGTTTTGCTGGGTACAGTATTCTAGGTGAAGCATTCATTTCATTCAGTCTTGTCACAATATCCCACCACTGCTTTCTGGCATTGGGTGTTTCTGGTGACAGGTCTGCTGTAAATCTCAAGAATGTTTGCTTGAATGTAATTTTTCCTTTTGATCTTGCTGTTTTCAGAATTCTGTCTCTATCTGTGGGATTTGTCATTGTGACTAGGATGTGTCTTGGGATGGTTTTTCTGGGGTCTCTTTTGGTTGGTACTCTTCAAGCATGCAGGATTTGATCACATATATTCTTTAGCTCTGGAAGTTTCTCTTTAATGATGTTCTTGACCATTGATTCTTCCTGGAAATTTTCTTCCTGGGTCTCTGGGACTCCAATGATTCTTAAGTTGTTTCTGTTGATCTTAAAATAAACTTCTATTTTCATCTGTTCCCATTCTTTGACTAATTTTTCCATTGTCTGTTCATTTGCTTTAAGTTTTTTTTCCAATCTCTCCTTCTGTATGGAATTGTTATGTATCTCATCTTCCACAGCACCAAGTTTATTCTCAGCTTCTGATACCCTGTCCCAGAGCTTATCCATTTTGTCATTCACTTTGTTTACTGACTTTTTCAGGCCTGTTAGTTAACATGTTATTTCAGTTTGGAGTTTTGTGATTTCTGTCTTTATATTTTCTTGGTTCTTATTAGTGTTCTATTCAACTCGATCCATGGTTTCTTTGAGTTCGTTGAGTATCTTCCATATTGCTGGCAGTGCATTGGGGCTTATTTTTGGCTCTGTACTCAGGCATCATCCTGGTGATGATGATCCCATAGAATCCATAGGTGATCCCATAGGGGACCATATGTGATCCTAGGGGCCAAACCTGAGTTAGTCTTATACAAGGCAAGTGCTTGGCCCACTGTATTATCTCTCTGAAACCATATTATAAGATTGTTTGATTTACAATTTTCAATTTGGTGTTTTTTTTTTCGAAGAATCTTCATTGCAGAATCTGGATTATAGTGCAGCCACAAATGTTTTTTCTATAGGCCTCTCTCTATATGTATATGATAAATATGGACATATACATATTTATAAGTATATATACATATCCATGTATACATATATACATGTACACATGTATATATACATACATATATCAGTTTAGATAAGTCTTTTTTTGATAAAAATGCATATGTTTGTTTATTTAACTGATTAGAGCTGTTTTAGGATTCAGTTTAATGATGATAATCTATTTTTTAAATGCCCAAGTCTCTATTTCTTTTGTGGTTATTAATCTCTATTTTATTATGGAGACTATATCAGCCATACTGGGTGTATATATAGAGTATATAGTGGTATATTCAGCACTCCCAGTGTTGCTAAATTTAGTCATGGTCTTGTGGACTTCATAACTTTCTCATTATATCTTATATATTTTCTTCATATCTTTCTGATTATAAAATGCCTGCAATGTTCTTTTGATTATTTATGATAACTTATCTTTAAAATTATACTTTGAAGAAATCTATAATACTTCATTGTTTTAGTTTTCATTGGCTAGGTTTTGAAATTTTGAACTCCTGACATAACGGTCTATTAATATTGCATTCAGATAAATCTTGAACAATTAAGTGTTCCTGGAAATTTGTAAATTTTGATGTAAAACATCTCAACACTTCTTCTGAGGAAACTGAGGACCTGAAGGGAGCCCTGTCCTGTGCTTCTCTGTCTTTCCTGAATTCTTGAAGCTCTCCTCAGAGCCCTGGGAAGCGAACCCCAAAAAAATATATTCTGAAGCTACCCAGCAAGCGAGTGAGTAAGAAATGGCAGGGAGCAAATGGTGGGGAACAGCAACTACTCTAAGCAAGTTGTCCTCAGCTGATCCTGAACCTGTCATCCTGGCCAAGCAGTCCCCATTGGAAAGTCCCCAGATAATAAACAATTGCTGCCTCAAGTTCCAAGGGCTGTTTTGTGGGCATGAGAATCCGACAGGGAGGGGCTTGAGTGCAAGAGCAATGCTACTGGAAACTATGATGGGTAGGTCTCCTTACAAATAAAATGTCAGGTGACTGTCCACAGGAGAGGGAGAACCAGCGTCCAGTTTGGCCTCTCAAAAGTGACAATATCTGGGACTGGAGCAGTAGCGCAAGCGGTAGGGTGTTTGCCTTGCATGCCCTAATTTAGGATAGACCACAGTTCATTCCCCAGCATCCCATATGGTCCCTCAAGCCAGGAGCGATTTCTGAGTGCATAGCCAGGAGTAACCCCTGGGTATCACCGGGTGTGGCCCCAAAACAAAACAAAACGATAAAGTGACAATGTCTGAGGCCTTCTGCCTGCAGAATTGGAAGAGACTCCCTACCCTACCCCTGCATTGCTGCACTGTCATATGACTAGTTCCAAAAGAGCTCCACCATCTGCCCACCCAGGCCTGCTGAAACATTCCGGAGAAGGAGGTAGTATAGAAGTTTTGGTGCAACAGAGATGACTGAGAAAGGATGCTTGATGTTTGTTCCTTTTAAAGAAAGTAGATTTCCAGGGAGGGTGCTGAGTGATTTGTGGGGTGGGGGGGTTTGTTTTTGTTTTCAGTAAAGGCAGGTTTTCTGTTGATGCAATTGTAGTTGACATGCCCCTGGATGCCCCCACTGAATTTGGACATGACACTTGGATACCCCCACTGTAATGACAGTTAAACCTGGACATGCCCCTGGACACACCCCTTGAACATGCCCTTTTTATGCCTCATATAAACAAGCAGGAAGTGGGGGACCGAGATAAAGCATCAGCTGCCTGCTTTGTATCAATCCCTTTATCTCTCTCCTAACCTGGGCCTCCCCACCTCTGGACAGTGAACCTCCACCTCTCTCTCCACCCCCCTCTGAAACCCTCAAGCAGCAACAGCAGCAGCAGGCCTCAGACTCTAAGAAGAATAAAAATATACTTTTTTCAATCTCTCTCCTTCTCTCTCAGTTCCTGGCAAGCAGTCAAGTTGGCATCCTTGTGTGGTCTCTTGGCCACACTGGGTAGCAAGCCTTGCAGCCCTGCAGCCCTGGCAGCCTTGAGCCTCTGCAGCCTTGCAACAGCCCAGCAGCAGGTAGACTTGTCCCTAATTGCAGTAACCCTCAGAGAAACCTGGCTACCTTGTAGATAATCGCAGTAACTATAGCCTGACAGGACCTGCAGAAAAGGATGGTAAATTCTACAGCAGGTGGCAAATCTAAGAAGTGTGGATTTTGTGCTATAGAAAGCCTGAGTGTGTGCCTGTCAAGAAGTGAAGGAGAGCACTGAATCATGAGTGTGGTGAGAATGGGGTATAAAGGCACCCCTTGGAAATCTCCAAGACCAATTTGTTCATCTTATAGCCATAGAAGGAAGCCAGGGCCAGTAAGGTCTCTGGTTTATTGCTTCAATTCTCCTGGCATCCCTGTAAGCCAACTGCCACTCTCATCATCCCTGTTTTCTCACATACTACAGGTTCAAGTTCCATTTGAATGTCTGCTTTTCTTAGAAGCATTCCATACCTCTATCCTAGCCCCCAAAGCCAGCTCCATCAGAGTATATCACTCTGAATCCTATATTCCCCAGCACTTTGCTTACCTTTCTATTGTAGTCATTTTCCCAATTGCCTTTTACTCCAGTTGGACAAATCAATTTCATAGGGCAGAGAGATCTAGAAAGAGGCTGACACCAACTTCTCTTTCAATGTTTACCTTGCTGTGATGAGGTACTACTCTCAGTTCATTGCTTGGGTCACTCCTGGTGATGTGTGGGGACCAGGCAAGGTTGGGATGAAACCCAGGCCTCCCCTATGCAAAGTCAAAGCCCAGTTGAGTTTCTCTCTGGCCCTACTTAGTACATATTCCAAAAAAAGATAGGAATCATTTCCCACAGTGCCTAAGATTGTGCTGAGAAAAGAACACAATTCGAGTTCTTTTGGAAGCCCCCTGGGACTTTCAGGACACAAAGCAGTTAAGTTCTTTTAGATCAATTAGCAGAGTAAAAATATGCAGCCCTCAGGTTTCCTGGTTTTCAACCAATTATACTCTGTCGGGCTTTTTGCAAAAATGTCAGCACAGTCGCCCCCATCAGTTTGCTCCAATTCTGTGTTCATTCCAAATACTTGCCAGAGATCAGCTTAATTTAATTTTGCTCTGATAATATGATGTTCACAAAAAAACATTCTTGAATGTTTCACACTTGCCAATGTTTGAACATGGATTTTTTTCACACTCTCTTTCTCATATTTTCTTCTGGAAGCTTAGTTTGGCAAATTCTGCCATCTCCTTCAGGAGACGTGCTATCTTGGCCAATAAAAAGTATTTTGCAGCCAAAAGTCCTCCCATCCATACACATAGACAAGAATAAAGCCATGTATAGTACTCAAATACATCAGTTTGCCACTTAATATAAGATCCTATTGCCCAGTACAAGGTGCAGAGAAGAAAGAGATAAGGGAAAGGCCATCTGTCCAAAGGGGAGAGTCGCCTGAGGACACAGAACATGTACTTTCTGACACCTTATGCTGTATCTCCCAACCCAGGAAGCTCACAGAAAGAAGGAGGCACTTTGAAGCTTTTTACTTTGGGGATTTTGTCCTTCCTCCCCCAGCCGTATCCTACATGAGTATGCATGCAGGTAATGGCTACTCAGTCATGCCATGGCAAAAAGGAGGAAAACTCCAGGGCATTAAGAGAATGGAATGACTCTTTATCAGCCAAGAAAGATATATCCTTCTCACCCACTCACCCACTCACGGGGTAATGGGGGAACAACAAGCATGAAGAGAACTTTTATAAGAGTTCCCATGAATTCAGGTACAAGAACCAAAGAGATTTCCCCCCTTTTTTTTTCTTTGTTGTGAAGCAATAGTTGGGGGCTAGTCCCAGCACAATGCTAGGAATGTACAGCACAATGCTAGGGGTACTTGGAGGAACCCTAAACTCTAGCCCTTAGTTTCTCTCTGGAAAGCTCTCCCATGTAAGGTTGGATGCAAGTGGCTCTCTGCAAGTTTGGTGGGAGCCAGGCTCAGCTCCTCTCTGAGGGACATGGTCAGGACCTTGTCTAAGCATTTCAGCACCACATCTTCAATTGTCTGCCACATTAACCTCTGAATCAAAGTCCCCTTCTCATTGTCTTCTCATAATTAGACTCATAAATGTTTCAGTATCACTCACAAACATTTCCCCAACTTGACAACTAAAAATCACAAAGAAAGGCAAGGGTGAGGAGGAAAAGAAATAAATTCACAAGCAATTTATTAATCTCTGCCACATGTCATGATGAGCACTCTGAAAGAATAATTTTTTTCTTGTCTGAGAATAAAGCCAGCTATTACCAAATATTAAGAAGCAGAGGTGTCTGGAGCCTCATGGGAGCCCTCTGAGAAGAGGAGTTGGTATTGTCAGTGTTCCAGAAAGCCTAGGCTCCTCAGTGTCCACTCATATGGTGGTAGAGGGCCACAGGGTTTTGACAAAGGCTGATATATGGAGTCTTTGTTTTTTTTTCTTTTTAATGCGGCAAACAGAAGATGTTCCTTTTGTTCCTCAGAATACACTGCTCACAAGGGTGTTAGCCTGAAGGAAGGTGAAAATAAGACTGAAAAATAACAATAAGAACAAATATTCATGGATCATCTTTCCAGGATTTAGCACATGGGCTGCCTTTCTCTGACTATTATACTTCTCTTTACCTTAATTCATTAGTACCTGAACATAGAAGGGGGGCCAGGAAATGTCTCAGAGTGCCTTGCTTGTGTGAGATCCTGGGCAGAAGACAAACAGGGAACTCTCTACTTATATCTTTATCTGTGTCAATAGATATGCATTTCTTTATATATATAGACCTATAAATGTACAAAGAGAAAGAGAAAGGCATACAGGGAGAGATAAACAGAGAGAGATAATGAGTTGACAGAGAAAACTCTACACCTATATCTTTTCAATGTCTATTTATAGTTCTCTCATGATATAGACATAAAAATATACAAAGAGATACATTGAGAGAGAAATAAAGAGAGAGAGGCATAGAACACACCTCTGAAGTATCCAGGTGGCACCAGATAGGTCAGACTTGAAGCTTTCGAAGGAGTGAGCTCTGCTTTTCGGGAATAATCCTAGCTTATCTCAGCAATCTTTGTCCAAAGATACTTGGAAAAGATACTTGTCAATATCCAAAGATACTGACAGAATTTTTAATTTCATTTTTATCTTCAACAGCATTGTTTCATAATATATAACTGTCTACAATAAACTGTAAATATCAAAGTGTACAAATAAGAAATTTTGACATATATGTCATATTATATACATGCATGTACACATATAATGTACATGTGTACATATATAAATATGATGCCCATGTCCTCTTCTTGAGACCCTTTGAATCTGTGAACTGGAAAGGAAGAAGAAAGTTGCAGATGTGACATATTAAAGGATATTGGGATGGAATGCTCATTCTGATTATCCAAATGGATCCTATGTAATGGCAGTTCCTCATGAGAGAAAGGTTGATATTGAGGTGTGGCTCATGTAGTAGGGGAAAATGCCTCCTGTGTCTGGGTTCCATCCCACAAATGCACAAATGTCCCCAGCATTGGCAGGGAAGGTGGCCCTGGTGAACTCCAAGTACTACCAAGAGTGGCACTTATTAAAAAAATAAAAATTAAAAGAGACTAGAGTTCACAGCATAGCTGGGAAGGTGTTTACCTTTCATGCAGCCAACCTGGATTCAATCCGTATCATCCCATATGGTCCCCACAGCATGCTAGCAGTGGTTCCTGAGAACAGAGCCAAGAATAACCCGAGCACCACTTGGTGTGGCCCAAAAACAAACAAAAAAATTAAAAGTGGGAGTCTGGAGGACTCATATGAGAAGATAAAGTGAGACAGATTGATGTGATATTGCCACAAGCCAAGGCATAAGGGTAGCCTCAATAACATGGAAAAGCTCTGTGCTGATTTGTTATATCAACACTAAGAAACCTTTACAGGAGTTAGAGCAGCGACACAGTGGATAGGGTATTTGCCTTGCGTAAAGCTGAGCCAGGGTCAATCCCCAGTATCCCACATGAACCCTAAGCCTGCCAGTAGTAGTTTCTGAGCACAGAGCCAGGAGTAATGTCTGAGCACTGCCAGGTATGATTCAAAAACTGAAAAAAAATCTTTACAATATACATTCATGAAACTTACATACACTGTTCAAAAACAATTGCATTTTCTAGAAACATATATATATATACTATGCATTCTTAAATTCAGCATATTAAAATTCATTCATATTTTTGTAAGTATCAAAAATTTATTCCTCTCGGGGCTGGAGTGGTGGTCCTATAGAAGTGTCTATTTGGGGGCCAGTGAGGGTACTTGTTTGCATAAGGTTGATTCAAGTTCAATCCCTGGTCCTGTACGGTACTACAAACCCAACAGCAGTGATTCCTGAGTACAGAGCTAAGATTAACCCCTGAGCACTACTGGATGTGACCCAAAAAACAGAAATAAAACATAATGGTGTTAGATATCTTTGGAAACAATTAAAAATCATTTGCCCATTATTAGTGGGAATATAAGCTTTTATAACATTGATTTTAAGTGTTCCTTACATATTATAAACACAAGTTCTTTACAAAATATGTGCTTTGGAACTGTAAAGATAGAACAGGAATTAAGGTGCTTGTCTTGCATGTCAATCCCAGTTCAATTCCACCACCACTTATTGTCCTTTAAGTACCAACTAGGAATTATCTGAGCTTAGAGCCAGCCAGGAGTAGCCCCTGAGCACCATTAAGTGTGACCCAAAAATGAACTAAATAAATAAGTTAAATACGTGCTTTAAAAATATAGGGAATCAGCAATAACAGCAGCAGAAAAAAGAAAAGCAACCATCATCCCATCTCTGCACACACACAGCTACCTGAGCCTTTATATACCACTTAGCAGTTTCCATTATCTGTTTGCATGGGTTTATGTAGATAAGGGATTTCAGAACTAACCAATCATGCTGCACATGAATATCTAAATGAGACATTGTAGGGCCAATCAAAGGGACACATATGCATATATAAATGAGGGTTAATTGAAAGTCTTGATTTTCTCCCCCCCCTCCCACCGTTTTCTTCTTACTTTTCTTTAACCTTTTTGGATACCAGAATTTACAATACTGTTAATTATACTTTTCTTATATACATCACTACAACACCACACATAACATCAGAGTCTGCTCCCTTTATCAACATCCCAATGACAACCCTCCAGACTCTACCATGTAAGCTCAGTTCTCTAGGGAAAATCTTGAGTTCTGATGATTTTGACCCTTTGTCTTTAAGTCATCTTGTGACAAGCAACAGGACTTATTCCATTTGTTATTCATCTTATAGGAAGCAACACTTTTCACTGACTACTCTACTTTATGATATATGTCTAGTGTCTTATTTACATATTTTAACTAATATTTTAATTTAAAATAAGAGCGTTACCTAAGTTACCTTTTAGGTAAAAAAAGTTTAACCATTTTAGGTAAGCAATGACAGCTTTCAAGCTTGGCAAACAGTGGTAAAATGCCCTGATATACTCAGAGGTGGTGCTAACCATATAACTGCATACTTCTCAGAGAAAGTACAATGAGCTGCTCATGGACTCAGTCGTGCACAGATGCTGCTGGAGATAAACTCAATGGTATTGGAGGTACATGTGATGCTCAAGAAGAAACTTGGACATGTAAAGTGCAGGCTTTACCCCTTTAAACTAACTCTCTGACCCTCAACTATATTTTAAATATTTGGAGAAAGAGTTGTAGAGATCCTTTGACCTGGATTGCAATGTTATCAAACTCACACCAGATCCCTTAACATCCCGAAATAGTTTTCATCACCAGGAACTGGGCCTGAGTGACAAAAGGGTCTAGTTTGTCTTTTTCTCTGCCAATCAAAATACCTGTGACATAAAGACTCCTGCCATCCTACCACTGTGCCTGCACTGAGTTTTCAGATTTTTCATCTCAAAAAATCAATGTTAGAAACCCAGGTGAGGAAGATTAGATCATTCATCATTTCTAGGGATTGCACAGGATAGTTCTATTGCAAGTTGAGAGGAAGTTGGTAGGAATACCAAAACTTATCTCCTATGATAGGGATTCACTCGAGAAAGAAATTAGTCAAGAGGCAAGGGAGTCTACCAATTACATAGAACTGAGTACTGAAAATAGACCAGGAAACCAAGGGGACTTCAGAGAAATATTTCTGTCAATGAAGACTCTTCTCAGGATACCTTCCCAAGTGAACATGACGATCAAATCCCAGCTGGAACTCATGTTCCTCTCCCAGGGACTGGCAAGAAGCATGAACTGGAGGGCTTATGCAACTGGATGTCTAGCTCTGTCAGCCTTTGCACTGGGGCAAGCTCTGACACTCAGCCCATTGTCCCCAAGTATCACCCTCATTCTGGAAGTTCAAACTGACTTATATGGTTATCAGTCATTCCTTCAACAAGCACTTAAGGAACTGAAATGCCTATCAACAGATGAATGAACAAAGAAGATGTGGTAGAGATAGACAAGAAGGTGATGAAGCTATGTATGTCAAACTTTGCTCCCAACTTGTGCCCTTGTTAGAAAGTCTCCAACCTACTGCTCTACAATTCTTTCTCCAAATATTTAAAATTTAGTTGAGGGTCAGAGAGTTAGTTTAAAGGGGTAAGGCCTGTGCCTTACATGGCCAAGTTTCTTCTCGAATACCATATGCACCTCCAACACCATGAAGTTTAGCCTCAGTAGCATCTGAAGACTATTGAGTCCATGAGCAGCTCATTGTGTGGCTGATCACTAAACTTCTGGCCCACATTGTTGGATCATGTCACAACCAAGAGGGACCACTAGAATTACTAAGCACTGCTAGAAAGGCATCCTCCAAATTATTTAAAATAAAAACTAATTGAAGTTCTTTTGCTTGTAATATAGAAGATTAGAACCATTTTTCTCTTAATAATAAGTTCTCAAGTAGGGCTAGTGATGAACTATATTTTAACAAGAGAAAAGCAGACAATTTATTCATTTAAGTTCAAAGTAACACAGGAGCCTTATGAGGCAATAAGGACAAGTCAACCTGAGTGAGTTTTCTTTTTCCCTACTTTTGGACCACACTAGTTGGTGTTCAATATGCTTGGAATCAAACTGGAACCTCTTGCCTGCAAAAGCATGAACACAGCCATTAAGCCTACTCTCTGGTCCCAGGTTAAGTGTTTTAAATGTGGGTTTGTTGAAAAGTGGGCAGTCACAAAAAGATAATAATTGGAAACCCAGAATGTATGTTCAGTTGGACGAAAAGTAACCTGCAGCTCTGTAGGCCTGGAGTTCAGCTTCCTCCAGATCTTCTCTCCTTTGGAGATAAGAATGTTCCTTTTTGTTGGGTAGAGCAAGAGGCCTCTCTCATTTGATAGTTCTACAATTCCAGGAGGAGATCAGAAAGTCTTCCTGTACCTGTCATTTTCACATTCCCCCACTGAATTTTTAATCTACCAAAGTGTCATATCGCAGAATGGGCCCTGAACTAATGATGGCAGCAGTAAAAAGGTTGAGTTATCTAACCAAAGTCCAATGTCCTTCCTTGAGGTGATACCAGCACACCACTTTCTGGCCTAGTTCCTATCCAAAAGCTGGCTAATATTAGCTAACCCCTGCACAGTTATTCCTTTTTTTTTTTTTTATTTTAAAGAAAGTAAGGACAACTCTCTCCACTCTTATTTAATATAACCTTAGAAGTCCTAGCAATAGCAATCCGACAAGAGAAAAGAATCAAAGGAATCCAAATTGAGAAAGAGGAACTCAAACTATCTCTATTTGCAGATGATATGATGATATACATTGAAAACCCCAAAGAGTCCACAGTAAAACTCCTAGAAACAACCAATACAGCAAAGTGGCTGGATACAAAGTAAATACACAAAAGACAGTAGCATTTCTATACACAAACAATGAAGTCGAGGAGAGAGAGATTAAAAAAAACAATTCCATTTAAAATAGTACCAAAAAATATCACGTACCTAGGAATCAGCCTTACAAGGGAAAGACCTATACAAGGGAAACTACAAAACACTTCAGAAAGAAATTGAAGAGAATCTAAAGAAATGGAAGAACATCCCATGCTCATGGATAGGTAGAATTAACATAGTCAAAATGACTATCCTACCCAAACTACTAAATAGATTTAATGCAATCCCTATCCAAATTCAGACATCATTCTTTAAAGAATTAGAACAATCAACTCTGAGGACTTCAGGGGAAACTTCTACGTCTCTCTGCCTGTGCCTGTGCTTCTGAATCCCCGAAGGTTTCCTCAGAGGCCTAGGGAGCGCACCCCCAAAAAACTGCATTTTGAAGTGGCTGAGTGAGTACATTCTGGCTGCAGGGGTTGCTGTCCAATAAGATGAGGTCTCTGGCATGTGGAGGCTCCGCCCTGCTGTGACTTTGTTCACTCTAAGGACTTCAGGGGAAACTTCTACATCTGTCTGCCTGTGCCTGTGCTTCAGAATCCCTGAAGGTTTCCTCAGAGGCATAGGGAGCGCACCCCCAAAAAACTGCATTTTGAAGTGGCTGAGTGAGTACATTCTGGCTGCGGGGTCGCTGTCCAATAAGCTGAGGTCTCTGGCATGTGGAGGCTCCGCCCTGCTGTGTCTTTGTTCACCCTAAGGACTTCAGGGAAAACTTCTACGTCTGTTTGCCTGTGCCTGTGCTTCTGAATCCCCAAAGGTTTCCTCAGAGGACTAGGGAGTGCACCTCCAAAAAACTGCATTTTGAAGCGGCTGAGTGAGTACATTCTGGCTGCAGGGGTTGCTGACCAATAAGCTGAGGTCTCTGGCATGTGGAGGCTCCGCCCTGCTGTGCCTTTGTTCACTCTGAGGACTGTCAACTAGAGGCAGCAGAGGGGTTCATTGGCTGAACCCCACCACAACACGCAGGAAAAACCACACTACAAGCATGACAATGAAGAAACCTCACAGGCAAACACCATCCATAGAAAATGAAGACAAAAGCTCGGATGACCTAATAAATTCCAACCACCTGATTAACATTTCAGATAAGGAGTTTAGAATAGAAATATGGAATATGTTTGTAGAACTCAAAAAAAGCATAGATCGATCTGAAGAGAACACAAAGACAGAAATCAGAAAACTCCAAACTGAAATAACAGATTTGAAAAACACGGTTGCTCAACTGAAAAGCTCAATGGATAGCCTCGCCAACAGGGTATTAGCAGCTGAGGAGAGAATCAGAGTACTGGAAGATGTGATGCAGAAAAACTCAACACAACAGAAGAAATTGGAAAAGAACCTTAAGACAAATGAACAGGCAAAGGCAAAAGTACTCAAGGCATGTGAACAGATGAAAATAGAAGTATTTGATAAACTCAACAGAAACAACATAAGAATCATTGAAGTCCCAGAAACCCAAGAAGGAGATCTCCAGAAAGAATCAACTGTCAAAGATATCAACAAAGAGATACTCCCAGAGTTAAAGACTACATGCAATCAAATCCTGCATGCTGGAAGAGTACCAACTAATAGAGACCAAAAGAAAAACACTCAAGACATATCCTCATTACAATGACAAATCCCATAGATAGAGATAGAATACTGAAAGCAGCAAGATCAAAAAGGGAAATTACATACAAAGGAGCATCCCAAAGACTTACAGCAGACATGTCACAAGAAACTCTCATGGGCAGAGGACAGTGGTGGGATATTGTGACAAGATTGAATGAAATAAATGCCTCACCGCCAATACTGCATACAGCCCGACTCACATTCAGGTTTGAAGGAAGAATACACGGCTTCATGGATAAACAACAGCTCAGAAACTTCACAGATGATAAACCAGCCTTAAAGGAAAAATTGACAGGTCTACTCTAAGACAAGAGAGACCAACAAACACAGCAAACTTATCTACAAAGATGACATTAAATCCGATGACCATCATCTCCCTCAATGTCAATGGACTAAATTCACCAATTAAAAGACGCAGTGGCAAAATGGGTCAAAAAGATGAATCCAACCTTCTGCTGCCTACAAGAAACACATCTGAATACTCAGAACAAACATAGACTAAAAATCAAAGCCTGGAGGAAAATCATCCAAGCAAACAACATGCTCAGAAAAGCTGGGGTGGCCATATTAATATCTGATGACACCAACTTTATACTCAGAAAAGTGGTAAGGGACAAAGATGGACACTATGTACTAATCAAGGGATATGTGCAACAGGAAGAAATCAGACTATTAAACATATATGCACCCAATGAGAGACTAGCAAATTATCTAACACAATTACTGAGAAGTCTGAAAGAAGTAATCGATAATAAAACAATCATTGTGGGAGACTTCAACACAGTCCTATCAACACTTGATAGGTCAATCAGACTGAAATCCAACAAAAACATACTAGTCCTGAAAAGAGTTATGGAAGAAAGAGGACTAGTAGATATATACAGGACACTCCATCCCAAAAAACCTGGATACACATTCTTTTCCAATGAACATGGGTCATTCTCCAGAATAGACTACATGCTGACACATAAAACATACCTCCATAAAATCAAAGAGGATAGAAATCTTGCAGGCTACCTTTGCTAACCACAAGGCTCTGAAATTAGATGTGAACTACAAAGGCACACAGAAGAAAAACTTTAACAATTGGAAATTAAACACCCTGCTTCTGAACAACCAGTGGGTTCAAGATGAAATAAAAAAGGAAATCAAAACTTTCCTGGAAACAAATGATAATGAAGACACAAACTGCCAGAATCTATGGAACACAGTAAAAGCGGTCCTGAGAGCAAAATTTATAGCTCTACAAGCACACATCAGGAAGTAAGAAGAAGCATACCTGAATAACTTAATGACGCAGCTGATAAAATTAAAAAATGACCAACAAAAGGAACCAAAAATAGGGAGACAGAAGGAAATAACAAAGCTAAAAGCAGAACTCAATGAAGTGAAAAAGCAATCCGAAAGATCAACAAAAGCAGAAGCTGGTTTTTTGAAAAAAAAATAAACAAGATTTATAGACCATTGGCAAAACTCACAAAGAAAAAGAGAGGGAGAAACCCATATTAGAAATGAAAAGGGGGAGAGCACGACAGAAATTGCAGAGATCCAAAGGGTAATCAGAGACTACTTTGAGAAACTTATGCTACAAAACATTAGAACCTAGAAGAAATGGAAAAACTCTTGGACACTTATAACCTTCCACATTTAAGTAAGAAAGATGTAGCATATCTAAACACCCCCATCACTACTGAGGGAATTGAAACTGTAATCAAACATCTGCCCAAAAAGAAAAGCCCAGGCTCAGATGGTTTTACTAATGAATTTTTTCAAATATTTCAAGAGGAGCTACTACCAATCCTAGCCAAGCTCTTCCATGAAATTGAAAAAAACGGGAACACTCCCAAACTGCTTTTATGAAACCAACATCACCTTGACACCAAAACCAGACAGAGACGCTGCCAAAAAAGAAACTTACAGACCAATATCCCTGATGAATGCCAATGCAAAGATCTTCTACAAAATCCTGGCAAATAGGATCCAATGCATTATCAAGAAGATCATACACTACGACCAAGTAGGTCCCAGGAATGCAAGGATGGTTTAACATCCGTAAATCTATTAACATCATACATAACATCAACGACAAGAAAAATAAAAATCACATGATCATAACAATAGATGCAGAGAAAGCATTTGATAAGGTCCAACACCCATTCTTGATCAAAACTCTCAGCAAGATGGGAATGGAAGGACCCTTTCTCAATCTAGTTGAAGTCATCTACCACAAGACAATGGCAAATATTATCCTCAATGGAGAAAAACTAAAAGCCTTTTCTCTAAATTCTGGTACAAGACAAGGCTGTCCACTCTCACCACTCCTCTTAAACATAGTACTGGAAGTTCTTGCTATAGTGATCAGGCAACAAAGAGATATCAAGGGAATCCAGATAGGAAAGGATGAAGTCAAGCTCTCATTGTTTGCAGATGACATGATACTCTACTTAGAAAACCCTAAAGACTCTACCGAAAAGCTTCTAGAAACAATACACTCATATAGCAAGGTGGCAGGCTACAAAATAAACCTACAGAAATCAATGGCCTTTTTATTCACTAATTATGATAGGGAAGAGATGGAAGTCAGGAAGGCAATCCCATTCACATTAGTGCCACACAAACTCAAATATCTTGGAGTCAACTTGAGCAAAGACGTGAAGGACCTATACAAAGAAAACTATAAAGCCCTGCTCCAAGAAATAAGAGAGGACATACAGAAATGGAAACACATACCCTGCTCATGGATTGGCAGGATTAACATCATTAAAATGGCAATACTCCCCAAAGCATTATACAGATTTAATGTGATCCCCTTAAAAATATCCATGACATTCTTCAAAGAAGTGGATCAAACACTTATGAAGTTCATCTGGAACAATAAACACCCTCGAATAGCTAAAGCACTCCTAGGGAAAAGGAAAATGGGAGGCATTACTTTCCCCAACTTTAAACTGTACTACAAAGCAATAGTTATCAAAACAGCATGGTATTGGAATAAAGACAGACCCTCAGATCAGTGTAATAGGCTTGAGTACTCAGAGAACATTCCCCAGACATACAATTACCTAATTTTTGACAAAGGAGCAAGAAATCCAAAGTGGAACAGTGAAAATCTCTTCAACAAGTGGTGCTGGCAGAACTGGTTAGCCACTTGCAAAAAAGGAAAAATAGACCCCTAGTTAACATCATGTACGAAGGTAAAATCCAAATGGATTAAAGACCTTAATATCAGACCAGATACCATAAGGTATACAGAACAACATGTATGTAAAACACTCCATGACATTGAGACTAAAGGCATCTTCAAGGAGGAAACTGCACTTTTCAAACAAGTGGAAGCAAAGATCAACAGATGGGAATACATTAAACTGAGAAGCTTCTGCACCTCAAAAAAAATAGTGCCCAGGATATAAGAGTCACCCACTGAGTGGGAGAAACTATTCACCCAACACCCTTCAGATAAGGGGCTAATATCCAAAATATACTGGGCACTGACAGAACTTTACAAGAAAAAAACATCTAATCCCATCAAAAAATGGGGAGAAGAAGTGAACAGACACTTTGATAAAAAAAGAAATACAAATGGCCAAAAGGCACTTGAAAAAATGTTCCTCATCACTAATTATCAGGGAGATGCAAATCAAAACAATGATGAGATACTACCTCACACCACAGAGATTGGCGCACATCACAAAGAATGAGAACGATCAGTGCTTGTGGGGATATGGAGAGAAAGGAACTCTTATCCACTGCTGGTGGGGATGCCACCTAGTAGAGACTCTATAGAAAGCGATATGGAGATTTCTTCAAAATCTGGAAATTGAGCTCCCATTCGACACAGCTATTCCAATCCTAGGGACACACCCTAAGAACACAAGAATACAATACAAAAACCCCTTCCTCACACCTATATTTATTGCAGCACTATTCACAATACCCAGGCTCTGGAAACAACCAAGATGCCCTTGAACAGACAAATGGCCAAAGAAACTGTGGTACATATACACAATGGAATATTATGCAGCCATCAGGAGAGATGAAGTCATGAAATTTTCCTACACATGGATGTACATGGAATCTATCATGCTGAGTGAAATAAGTCAGAGGGAGAGAGAGACGCAGAATAGTCTCACTCATCTATGGGTTTTAAGAAAAATAAATCATTTTTGTAACAATCCTCAGAGACAATGAGAGGAGGGCTGGAACACCAGCTCACTCCATGAAGCCCACCACAAAGAGTGGTGAGTACAGCTATAGAAATAACTACACAGAGAACTACCATAATCAAGTGAACGAATGAGGGAACTGGAAAGCCTGTCTGGAGTACAGGTGTGGGTGGGGTGGGATGGAGGGATATTTGGGACATTGGTGGTGGGAATGTTGCACTGGTGAAAAGGTGTTTTTTACATGACTGAAACCTAATCACAATCATTTATGTAATCAAGATGTTCAAATAAAGAAAAAAAGAATCATATTAGGGGGGCTGGAGAGATAGTATTGAGAAAATAAAATAAAATAAAATAAAATAAAATAAAATATGATTGGAGTTAGCAGCTAAGTCAAAAACTTCTGAAAATTTAAAAGTAAATGCTTGCTCGTTTTTTTTTTATTTTTTATCTTTATTTAAACACCGTGATTACAAACATGATTATAGTTGTATGACTACAGTCATGTAAAGAACACCCCCCTTCACCGGTGCAACATTCCCACCACCAATTTCCCAGATCTCCCTCCTCCCCACCACCCTACACCTGTACTCGACACAGGCTTTCTACTTCCCTCATTCATTCACATTGTTATGATAGTTTTCAGTGTAGTCATCTCTGCAACTGCACTCATCACTCTATGTGATGAGCTTCATGTCCTGAGCTGCACCTACCAGCCCTCATCTCTCTTGTCTCTGAGATACTGTTAAAAATGTCCTTCATTTTTCTTAAAGCCCATAGATGAGTGAAACCATTCTGCGTCTTTCTCCCTCTGACTTACTTCACTCAGCATAATAGATTCCATGTACATCCATGTATAGGAAAATTTCATGACTTCATCTCTCCTGATGGCTGCATAGTATTCCATTGTGTATATGTACCACAGTTTCTTCAGCCACTCATCTGTTGAAGGGCATCTTGGTTGTTTCCAGAGTCTGGCTATTGTAAATAGCGCTGCAATGTATATAGGAGTAAGGAAGAGATTTTTGTGTTGTATTTTTGTGTTCCTTGGGTATATTCCTAGGAGTGGTATAGCTGGATCGTATGGAAGCTCAATTTCCAGTTTGTGAAGGAATCTCCATATCGCTTTCCATAAAGGTTTTACTAGACGGCATTCCCACCAGCAGTGGATAAGAGTTTCTTTCTCTCCACATCCCCGCCAGCACTGCTTGTTTTCCTTTTTTGTGATGTGTGCCAATCTCAGTGGCTTGAGGTGGTACCTCATAGTAGTTTTGATTTGCATCTCCCTGACAATTAGTGATGTTGAACATCTTTTCATGTGCCTTTTGGCCATTTGCCTTTCTTCTTTTTCAAAGTGTCTGTTCATTTCTTCTCCCCATTTTTTGATGGGGTTAGTTGTTTTTTCTTGTATAGTTCTGTCAGTAACTTGTAAATTTTGGATATTAGCCCTTTATCTGATGAGTATTGGGTGAATAATTTCTCCCACTCAGTGGGTGGCCTTTGTATTCTGGGCACTATTTCCTTTGAGATGCAGAAGCTTCTCAGCTTAATATAGTCCCATCTGTTTATCTCTGCTTCCACTTGCTTGGAAAGTGCTGTCTCCTCCTTAAAGATGCCTTTAGTCTCAATGTCCTGGAGTGTTTCACCTACATGTTGTTCTATATACCTTATAGTTTCAGTTCTGATATCAAGGTCTTTAATCCTAAGAATGATAGGGAAGAAATGGACATTAAGAGAACAATCCCATTCACATTCGTTCCACACAAACTCAAATATCTTGGAGTCAACCTGACTAAATATGTGAAGGAGCTATACAAAGAAAACTACAAAACACTGCTCCAAGAAATAAGAGAGGACACGCGGAAATGGAAACACATACCATGCTCATGGATTGGCAGGATCAACATCATTAAAATGGCAATACTTCCAAAAGCATTGTACAGATTTAACGTGATTCCTCTGAAGATACCTATGACATTCTTCAAAGAAGTGGATCAAATACTTCTGAAATTCATCTGAAACAACAAACAACCTCGAATAGCTAAAGCACTCCTTGGGAAAAGGAATATGGGAGGCATTACTTTCCCCAATTTTAAGCTGTATTACAAAGCAATAGTTATAAAAACAGCATGGTATTGGAATAAAGACAGACCTTCAGATCATTGGAATAGGCTTGAGTACTCAGAGAAGGTTCCTCAGACATATAACCACCTCGTTTTTGATAAAGGAGCAAGAAATCCTAAATGGAGCAGGGAAAGCCTATTCAACATGTGGTGTTGGCTTGCTCATTTTATTAGTTTTTCCTATATGAATATGTTTCTAGTTATATATATACATCTATGCTAACACATATATGTACATATTTTGGACTAATAAAATGCACAGTATTTTCTACTGAGATATGTCTAAAATTGTATTCGGTATTTTTATTAGTACCCCAGTATATTTGCTACTAAATGTTGCAGGAGAAGCCAATAAACTCATAAAAATTTAAAAAAAAAAAGAATTAGAAAAATCAATCACAAAATTCATCTGGAACCACAAAAGACCCAGGATAGCCAAATACATACTGAAAAACAAGAAGCTGGGTGGCATCTCCTTACCTAACTTGAAACTATACTATAAAGCCATAGTGATCAAAACAGCATGGTACTGGAACAGAGACAGGACCTCAGACCAGTGGGTCAGAACAGAATTCCCAGACATAACCCCCCATATATACAGCCAACTAATATTTGATAAAAGAGGCAAGAGCTTGAAATGGAACAAAGAAAGTTTCTTCAACAAATGGTGTTGGTACAACTGGAAAACCACATGTACGAAAGTGAATATTGACCCATACCTCACTCCTTATACAAAAATCAACTCAAAATGGATCAAAGACCTTGAAATTAGACCCGAATCTATAAAGTTTATAGAGAACAAAATAGGCAGAACACTCGAACACCTATATATAAAAAAGGTCTTCGAAGATGGAGCACCAATGGCAAGAACTTTAGCATCAAACATAAACAAATAGGACTACATCAAACTAAAAAGCTTCTGCATGCCAAAAGAAACCATACTTAATGCAGGAAGACAGTTAACAGAATAGGAAAAAATCTTTTCACTCGACATATCAGATAAAGGGCTGATATCTAGAACATACAAAGCACTAAGAAAGCTGAGCCCCCAAAAACCAGACAAAGCCATGAAAAATGGGGAGATAAAATGAATAGACAGTTCTTGGAGGAAGACAGAAAGTTGGCCAACAAACACATGAAAAAATGCTCACCTTCACTCATCATCAGGGAGATCCAAATCAAGACAACAATGAGATACCACCTTACACCAGTGAGGATGGCTCACATCAAAAATAATGGGAATAACCTCTGTTGGCGGGGATGCGGTATGAAAGGCACTCTCATCCACTGCTGGTGGGAATGCCCCCTAGTCCAACACCTATGGAGAACAGCCTGGAGAGTGCTCAAAGAACTGAGAATTGAGCTGCCATTTGACTCAGCAATTGCTCTTCTAGGTATATACCCCCAAGATGGAAGGACATTCATTCCAAAGTACGTGTGCACCCCACTATTTATCGCAGCACTCAGTATAATAGCCAAGTCTTGGAACCAACCTAGATGTCCAACAACAGATGAATGGATCATTAAGATGTGGTATCTATACACAATGGAATACTACATAGCAGTCAGAAATGATTCAATCACAGACTTTGCAGCAACATGCATGGACCTAGAACATATTATGTGAAACGAAGTAAGTCAGAAGACAAAAGATAAAAACAGAATGATAGCACTATTCTGAAGCACCTAGAACATACACCTTATATACAACTAATACTCAATAATCAAATAACAGGTTATAACAGGGTAGAAACTCCAAACACGGTAATACTCAACGTATACTCGGGAGCAGTGCCCAAAATACATGAAAAAGGAACAACACAAACTCTTGACTACACATTATACCACAAAGAAATCATCAACAGTAGAAACAGTAGAGTAGAGAGAACAGGTAAGTAATCAGCCTTCTACTACGAAGGCCCATAATAATCCCTTAGGGGGCCCAGAGAGATAGCACAGCGGTGTTTGCCTTGCAAGCAGCCAATCCAGGACCAAAGGTGGTTGGTTCGAATCCCGGTGTCCCATATGGTCCCCCGTGCCTGACAGGAGCTATTTCTGAGCAGACAGCCAGGAGTAACCCCTGAGCACCGCTGGGTGTGGCCCAAAAACAAACAAACAAAAAAAAATCCCTTAGGGATCTTCTAGAGGACCACAGGTAAAGTATACCACGGGAAATCACTGACTCCAAAGGAAACATCCCATAACACTATGTTTTAATGCTTTATTCTTACTATATTTAAAATAACCTCTCAGCTTTTCTGACCACAGGTATTCTTGGATACAAAGGGTGGACAAACTAAGATGGCATCTGGGGCTCAGTCACACGAGATACCATACCCAGCTTGCACTACGAGAAGGTCCCAAGAAAACTCTTTAACATACACTTTATCTCTAGGTTATACCTTCTTTTAGGATTTGAAGCATGTGACCAGTCAGACCACCGAAGCAGCAATAGTGACATACAGACTTATACTACAGGCCCTACTCATCGAACACATTCAAGCAAACTAGCATTTGCTTACTATTTTCTCCTCTCTTCTCACTACTTTCTTTTTTCTTTTTCTTTTCTCCTCTTTTCTTTTTTTTTCTTTTCTCTTCTCCCTTTCTTTCTAATGTATTTTCTCTTTTCTTCTTCCCTACCCCTTCCATATACCTTCCCCTTTCCCCCCTTTGGAAATCCAACAACCCCTTCACCCCTCAATCTCATCCAGACCTCCCACCCTCCCACTATGTTAAAACTCTTCACCCCTAGTTCTTAATCCATCAGGCATCAAGACTGATCTCCTACCCCAACGAACCCAAGCGAAGAGACACCCAGTCAAACCCACACCTTGCCCCCCACAAGAAAAGGCAACCAACTCCCCAGCGGACTCATGCTGCACTTTCCTCCCTACCAAATCCCCCTACCGTAGACTGTTACTTGAAACTGGACTTAGCTCAAAAAGTATCCCCAATGCAAGAACTCTTACAAGACCTCCCTGCTGCAAATCCTTTGCCAATCTCAAGAAGGTTAGGGGGAGTGAAGGAAAGGTGCTTGGGAACCCACACACCACAAGAAAATCCCAAAAGACAATGGGGAAACCTATACTTCCAACATAAGTATAAGACCGGTATTGCACCACCTCTTTATCTGCTTTTCTCCAAAAGTAAGGTAGTCTCAGACATCACATGGTTCCTTTAATTATTACGTTAATTCATTTTTTAAACGGTTGTTTTACATATACATATGTGAGCACATATACTTTTATTCCTATTTTTCTCTTATTTGGATGTGTGACCTGTTTCTGTTTTCTTCTCTGTCCACCCCAAATGCACCGACAGTACAAAGTAGCACCATTTCTCCCTGCAAAGGCACACTAAAAAAAGGGGAAATCTTACATATAAAAGAGAGCTCTTATCTACTAGAGAAAAGAATTCATACTTGTTTATAATACAGGGATATCTCCCACCTTGAAAATATGTCTCGCGGACCCAACTTAGACCTCATGTGATTAGACACCATCCGTCCAGCCTTGAACCCTGGATCCCAAACATAGAATCGACACAGTTCTTCACAACAGCTGCAGGAAACAAACCCCATCCGGGACATCCTTAATACCACTGGGCCACCAACAAGTGCCAGCTCTAATATGATATTCTGATAACAAAGAAAATGGGAACAGCTTGACCTAAGAACAGGGTATCCTACCTCACCAGCTAATGACAAGACAAAATCAGAAGACTTGTCACCCTTTGGTCAGTCCAAAAGCCAAGACCGCGATTTACAGATGACTGGCTGCTAGAACCATGACTGGACTGAATACATCTTGAGACCAATAAAAAAAGCCCTAGTCTAAGGGTTTGAAATATGACCCCCACAACAACCATGATCCCCTGTTCCAAAGATCCAGCAGAGACAATTGCAATGGAATGGGGCTTCTGAAAACACAATGAAAGGTGCTATCCTAAGTTTCATCCCAGGATCAGTGCAAAGACCAAGACCACCAACCACAGAAGATGAATTAAAATGACACTAAGGGAACAGAACTTCTAGAACCACAAAGAAAGACTTCATCATTAGCCCCACTCCCAAACCTGTGCAGATACTGAGATCTCTAGACACAGAGGTCTTATCTCATCACCCAGGACGGAGCAGAAGTTTTCCAAACACCACGAAAGCACCACCGGTAGAGTCTATAGTTAATCCCGTGACAATATACCCCAAGGATGGAGAAACCCCATAACGCTTAGGCCAAGTGAATCCCTTTTCGAATGACCCCAATATTACTGTGCCAGTGCAGGAGGGAAAAAAAAAGGCAAAAAGCACAAAACATTTTTTTATCATTTATCTATTATTTTTATTCTTCATTTATTATTATTATTATTTTTATTTTTATTTACCTATTTACTTTTTGTTGATTTCTTTGTTTTGGTGTGGTTATTGAAGTTGTTGTCTCCATTTATATTTATATTGTTTTTGTTTTGATTTGTTTTGTTTTCTTCTTTTCTTTCTTTAGGTGCTCTGCTATGTTTTTTAACTCAAGACCATGGCTTTTTTTGTGATGCTTATCGTTATCATTGGAGTGCTCACTGAATATTTGACATTTCTTTTTGTACTGTGGGGATGCTTCACCTTATTTTTCTCCTTCATCTCTCAAACAGACGATGAGAGCCTCTAGAAGGATTCCGCCCATTTTCAGCATATTAGACTTTTACCCCAGTTTACTACTTTTCTCTTCTTCTAATAAAACAACATCACTTGAACTATGTAGTCCTTCCTCCCAGTTAGAGGGGAAAATATGGGAGGTACCAAGACCAGGACTTCTAAGTAGTAAGCTAGGTACAGAGGAGACCACATATTCTTGCAGCCCAAGGAGTGAGGGAGGAGAATATGGGAGGTAGGACGAACACGGAGGGGTAGGGAGGACAAATCATTGATGGGAACCCCCCTGATCTTATGTAAATATGTACCCATAATATTATTGTCAACAATATGTAAACCACTACAATCAAAATTAAAATTATATTAAAAAAAAAAGAAAGTAAGGACATTCCCCAAGGTGCCAAGAGGGGCACAGGGGTTACCATGATCATACTTAGTGATGCTTAATGAACCCTGCAATGCAAGGTTTGATCCAGGTGCTCCATTTATGCTAGGCATGTGCTCTATTCCTTGAGCCATATGCTTTGAGGCTGGTATGGTATACTTTGGGAAGTATTTTTGACAGTGTATCCCAGAGTAGGTGATATTTCTCCTTGGGGTAGGGGTGGCTCCAGAGCAGTCCAGGGGAACAATAGTAGCCTTCGGTGCAAACAGTAGGCACTTTTTGTTTTTTCACTTAACAAAGGGAGATTTTTAAAGGGCTCTGGATTACTTTTACTTTCTGGAAAAGGGGCAGTATGCCAAGTCAGTGTCGGAGCCTCTGTCTATGTGCACAGGGAGCTGTGGATTGGTTCACTTGGCATGGTAAGCAAAGAACCCTGGAACTTTCTTCTACCTCTCCAAGAAGACTTGGTGGTTTATTTTCCACCCAGCTGCTACTTCTGGGGACATTGCTTCAGCAGTTATGCACCCAGAAAAGGCTGACAACAACATCTAGAGAGATGAACCTTGTCCTCCAGCTTGTCTCACGGACACCATGCAAAAGCACGCACACACACACAAAGGCACACAAGTGCTCCCTTCCACCATTACTTACATACACTCATGTACCAGGAGCTCTAAGTGCCTGTGCCTGCAGGCAGAGAAGGTGGGGGAGGCCTGGGAAAAGGGGTTTCACATTTCTGATGGAGTCTGACTAGGGAGTTAGAGCAAAAGCCAGAGACAGTTGTTCTGGCAGGCCTCCTTCTGAGAACACCCACAGCTCTGAACACTTAGTCAATAGCCCATTGTTTGCTGTGAAATTAAGATGATAAGAGAGCAGAGGAACTTGGGCTAAAATGCTGAGATACAGGCAGCTCCTATCTTAGATCTTCAGCAGCCAGGCTCCTGCCCAAGTGTGGGCCATTCAAAGGCAGATCTTGCCTGCAGATCTGAAAATCACATTCCAGAGCTTTCTCCCTCCACAGGCTCTCCCACACCTCTACCCCCACCGCCTTCTCTTCTGGCATCTTCCTTACTCCTCCTCAACCAGTGCCCACCCTTCCCCCTTCTTCCTTTCTCCCAAATATATCAATATCAAACTCAATTTACCTGGGGGCCGCAGGAGGCAAAGTCGGAGTGATCCTTGAGTGCAAAGTCAGTAGTAAGCCTTGAACATTGGGGGGTGTGACCCAAACTACTAAAACAAAACAAGATTCCACTAGGGCAGGGCCACAAAATGTTGTACGGAGGGCCATTTGCGGCCCGCGGGTCATGAGTTTGAGACCCCTGACAGGTGCCTCCAGGAGGATCATGGTATTAATAGAGCTCATGAGGGTCTTGGTTGTGTTGTCCCTATCCTTCAAATGAGTTGATTCTAGACATAGTTGAGTAAATAGTTTGGGGGCAGGTTGAGCCACTTAGTGGAGCATAAAGCTCTCTTCAAATCTGTTTATAAAAGAAATATTCAGCACGGGACTAGAAAGTAGTTATCTTTCTGAAAGCCAGGATGAATTGGGAGACGTCTGTTTTGAGTCAGTTCAGCCCTGACTTCAGAATGAGGACTTTGACTCAGTCCCCCAAAAGAAACTAAATCAGTAGCCTGCTCATAGGCACTATTTCACAGTGGATAGAAGGATAATCAGTGACAAGGCCATATGCAGCTCACACACATTCCCTCCAGCTCAGTCACTTTCAGAACTAACAGCTAAAAGCCTAAATTTAATTTCCCTAAAGAAAAAACTTATTCTTTACCCAAAAAAAAAAAAAAAAAAAAAAAAAACTATATATTTAGAAGTCTTGACCAACAGGAAAATCCAACGGTCTGAGAATTAGGAAGCAAATTAAATTGTGAGAATTTGCGTGTAAGTTGATGACGCCTAAACATGCCCTTAAATTTTTGTTTTGTTTTGTTTTACAAAGACCCAAGATGTAATAACAGAGGTAAAGACCAGGAAGGGCTGGAAGTCTCAAAGGGCTCCTAGAGGTCAGTATGGTCTCTACTCAGTTCCTCCATCTCTCCATATTGAGAAGTGAGAAAACCCATCATGGCAGGATCTGGAGGCGAAGCATATTCAAGAGAAGAAGTGAAATAGCAGATACCCTTAGCCAAAAAAAGACCCAATACTTCAGGAGCATAAGGTGACTCAAAGGAATTAAAGACAGACTGCAGGAGCCAAGGTGAAGAGGCACTGGATCTCTGATTTCAGAGACTTAGAAACTTGGGTAAAAAGTGTGTGTATTTTTTATATATGTGTATGAATGTATGTATCATATGTGTGAGTATGTGATAGGAGATAGTGTGCGAGTATGAATAAATGTGGAAGTGTATGTGTGCATGTGTTTTGAATAAAAGGAACTTAATCAAGGAATAAACAAGATCTGACACATGTTTAAAAGGTTTTCTTGTGGTCAGGAATGATCAATTAGGAGATCATAAAATAAACCAAGCAGGAGGTAAAGATGACTTGGGTTAGGGCAATATTAGAAGATAAACTGAAAGTAATTAGCTGGACAGCATTGATATGTGAAAGTTGCAAAGAGTGTAGAACTTAACAATTCTAGTCACAAGGTAAATGGTGCTTTTCTAGATTTGTGGTGATAATCATTTCTCAGTGCATAAACATAGCACTGTATTGTGTTGTATGCTTTAAACTAAGACTATGTAACATGTCAATTTTATCCCAATAAACCTAGGGGAAACATTTTTAAAAATAATTTTAATTATGGGGAACCAAAGTGATGATACAATGGGTAAGGGAATTTGCCTTGCAATGGTTCGATTCCCAGCATCCCTGTGGTTCCCAGAGCCTGCCAGAAGTGATCCTTGAGCATGGAACTAAGAGTAAGCCTTGAGCATTTATTAAAAATAAATCATTTTTAAAATTAAGTGCAATCAGTAAAACTTGCCTAGTGATTGGCTGAGTAAAGAAAAAAAGGTATTTGGTACTGCCAGCCAAGCAATTAGTTTTAAAAAAAAAAAAAGCAGGAGGGTAGGGAAGTGTGTTAGGTGGAGCCACAGGTGGTAATGTTGCACCCACCCAAGTGGAAGGGTCCAATAGCAAAGCTTCAGGGGAAGGGTGGGTGAGGTGTCATCTAAAGCAGGAAATGGAAAAACATCTGCAGTATAGAAGAAATCTTCTAGAGTGACAAGTGGAGGGTGCAGACTGAGAGATTTCTCTAAGAAAGCAGAATCATAGGTGGACTTTCACAACACTTAATTTTAAATCAGAATAGATCGGATGTGGAAAGGAAATTTAGAAAAATATCTACACTCAGAATAGCTCCTTTGAAGAGAAGTTTCTGGATGCATGGCCTTCAGTACTCAGAATCGAATCACAGAGAACACAATTTAAACACAGATTTTGAGCTAATCTGTGGGGAGAGAGAGGTGTGGGGAACGGTTGTTGGAAATGGGTATGGAAGCATCACACTCAGCAATGCTCAGGGGGAAAATACCCCTGGCTTTCTTCTAAGGGTTGTCTCCTAGCATAAAGCAGCTTGATTGGTGAAGGGGGGTATTTTGTTTATGACTTAAACCCAACTACAATCATGTTTGTAATCATGGTGCTTAAATAAAGATTTTATATAGCAAAAAAAAAAAAAAAAGGCAGCTTGACTGTGCTTGCAATCAAACCAGCCGTTGAATAAATGAATACAGAGCAAGTGCCTTAACTTCGGTGTTATCTATCCAGTCAAGAATCTATATTTTGGGTTTTAGAGGCCATACCTTTTAGCAGTGCAATGGGACTTATAGTGGTGCCTGAGATTGAACTGAGGTCAGTCACATGCAACCCCTCTACTCTGGCTCAAAAATCTGTAACTTAAGGTTTTTTTGGTTAGTCATTTTACATTTCTTCCCTCCACCCTCTCCTTCCAGTACAGGATCCCAAAGTAACATCATATCAAGGCTGTCTAGTGTGTTAGCTGACAGCAGGGGAGCTCACCCACATGCTAGCTGGGCAAAAACATTCAGCTATTGAACTGCCTTCAGGTCCTCAGGTAATCTTTTTTAATATTAAAAACAAATGTCTAGGCATTGACGAGTTGGGCTATGGTAAAATACAAATTAAATAAAGTGGGCTCTGAAAGAGGAAAGTGAAAATAGAAGACATATAACACCTCCCATCATTGGGAGCTGACCATTGAACAAGGATTATGTTTCTTCCTGTACTAGGCACAGTATCAAATACAACATCCTCATTGCTCCTCCCCTTCTGCCACTCCCCCTCATTTTGTAAAGAAAGTGCTGACATTAGTCCCATTGTACCTCTGAATTACCAGAGCGCAAAGGAATTACAGAATGTCTCCAACACAAATTGCTCTAGAAAGTGATGCAGTGACACTGGAACCCAGGTGTCTGGCTCCAAAGCACCCAGCGGGTATCCCCATGTGGCCACACCAACAAGACTTATTCTGCCACAGCAGGCGGTTCTTGAAGCTGCGTGTTAGCAGAAGGTGGAGTGCCTATAATGGCATCAGCTATCCACTGAGGATCAAGCTTAACCTGTAGCTTCCCCAGGGGAAGGAAAGTAGAAGATAGAAGATAAAAATGGAGTCAGTGGGGACCAGAGTGTCCATGTTACAAGGGGAGTAGAAGAAGCAGTGATTTACCAAAGGCTCCATAGTTTTCATCTTTGAGACACCTAGGGAAGTGGGACCTAAGTTCCTGGCATATCTGTGGTTAAATGGTTGAGGTCCTGCACTACTGAGGCATCTGGCAAGCTGAATCCAGATTTTACAGACTAGCACTGTTCTGTCAAAGAAAAATAACTTGATCAGTGATAAGCCAGAGAGTAAGGAAGAGTGAGAGGAGGCCCTAAATGCTTTAAACTCTTTATGGGGTCATCTCCTCTGCTAATTCCCACCTCCATTTTAGAGATTCCATTCAATAATAAAAAGTCATGATTTGAAACCATTTTTCTTCCAAAATTTCTGGTTATAGTATCTAGAAGACTCTACTGTCTGACAGGAAGCACAGAAATCTTGCTAGGTGAAAGTCAAAATGAAGACTAGACCCAGCACCCACTACTCAGAACAGAGCCTTAAGCACTATGCTAGAAGCAGTGTCAAAGGATGGTCTAGTGTGGCCTAATGCCCCCCACTTTCCAAAATCGCAATCAGTATCAAGCACTTTCAACACATCTTGCACTACTTAAGTGCTCCTTTATGCTAGGACAGAAACCTGAGATATGAGCAAATCCTGGCTTTTCAGATGAAAGGTTAATTAAAAGCATCCAAGGCCAATCAAGTGTCTGAAGGTAGGGTTTGACTATGCCAAGCATTATAATGGACATTCTCTGGCTGGCCACTGTTCTCAACATTCAGGATTTTTCTGAAGACCTGGGATGCGAAGAGCCTAAGGCCGTGCTCCAGCAGGCAAAGGGTGTTTTGATCCATCCAGAAAAAAATCCCCAAGGGCTGGACCAACATTGTTTGTGATGATACCACAACCTGCCCAAGACGTATAAGATGGTTCACTGTGCAGTACTGGGATAGCCTACAAAGCCCTGACAAATCTCAATAGGCTCAGAATCTTCCAGAAAAAAAAAAGATAGGTAAACAAACATAAGGAACAACTGCACCCTGACAGATACATTCACATTGTGGGTTATAATGCCAGCCACAAGTCTTAAGGAACACGTAATATAGAAACTTCTCTTCAGACACCTATTCCATTTCATCTTACAATATTGCCAGTTCTGGGCTTCACCTTTCTTGATCACCACAAGCCTCTGGCACAGTTGAAGAAACCAATCTCCTCCCCTCCACACACACCACTTTGAACTTGTTCTTCAACTGGCTTCCCCAATACCACTGATCTGGTTTCTACAAGCTAGCTACATTCTTTCTCATCTCTCTTAATTTCAGACACTGGAGTCAGACACTGGAGTGACCAGAGCACAGATCTCTTCCTCACTACCCTAAGTGATGGCATTGGCTCCTGGGCCACACCCAGTGATGCACAGGGGTTACTCCTAGCTATACTTTCCGAAATTGCTCCTGGCTCGGGGGACCATCTGGGATGCCGGGGAATCGAGCTGAGGTTCGTCCTGGGTCAGCCGCGTGCAAGGCAAACACGCTGCCACTATGCTATCACTCCAGCCCCTCCTTTTTTTTCCAAATGAAATCATTTTAACAAATGTTATTGACTTACAATTCTTTTATAATATTATAGAATTTCAGGAATATAGTTGGCCCCTTTATAAACCATATCACATTCACTACCAACACTCTAGTGTTGACATCCTACTTTGTCTCTCCTTTTGATAGCTAATGATTTTTAAAATTATTGTTGTTTTAGAAATCTTGTTGTGTTTTTATAGTTTTCTTTGATTATTTATATTTTACATGAGTGAAACCAACTAGTAACTATCTTTAATTTCCTGCCTTATTGCACTAGTTCCATCCATGTTGTCACAAAAGGCAGATTTCTGTCTTTTTAATGGCAAAATAGTATTCCTTAAAGTATAGGCACCACAATTACTTTATCCATTATCTGTTGCTGAGCATTCACATTGATTTCTTATTTTAGTAATTGTGAATAATGATGCTATAAACATAAGGTACAAATTTCTTTTGAAAATACTACATTTCTATCCTCTAGATAAATGCCCAAGGTGAACTATATTGATGAATCCATATAAAATTTATTTTTTTTAAATTTTATTTTGTTTGTTTATTTTTGGGACCACACCCATTTGATGCTCAGGGGTTACTCCTGGCTAAGCGCTCAGAAATTGCTCCTGGCTTGGGAGGACCATATGGGACGCCGGGGGATTGAACTGCGGTCCTTCCTTGATTAGCGCTTGCAAGGCAGACACCTTACCTCTAGCGCCACCTCACCGGCCCCTATTTTTTTTCTTTTTTAAGTTTTGTTTTAAAAAGCCTCCGTATCATTTTTCAGAGGCTGAAATGATACATAAATAAATTTATATTCCACAGTGCTCTTCTATTTCCACTTTCTTGCCAACACTTGTTTTCAATCTTTTTGATAAGGCCAATCTCAACAATGTGATGTGACACTTCCTTGTAATGTTGGTATGTATTTCCCTAATAATGATATTCAAAATTTTCTTCATGTGTCTGTGGATCCTCTTCTTTGAGGTCTGTAGGTCTTCTTCTTTGAAGAAGTATATGTTACTATATTGTCTATCTTATAATCATATTATGTTTATTGTATTAGACATTTACATAACATTTAGGATATATATTAGAAAGAAAATATAAGAGCTACAAAAGCAAAGGTTTGAGTTTTGTAGAATTTAATTACAATGCACAAAATACTGCACGCCTTAAATAGTTACTGAATAAATGAACAAATGAGCATATTGTACTAATATGGTAACTGAAAGACAGAGATTTTAAGTCATTTTTTCCAAGTTCTTATAGCCTGGAAGTGGAAGAAGAACTAGCATTCTATCCCAGATCTAATTCCACTTCTCAGAAATCATGATACTCGGGGAAACCCTGATAAAACAAGTCCTAACCTGCTGAGTACAAATGTTGAGAGCTATCAAATAGCACACTCGGGCCCAAAATAGTTACAATAACTTCCTGAGATACTCACCAGAGACACTATACCTTAATGGGCTGATGAGAACAAATGTTTTCACCCCACAACATCTCTGTCCCTTTAACCTCAAAAAGTATGTCCTCAGTGGAAGTTCTTTGAAATGCCTGGAATTAAACAAACCAGGCACAGCCCCTGCCCTTTGGAAGCTCAGTAATCTAGAACAAACACTGATGCACACAGGCTGGACTCATGAGCTGGCAACCACATGCTCTGATTTTAGAGGCTGGGAAAGCTTAGTCCAAAAATATCTACCCCTCCCAAATGCCACAGTGCCTGAAATTCCACCATTAGAGAGAGATTTCTGGGCATTTAAGCACTATCTCTAATTTTGAGTCACTTTGTTTTATGTATACATATACATATATATAATATTTTTCTGATGGTACATTCATTGTATTTAGATACTTTACCAGTTCTATTAATTTATTTTGTTTAATGAATTTTATAATGTGCTTTTTAATTATTCATTATAAAGTAAATGCAAAGTTATGGCATTGAACTTTTCCTTCTTTATGGCTATATCATTATCATCATCATTATTGTTACATTTGATAGTTAATATCTTTTTTCTTTCATGGACTTCTTTAAATGAATAAATACCAGGAAGAGACCACATTTATCAGACACCAGTATGTTTGGATGAATTCAATATTTAAATTACTTTCATTCATATAACTGGGGTTTCTGGAGAGCAAAATGATCAAGAGGAAGAGGGAAGTAAAACATGAAAAGGAATGCTGGTTGAAGAATGGGGAGATAGATGAAAAGCAAATGTTGCTCACTTCTCTGCTTTGCCTTTTGTCAAACAGAAAAATCATTAGAAACATGATGTAAACGGAGCCCCAAAATTGCTCGTGTCCTTTTGGTATCAAAGATGACAGAGGTACAACTAATCAAGCCATGTGTAGTTGGCACATGGGGGAGGAGAGCAAGTACTGAGCTTTTCAGGGAATTTTAGAAGCTTGCAAATGACTCAGACTTGTCTACTCTGCTCTGGGCTCCAGAGCCCTCCCCACATCGTGTTCCACCCATACACAACTGCTGATGGGCCTGCCTCATTGTAGCCGGGAACCTTGCACACAAAACAACTGCCTCATGCTCATTCCAGGCTCCATTCTTTCTCAAACTACCCTGGGTTTCTTTATCTCTACCTCTTGTGAGAACACAGGAAGCCCTGCTTCCGCAATCCTGAAATATCTGCCTCAGGAAGGAAGGTATAGCGTCTCTCCAGGGCCTCTGTTTTGCTTGTGAACCAGTTAGATAGGAGGCTTTGTTAAATGAGCAGCAAAAGCAAACCAATTCAGCCCTTCCTTGGAAATGGCGTGTTTGAAAGATAATGTTCAAATCCATTTAAACAATGGGGGAAAAGTAAACCAGTTGACAAACTTTGCACAAGCTGGATTCAACCTGCTACTGGAGAGGTCTTTTGTTATTGTTTTTAGTTTTGTTTATTTGGGGGATCTGTTTTCTCTCTCTTTTTTAACATACTGAAATTTCAAGATAAAAAATCATTCTCTTCAAAATTATTGCCAAACTACGCAATAATTTATCTTGTCTACTTTCATCAGGTCAAAAACAAATTCAATTTTGAGGTTTATAGAACACATTCAGGATTGCAGCTAATTCAATATTTGTATGACTAATCCTAATGAACGGGTGAAGTCAGACATCTTAAGGAATGAATATAAGTGAATTTGGAAACATCAAAAGATTCAGTAATAGATCGGGCACATGCTGACCATCCAGTACCACATGGTCCCACAAGCATTGCCTTGTGTGGAGCTGGAGACCCCTAGCACCACTGGGGTAGTACAGCAGGAACTGAGCAGACTTTTGTTTTGAACTGCTGGCCCAGTTGGGCAAGAGTCACTGACTGGGGCTCAGGGCCTCCAGAGCACCTCTTGGAAGTCCATATATGTATATATATATATATATATATATATATATATATATATATATATATATATATATATATATATATGTATATGTAAATGTTTACCAGAGATGAAAAGCAGACAGAGAGCTAAGATTGCTTCGTAGTCCGATAAGCCTTTGTTTCTAAAAGTAGAAATGGTGTTTTGTAGTTGGCACGTTCTGGATCATTCTAAGCTAGATTTATTGCCCAAATACTAATCATACAATCCTTATAGAGTCTTTGTTTCACAGCTACTAATAAACATTCCACCTTTCTATAAAGGTTTATCAGCCAAGGTCTAGAAATAAATTTAAGAAAACAAACACACTTTAGTCCTGAAATCACTAAACTCCAAAGCAAATATATTCCTGTCTATTCTGAAGGACCCATCACCACAGAACTGAGAGGTTATCTGCAGAGCAAGGCGATGCAAATGTAAAAAAGAGGATACAGGCTCTTATCAGCCTCTAGGGCTTTAAACACTATTCTTATGAACAGTGTCCACATTCTCTTCCACCAGAGGCCATCACCCCAGCCCTCTCCCTGCGCTCTGCCTCCTCCTGCAGCCCACCCAAGTGGCCCAGCCTCAAGTGTCCTCCAGCTCACACCGTGCCTCTCAAGCAGCTCCCCAAGGATGTCCCCATTGAGAGCGAACAAAAAGAGCCTTTTGCAGGCCCTCCCAAGCACAGAGAACGAGGCTGGCTTTGAGGAGCCTGCCAAGGAGGGCGAAGGCCTTGCTTTGAAAGAGCCTCTCCCGTTTGCTGACTTGGCTTGTCTAGGCAACAGCCCTGCGGGGAAGAAAGCCCCACACACACCGCCCTGCTGCTGGCACCCTCTGTGCTTTTCACCAGTCATCCCTCACCTCACCCATGACCCCTTTGTGGGATGGGGTAGCAGAGTTTGGTGCATGAAGAGGGTTTGTCAGGGACCCCTCTCCTGACGATGCACTGGAGAGAGACACATGTAAAGCTGCAAACTTTAGGCCCTGTCACAAAAAAAAAAACAAAAAAACAATTCGCCTTGGGACCTCAGGATCTACACCCAAAGTTATGTGCTTGTAGGACTTGCAGGGGTGATCAGGTCAGGACTGAGACCAACCGGAAAGGAAAATCTATCCGAAGGAAGTAGGCAAAACCCACCTCCTAATAGTCCTCCTCTACTGTGGGACTGCAGGAAGCGCGATGTAGGTTGAAGAGCAGAGCCAGGGAAATTGTATTTGGTGTTGTCAGGGCCACTGCCTTGGTGGTCATGCAGCTTTTTCCTCAGTGAAACAGGCCTAACACAGATCCATAGGGAGTTGTGTCACGAAGTCCTATTGTTTAACCAGTTGACAGACTGCAAGTCTGAGTCCTAAATACTTCATTAACCGATCCCGTAGTGGGTGAGTAATGAGGCCAAGAACTCAAGGGCAGACAGCTCGCCCAGCTGTTTATTTTTCCTGCCTGCAACTGAAATGGCCTCAAGGCCCAGGATTACTGCTATCCTGCCTCTTCCTGTGACAGCCAGAAAAGGAACAGAGGTCAGTGTCACTCCAAGGCATTTAAGATAGAAGGAATCAGAATGACTGCTGGGACTATGGGAATCTCAAAAAAACCAAGGGTTTAGGGCCAGACTTCCCAAAAGGCAACAAACTCCCCTGTTCGCAACCTTTGCTGAGGTTTCAGGGGTAAAACGGAAGAGGAGGCCCTGAGAGAAAGCAGCAGACATGTCAAAGGCTTCCTGCAAATGAGCAAAATGCCCCTTCAAGTAGAAGAATTACAGCATCCTCTCTGGGACAGGCAAGTGCAGAGAGTTGGCCCAACTCCACTCACCCACCCACACACCCTCTGTGTCTCTGGACACCTTCACACACCCTTCTGGGGCCCCTGCTTGTAGCTATTGCTAGACAGTGAACCAACAAGGTCAAGCTGGAAGGTTTCTCACAGGTGCAGGAAGGAACACCAAAGTATCTTATTAAGAAACAATGTTGCCCAATTTAGCTCTGATATTTTTTTTCTGAAAGACTTGGAAGTGGCAGTTTCTAGGGAAACCCCCAATACTCTTGCCAGTGGGGGACCAGCAAGAAGTCCAACCTTGCAGCAAAGTCATCATCTACGCATCTACCTGCTTCGTCATAGGGTAGGCACAGGCCTAGGAGAGCAATGAGGGTACAGGCCTGGGAGTTAAGCTGGTGCCCAACTCCAATGTACTAGACAGACCAACATTGACTCTGGGAAGAGAAAACTTTACAGGCACAGAGGATGATTCAGCTCACTCATTTTTAAAGAACCAAATGAGACTTCCAGAAGAGGAACCCATGAGCATGAGTTCATGGGAATGCATGAGCAAAAGAAGAGTTGAGGCAACGTGGCCAGAGCAAGGGTGGGTGAAATTGGAGATCTGCAGTGCCAAGCCAGCCTGCTGGTAAGTGGGAGCAGGGGACAATGACTCTGCCTGACCCGAGTCTTGGAATTAGCTCTGACAACTATAGCAAGGGTGATCAGAAAGAAATTCTTTAAAGTAATGCTTCTTAACCAGAGCCCATCTAGTCCCATCAAGACTCCCAGGATATTCCATGAGGATCACAGGTGAAAAAAAATCCCATAAATTGGGTGTTTATAGCATGAGATCAGCAAACCTGTAGAATAGGGAAGCCATAGGAGAGAAAAAAGGTTGGAAGGGGGCCTCAGTCTGGAAAAGGCTAAAAAGCACTAGCTTTAAAAACTAGCAAGGTCTCAGAGAGCAGGGGGTCCAGAATGATAGAACAGAGAATAGGATGCTTGCCTTGCACAAGGATAACCTGGGTTTAATCCTGGCATCCCATATGGTACTCCAAACTCCACCAGGAATGATCATTGAGCAGGTAGTCAGGTGGCCAGGCCCAAGACATAAGGATATAAAAGAGAGAAAGACCTAAAGGAGGAAGTAGAGGAGGAGGACACATATAGTGACTCTGAGGTCTCAAAAGTAGATGGGTGAGGTAGAAAGTGAGTTCGCATACAGGAGCAAGAGTGGGTTTAGAAGGAAAAAATCAGTTTGAGTTGCTAACAATTCAGTCTTGTGAAATGTTTAGCAGATAACTCACCAATTACCACTTTTAAATTGCAAGGCATGGTCTGAGAAATAGCATAACAGGTAAGGGGCTTGCCTTGTACATGACTGACCCCAGCACTACATATGGCTCCTCAAGTACTGCCAACAGTAATGCCTAAGTGAAGAGCCAGGAGTAAACCTTGAACACTGCTGGGTATGGCCCAAAACAAAATTAAAAGAAAAAGGGGCCGGAGTGATAGCACAGCAGGTAGGTCATTTGCCTTGCATATGGCCAATCCGGATTCAATCCTCAGCAGCCTATATGATCCCCAAGCCTGCCAGGAGTGATTTCTGAGAGCAGAGCCAGGAGTAACCCCTGAGCAATACTGGGTTTTGGGGTGTGGCCCAAAAACCAAATAAAAGAAAAAGAAAAGCCATGCAAATGCCTTTCAATTTTTCTCTGCTTTCTGATTAACTAGGACCTTACCCCCTGTTATCTCATAGCTAATCATCTCTTAGTTGATGAACTGATTAACTAAAGTTACTTCCCACTGGCCCTCAGAAGGAGCAATGAAATGAGCCTCTAAGAGGAACCACCTAAGATCACAAAAGCTGGGCCTGTGATGCAGCTCAAGTGGTAGAGCTCAGCTCTGGCATAAGGGTGGCCCTGAGTTTGATCGCTTACATAACATGCCCCACCCCAGTACTAATGAGGGGTTTTCCTGGGTGGCCTCTTAAGCATCCCAGTGACCCCCACAACTAATAACAACAACAAAACATCCTAAGGCTTATTGGTTATGAAGATGAAGAAATAAACTAGCGAAGAATGAGAGTAAAGCCTGGCTAAAAATCACAGGGGGTCAGTAACAAATGATTTAGCAAGAACTCCAGAGATTGAAGAAGCCAGTGTGGAAATGGGAGACCCGGGGTTCTGGCCTTCTCAGCAAAAGATCAAGAGACAGGGAGCCTTGAACGGTTTGGGGTGTCCAAAGCAAAGGCTTCTCTCCAGCTTCATAATATGGCAGGAAAGGCTGCTGACCAGCCACGAAGGCCTCTATTCCTATTAGCCTTTGACCCTGAGACCTCTGTGATCTATGCAAGATGATTTCAGAGTTGACAAAGACTTTGTCAAAAACCGGATGACCAAAGGCAAGAATGAAACTTAGAAAAGAAAATGTTAAGCTTACCTCGAGACTATCCCCGTCATTGAGAAGCAAAATCCCAGAACAAACAAATGTGGCTTAAAGGCCAGGGCCCTCCCATCTTGAAACTTCAAATATTGATATTTAGTAGGAAGTGTCACTTAGAAACAAATGGCAAAGTTTTGTACCTTAAATTGCTGATAAGCAAGGAATCTGAGAGGGGCTAAAGGTGCTTTCCTCTTCTGGAGTTTTAGACTCATCCTATCCAATGGCATCACAGGAGCTTTCCTGCCACCCAATTTGCTCAGATTCTACTGGTTTTATCAATGAGATTCCTTGTTTATCCTTCACCCAAACACCCAGAGGAGACCAAGCTGGCAACTAGAGTGGCAGAAATTCAGAAGTAAGAGGGAGACTGATCCCTGGGCTGCCACTTACTAGATGTGGGTCCTGGAATAGAATACAGAAGCTTCCATTCCCATTCACTAAAAACAAAATTTTAAAAATCTGCTTCAGGGACAGATCAATAAGACAATAAGTAAGGCACGTACCTTTCATCCAGCCAACCAGATTCAAATTTGGTTCCACATATGGTCCCCCCAACACTCATAAATTATTCCTGAGTACTGAGCCAAGAGTCAGCCCTGAGTACTGTAGGGCATAGCCCCTTCATTTTTGAGCCACAACCTGCAGTGCTCAGGACTTATTTCTGGCTTTGAGCTCAAGGGTCAATTCCTGAGGAGTTTAGGGGACCATGTGAAGTGCCAAGGATCAAATTAGGGTTTGTGTATTCAAAGCAAGCAAGCATTTTATTGACTGTACTATCTCTCTAGCCTAATTTTACTTTACTTTTATTTTTTTAAGCTAATACAACCAGAGTCCATATGATCATTGTATATAGCCTTTTCTAATTCCCCCCCCCCCCAACTTTAAATCCTGTGCTGAGGATTAAATTTGGTGCCTGGGATAACTGTATTATGAACAACTTGGTAAACCACTATGTTATAATTTTTAAAAATTTTAAATAAATAAATCCTGTGCTGAGCTCCTGTGCAGAAACCCACACAGACACCACCTGCTGCAACCTCCTCCCTCCTCCCCTGAGCCCCACCTTAGAAAGAGGTGCCCAGGAGCGTGCTACAGCCGGTACTGCAGCCTTTACATTTTTTATTAGGTGTGGTCCTGAGACACACCCCTCTCTCTATTTTGACAGCCTGACTTCCTGTAATATTACTGAGTATCTCCTGTCATCTCAGTAGCAAAGCTGCTACCTGGGAGTTTTTCTCTTCTCTCCACCATGTACTTGACATTTAATGCATCATCAAAAAGTTTCTGAGGTTTTGGGGCTAAAACTCTGAAAGTATTACTTCCTGTCCCAGCAGAAGCTCAGGTACCCAGAGCAGCCCAGAAGCTCAGAAATAGGGTTACTTCTTTGCTCTCAGTTCCCCTAGATGGTCCCAAGAACTTCAGAGTCAGCCAAGAATCCCTGCACCCTCAGGGGTGGGGACAGGTGGTGCCTCTTAAGGCCTGAGAAATGTGCTCCAGAAACAAGGGCCTCTCATCTTCTGCCCACGCTCTGTCCTTTTGATGCTGTATGTATTGTGGGTTTTAGGGTGTATGTGTTCTGTGACAGAGGAGAGGCTTACCAAATTTGGGGGAGGAACTCCCCATTAGTGCTTAGGCAAGTCAGGAGCTACTTTTGCTAATACTCAGTCAAATGGACCAAATTACTGTATCTTCTTGATCACCATGGCTATACATGATAGTGTTCAGGGAAGCTGTGTGCTGCTAGGATCAAAGCTGTAGCCTTGTGCAAGCAAGACATGTGCCTCTGACCTCTAAACTATCTCCCAGCTCTTCAATCCATTGGTTTTATGGATCCTAGAACAAGTCACATAACCACTCTGCTACTCAGATGGTAGAATCACAGCATTGTGAAAAATTATCTCTTCTTTCACGTGTTATCTGGTGTCCAAGGGAAAAAAAAAAAAAACATTGTGAAGCCTGCAGTGACACTAAGCATTTCTCTTTAGCTTTATCTCTTGTTAACGTGATCTCTCCCAAGCCTTCCCCTTTGGAAAAGCACTTCCCCTATGGTATTTTGTGGGTTTAGCTCTAGGTAAACTGGCAGGCAAAAAAGCAAAGCTCAATGAAACTCCTCATGCTCATTGGCAGACCCAGTGCACACCACAGGGATCCTAGGATGAACAATAGCAACTCTGCTTTTTTTGGAACGGAAAATGACTTGAACAAATGCCCCAGGAAAGGGCTGGAAAGGGGCAGAGGTGGCACACGAATTACCCTGAATTATCCTGAGTGATGGAGAAAGGAAGAAAGGGAAGTCTTTCCAGAAGAACTACCACTTTGAGTACACTCAAGGCTTCAGTGGAAATTGGAAATATCAAGCAGCAAGCTACTACCCAAGGCAGAGCACAGTGGGGATTCCTACACTGCCCCTACCAGCCTAGGCCAGGAAGCACACAGGCCCTACAGCAAACCAGGCCAGAGCTTCCATATGCTGGGAGTGTGGCACTTACTCATTGTCACTGTTTTGAGGTACAGGATAGTCTGACTGTGGGCTCAGCCAGATGTCAAACAGAACCTTTGCTCGGGCTAATGGTGTTCACCTCAGGTCATGATCTTTCTCAGCCCCCACCTATAAAATGGCCTAAGATAACCACCTCCTAGGGGCTATTAGGATGTGTAAAATGACCAATGTCCAGTGCTGAGCATGCACTGGGCCTCCAGTTACAGCAGCTGCTCAGATGGGGTGGGGTGGGGGAAGGCAGAGGGAAGTAGTCTTGCATTGTGCCTTGAGGATAATTTCTTGGGCGTTGTTTGGAAGATAGAACAGAAGGAAGCAAGACAGGTGACAAGGATGGGCCTAAATGCATGAAATACACACACACACACACACACACACACACACACACACACACACACACACACACACACTGGAGAGTAGAGTCAGCAGCATGCAGCAGATATAAATTAATTTGGAGGTGAATGAGAGAAGCAGGCCTTACAGAAAGCCTTACAGAAGAGATGGCCAAAGACATGTGGCTTGTCAGGAAAATGAGAAGCCAGCTCAGATAAGGAACAAAAGCAGAGGAGAGTAAGGTGTTTGGTTGGGAGTTAAGGTGAAGAATCCAGAGTCCAGGAGTTTTCAGAAGAAGCAGTGAGCATGTTTTCTTAAAGGTGTCCCAGAGTGCACTGGCCAGGGCTGTGGGGAAGTTACTGTATGTCAGGCTAAGGGAGTTGACATTTACTTGGTGGTAGCAAGCTTCCTGCTCTTTTACCAGAGGTATCTATCTTTGTTTTTACTTTGTTTGGGTCATGCCTGGTGGTCAGGGGCTACTCCCAGCTCTCCATTTCCGGGGTCTTTCGAGATGGTATTAGAGAGACTACATGATGTGGGAGGTAGAACCTCTAGTTCTATGCAGTGCATTGCATATGCTCAGCCCATTGAGCTATCTCTCTACTTCATAAAAATCTTTTTCCTATTCTCTAATCTAAAAAGAGCTCAAGAAAGGAAGAAGACTGCAGGAAACAAGCTCCCTTTGAGCCCAGCTTGCCAGCATTTCTGGAAAAGGAACTAACTGCATGTCTCTACACTGCACTCAAATTTCTCCCAGGCCTCTCTGCCAAGTGCACCAAAGTTCACCATAGTCCAAATAGCAGCTGAAGCAGCTTGGATGCTGATTCTGTGTAAAGCTTTGCACACCTGATTATGGCTCTCCTCTTTTATGGGTGAGGAGACAAGATGTGAGGTCTAGGCCAAGGTCCTCAGTTTGGCAAACAAATGGGCAGTGAGCATAAGATCCTGCAAGAGAAATCGGGCGATCCGCATGCATGTGGTGGCTTTTCAAGCTCCTGGGACAGCCTCAGGTCCAGGACAGATGTTTCTCATAGTCCCCTTGACTTCTGAGGTACCCCCTTCTCGTGTCTCCTTGCACAAAGGAAAGTCTGGTTCATGTGGGCCTAAACATTAAGAACTCCAGGAGAAAGGGCAATGCTACGCAATCAAATTTGGGGAGGGTTTGAGAGTGGGAAGGCTCAAGTTATTTAGTGAGGTGATCAGAACACCCTGGAGTTTTGTGGGTCATTACCAACTGTGAACTTACCTCCTGTCATTCTCTCCCTCACAAGAAACTCCCAAGAAAGGCATTTTGAGACTACTTTAGGAATTGATGCCTGGGCGTGGGTTGATGAGCAAAGACCAAAATTCCAATTTAACCTAGAAGGGGGAGAGAAGGGGTGTGGTTTATGAGGTTAAGAGCATTCCTTGCATGCAGTGGGCCTTGAACTTGATCTTCAGTACCTTCTGCCCATCCCCCCAGTCCTTAGCCAGGCATAACCCTTGCAATGAATAAAAAAAAAAAAGATCTCCAGAGCTAGAGAGATAGGGCAGTGGATAAGGCACTGACCTTGCATGAGGCCAACTCCAGTTTGGTCCTGATACCACATACATGAGTGATCCCTGAGCACAGATTCAAGAGTAAGCCGATAGTGTGGCTCAAAAGTCAAAACAATATATGATTCCAAGCAGTGATTTGGGGATAATTGGTAACATTCTGTGCCAAATATTTGCAGTTAATGAGCTAATTTCTCATCTCTGTTTATAGATGAGGCACAGATACTTGTTTTCCTCGCTGAGTGGATATGACCCACCGTGGTATGAGCTGACACCAAAGTCCTCATCATCCTACCATATAAATGGCCTTTTCCCATGCTTCAACTCTTTCTGCCCAAGATAAGGAGCAGCTGGAGTAACATCTCTGCTTTCTGATCCAGAGAGGTAGAAAACAAAGTAGACACAATATGAGAACAGGTACAGCAGCATTTAGAAACCAGTCTGTCCCCAAGCTCTCTTCTGACAATTCTCCATCCTTCTCAAATACTAGGCACCTGACCTGGAAGTGAGCCTCCTCCCCCTCCTTCCTCCTTGAGAGTCTGCAGTACACAGAAGGAACCGAGACACTCTTTTCTGTCTGGCCAATGAACCCCCAACAGTCTCTTTTCTTTCCTTCCTTCCTTCCTTCCTTCCTTCCTTCCTTCCTTCCTTCCTTCCTTCCTTCCTTCCTTCCTTCCTTCCTTTATTTCTTTCTCTCTTTCTTTCTTTCTTTCTTTCTTTCTTTCTTTCTTTCTTTCTTTCTTTCTTTCTTTCTTTCTTTCTTTCTTTCTTTCTTTCTTTCTTTCTTTCTTTCTTTCTTTCTTTCTTTCGTCATACTGTGGTACTTAGGGGACCATGGGATGATGCCAGGAATGGATCCACGCCCCCTCCCCCAAATACAAGTACAGGCAAGTACAGGTCCTCTAAAATGTCTAATGTCTCACAGCTTCCTCCATGGGGGAGGAACTTAGGTTTATTTATGCAACAATGGTATGGCTAAGTTTCAACTTCCCATCAGATGTGCCCATCAGCAAGGATGGAGACTCTTTCTGAGGGCAAGTATCAGGACAGGTAGAATACAGCAAGACCTTGGCATTGATCTGATGTGAGGTCAAATCCCAGCATTCCTGTTTACCATGACATTTAACTCGGTCAGCAGCAGTTGTCCAGTCTGAAAAATGTGGACTAGCAAGGCCCACCTCACCAGGTGTGATGAGAGCAAGGTCTCCCAAAGGGTCTGGATCCCCTTCATAGCCTCTCCACCCCTAGGGCTTGCTCCATGGCAATCATTCAGAGAAGCAGTTATTCAGTGACTGTTACAAAATACTCTCCAGCCTGTGGAGCCAGCTTTCTGGTCCTCAAATCTTGACAAGAATGGAAGGAAGTCAAGCCTGCCCAAGAAAGAATGAGAATGTTCATGGTGAAAGTAACATACAGTAGGCAGACACACACACACACACACACACACACACACACACACACACACATACATACATACACACACACACACACACACACACACACACACACACACACACACACACACAGCTACACCACATTGAAAACCCAACTCCATCTAGGAGACCAACTTCCCCCAGATCCCCTGGAGAGTCATTAAATTTTCCTGTCTTCATTTCCTCTGAGGTAAAAAAGAGGTAATAATCCTGACCTATCCCAGCAGAGTGCAGTAAGCAGGAATAACTAATTAACACTAGTGAAGCACTTTGAAAGTAAAAGCACTTTGCAGTAATTAAAGTGTTTTTTTTTTTTCTTTCATCTTCTGCCGCCTCCTAAATGCAGAGCGGGGCCAGGAGAATTGCAGATGGCAAGCAGCGTGCCGGGCAATGGCTTTCCTGAGGAGGTATAAGGACAGCCCTGTCAGGGCCATCAAAATTGTCTTAGGCTCAGGGCCACAGGAGACCATTCCAAGCTCACAATTCCAAATCCATTTGCAACCACTTAGCTTCCTGGAGACAGACATAGTTCAGTCTCAACAAACAGCTCCTGAATGGGAAGCTTCAGTGGAGGGAACACAGGCCAAGAAAGGACGGGAGAGTTTCTCAGGCTGCTGCTGACTAACTTAGGAAAATCAGAAAGGAACTTTTTTTTTCCAAAGACTCTGCCTTGATTCATCATCATTCTAAAAATCAGGCAAGTCTACATAGAAAGTACTCTCTGTGAGAGGCACCAGCTTCAGGAACAACACTAAGACCTCTGCAGTTCCCAACTTCACCTCCACTGTTAAGTTTTCCAAATGGGATTTTCTTGCTCTCTTCACTGTACCCTCTCACATCCTTTACAAACACACCTATTTTGGGAGGTAGTTCCTATCTCATGAGGACCTCACAGAATGGCTTTAATTATACAAAGGGTTGGGTCTGAGAGATGGCATCCCCTTGCTCAACTGTCACCAGAATCAGACAATAGCAATTTCATCCAAGTTTCACAGAGCCTGTTGCTAAGAAGGGCTGAGGGCTATTGACCTGATTGAGTGTTTTTATACCATAGCTGGACTTTATTTAGGACCAGGCTGAAAGTTCCCATACATAATCAGGATCCTTCGGAAATGAGTTCTGATTAACGAGAGGCCCGCCTTGGTATCTGGAATGTAAGCCATTCCTGAGAAGGAAACTTCACCAAGTCTTAGCTATTTTCCTCTATTATTTCAGAGGTGAGGAATGTGGTTATCTGAAATCTTCTCTGAATGGATGGTGCTCCTTTTTTCCTTCTCTTCCTCTTCTCCTTCCTTCAGGACATTTTTTTTTCCTTCAGGACATTTTATTTGCTGATAAACCAATGGTGGATTATATGGGCAGATATTCCAGATGGAAGTTACAGGAAAAGTTGAAGCATGATGGAGCCTCTAGCAGACTCTTTCCCCAAATCAGGGGCCTGAGGAGATGCAAATTCAGAGTCAAATGCAGAAACAAGGAAGCATCCCTTTGGTAGAGAAAACAATGAGTAGTCCTTGGGGAAGACAAATTGCGGAAATAAAGACCAACCATTTAGTCTATCAGTGAACTGTAGACTAGGTGAATTGTCTTAAGATGGGGATATAGCTCAAAGGCCCTGAAGTCACAAGTTCAATCCTTACCACCATGTGTCCCCAGCCAAGCCCAGTACTACCAGGTGTACTGTTGGAACATTGAACCATCAGCAACAAAACACAAGGCAGAGTACCATCAAGTGTCTCTCAAGTCCCCAAAGCACAGCTGGGGAGGCCTCTCACCACAAAAGATTACTTGAGCTTGAGTTTTGGATTGTCTCCAATAAGAAAACATGGAGCACTCCAAAGTAATTTGGTGGTAAAGATGAGAGTCTGCTTAGATAGCACGAGGGAGAAGGAAACCCTGCTATCAACCACATTGCAGATCCCAAGACCCATCCATGGGCATGTCCCAAAGGAGCCCCGCCCTGCTTCCTGGGCATTTGGAAGCAGGCAGGGCCTGTTCTGCCCTACTAACCTAGTGAAGGTCAGAACAGTGAAAAAGGCAGCAGATACCTCATCTATTGGTGCTGCTAACCTGTGTGCAGAGTGATAGGGGCACTTTCAGCCACAAGGGCTCTGGCCACATTGCCTGAAATCTGCCATGGGGAGGAGGCAAACCTGTATCAGGGGTTTTCTTGAACATTATGAGAGTTGGGTGACCAGTTGCCCAAGCTAAAAACTGTGGTGCCTGAATGAAGATGAAGGTCTGCTGTGAAGCTAAACAGGCATCCTGGGCACAAACCTAGAACCACAGCGGCATCTGACATTTTACAGCACCCCTGTGCTTGATGTAACAGTTGTTACCACCACAATAAGTTATCACGTTTGGTATTGGTTTCCTCAACACTGGCAAGCTATGGAAGCTATTGTGACCTGAAAATGTCAGAAAAGCACAGATGTCACCAACATCCCTAGTTCACAAGGTGACAAGACCAAACTCAAGCAAGTTGAATGGCTCCTCTAAGGTCACCCTGGAGTAAACAGTAACTTAGTTTTTTTAGGCTGGGCTCTGCACTCCAGACAATGTGCACACAGATGAGTGCTGTAGCTCAAGACAATGATTTCCTGTAACTCCCCTACTTGCTAGGATGAGCCTCTGGGCCTAGTTTATGCTGAGCAGCCAGCTCCTATTCATGCCCAATTTGATCCACTTAGGCCCATGAGACTGTCTACAAGCAATTAGAGTCAACACCCAAAAAGACCCTAGGTATAGGGGTAGTCAAAGCAATAGTTGGAACAGAAGACTATCGGACCAGGGGCTGGGAAGAGCTTATAATACACTTTACATCCCCTACTCCTTCCCATACTCCTGTGTAAAATTTCCAGAGATAAAGTCTAGAAGAGAGCTGCTTGAATTTCTTCCACATATAGCTCCTTTTCACCTGAAAACTTGGAAAAGTGTGCTCATGGAATTGCATTTGGCTCAGTATTAAGAGGGTTTGCCTGCAAAGAATATTCTTTGTTGTTTTGTTTAAGATTGTAATTTTTTAATATAAAATTGAACAAAACTTTAATCCATTTACCAACAGCTCCAAATTGAACGTCAAAGTTGTCTCTCACAGGAGACGAACCCTGCCCAAGGACATAAATGGCAGTATAAATGGAGGGAATCGAGGGAGGTTTTAGCTTTTTGATGATCCTTAAAGTCATTGGCTATTATCTAGGGGTACCTTGCTACTGCTCCCTGTGTCCTTCCTTGATAGGATACCTGCTATGGCCAGGTAGCTTAGGGCAGTGTTAATGGAAATAGGCTTGAGAAAGCTAACATGTGGCCATCACAAAATGGCTTCCTTCCTCGATCAGAACCCAGGACCCTACATTCCCTCTTCTTCTTAAGGACCTGAGTCAAATCCTTGACTCTCCTTGGGGTTCCCTGTCCCTATTTATGGGCACATACTGGAATTTTAGCACAAGTATCTTAACTGTACGTATAGGTGCCTGAATAAAGTGGGTGAGAAAATTAATTATGCAAGGACCTATTGAGAGCATCACAAGGGGGCCGGCGAGGTGGGGCTAGAGGTAAGGTGTCTGCCTTGCAAGCGCTAGCCAAGGAAGGACTGCGGTTTGATCCCCCGGCGTCCCATATGGTCCCCCCAAGCCAGGGGCAATTTCTGAGCGCTTAGCCAGGAATAACCCCTGAGCATCAAACCGGTGTGGCCCAAAAACCTTAGGAGAGCATCACAAAAAGAACAAACAATGGCCTAGCCAGAGCAGTTTAGGGGAAGAACCCCCAGTGTGACAGTTTGATCCACTTCCAGTGTCTGAGTAAGAGAGTCTTCATTCTTGCTGGGGATCCCGCAGTCACCACTGCAATCAGCAGGAACACCAAGACTATTTGCATTCTGTCCGTGTCCTGGGAACTGAGTCAACTGGATCTGCAGGTGGTCCTTCTCATTCAGGTTGTGACTCTCCACCACAAACAGAAAGGAGGTTCCTGCTTCTTCCTGCTTCTTCTTCAATCCTACAACTTAAACAGTTTGAGGGGTCCCAGAGTATGTTCATGGTACCTAGGAAATTTTGTTGGCTACTGAGTCATCATAGTTCAATCTCAGAGGAGCCCCCAAATGTTAGATTCCATAGTCAAAGGACAAAACCACACAATTGGAGTAAAGCTGAACAAAACTAATCCTTCTACTAACAGCTCCAAACTAATCAGTCAGGGTTGTCTCTGGCAGGAGAAGAACCAAGGCTGGGTTTTTGAACTACACTCCAAAGTAGTCAGGGGCTCTCTTGGCTCGAGTCATTCTTGGTAGTGCTCAAAGGATCAGATCCAGAACCTCACACATGCAAGGCAAGTGCTCTACAATTGATCCATATCCCTGACCCTTGTAGGGTCTATGTGCTTTAGCATCCTGCAAGCTGCCTCTCCAAAATAGAAAATCAACATACAATTTCTTCTTTGAAGTTTCATTTTCGTTTTTAATATGCAATTTTTTCCGAAGTTTGAAGTTTCAAAACAAATTAGGCCTTTGAGTAGTCAAAATGAGCATCATCCAAAAAGTATGTTACACAAAATCAGGAATACATAGTACCTCCAATGTCCATTCAACGTCTGTTTATCACACACACACACACACACACACACACACACATACACACACAACAAGTTTTATGACCTACTTTCCAAGCACACAATAAAATAGAAGGAAATGAAAATGAATAGCAAACATGCATGCTGATAGTATCAAGAAAAATTACTGCAAGCCTGGCAATAAAAAAGACAAAGAAAAAATATTCTGAAAGCAATCGTCAACGTTACAAAGCATAGTAGCTCAACTTTGTGTAATTATAATCAAATAGCCCTAAAATATTTAACCCTCCTTTCCAACTTCTTATACAAATACCTTTTTCTCAGTGTTTAAACGATTCAATGGTAGGGAATGAGAGAAATAGAATGCCTCTCTTGAATACTGGCAAGGGGTGGGGGAGGAATGAGGTGGGGGTCAATGGTGGTGGGAATGTTGCAATGGTGAAGGTTTTTTGAAATAACTAAAACCCGTACTCTACTTCCCTCATTCATTCACATTGTTATGATAGTTTTCAGTGTAGTCATCTCTCCAACTGCACTTATCACTCTATGTGATGAGCTTCATGTCATGAGCTGCCCCTACCAGCCCTCATCTCTCTTGTCTCTGAGATACTGTTAAAAATGTCTTTTATTTTTCTTAAAGCCCATAGGTGAGTAAAACCATTCTGCATCTTTCTCTCTCCCTCTGACTTACTTCACTCAGCATAATAGATTCCATGTACATCCATGTATAGGAAAATTTCATGACTTCATCTCTCCTGACGGCTGCATAATATTCCATTGTGTATATGTACCACAGTTTCTACAGCCACTCATCTGTTGAAGGGCATCTTGGTTGTTTCCAGAGTCTGGCTATTGTAAATAGTGCTGCAATGAATATAGGAGTAAGGAAGAGATTTTTGTATTGTATTTTTGTGCTCCTCAGGTATATTCCTAGGAGTTGTATAGCTGGATTGTATGGTAGCTCAATTTCCAGTTTGTGAAGGAATCTCCATATCACTTTCCATAAAGGTTGTACTAGATGGCATTCCCACCAGCAGTGAAAAAGAGTTCCTTTCTCTCCACATCCCTGCCAACACTGCTTGTTCTCATTCTTTGTGATGTGTGCCATTCTCTGTGGTGTGAGGTGTTATCTCATCTTTGTTTTGATTTGCATCTCCCTGATGATTAGTGATGTTGAGCATCTTTTCATGTGCCTTTGGCCATTTGCCTTTCTTCTTTTTCAAAGTGTCTGTTCACTTCTTCTCCCCATTTTTTGATGGGGTTAGTTGTTTTTTTCTTGTATAGTTCTGTCAGTACCTTGTAAATTAGCCCTTTGTCTGATGAGTATTGGGTGAACAATTTCTCCCACTCAGTGGGTGGCCTTTGTATTCTGGGCACTATTTCCTTTGAGATGCAGAAGCTTCTCAGCTTAATATAGTCCCATCTGTTTATCTCTGCTTCCATTTGTTTGGAAAATGCTGTCTCCTCCTTAAAGATGCCTTTAGTCTCAATGTCCTGGAGTGTTTCACCTACATGTTGTTCTATGTACCTTATAGTTTCAGATCTGATATCAAGGTCTTTAATCCATTTGGATTTTACCTTTGTACATGGTGTTAGCTGGGGGTCTGAGTTCGCTTTTTTGCAAGTGGCTAACAAGTTGTGCCAACACCACTTGTTGAATAGGCTTTCCTTGCTCCATTTAGGATGTCTTGCTCCTTTATCAAAAACTAGGTGGTTAGGGCCCGAAAAGATAGCACAGCAGCGTTTGCCTTGCAAGCAGCCGATCCGGACCAAAGGTGGTTGGTTCGAATCCCGGTGTCCCATATGGTCCCCCGTGCCTGCCAGGAGCTACTTCTGAGCAGACAGCCAGGCATAATCCCTGAGCACCGCCGGGTGTGACCCAAAAACCAAAAAAAAAAAAAACAAACAAACAAACAAAAAAACTAGGTGGTTATATGTCTGAGGAACTTTCTCTGAGTACTCAAGCCTATTCCACTGATCTGAGGGTCTGTCTTTATTCCAATACCATGCTGTTTTGATAACTATTGCTTTGTAATACAGCTTAAAATTGGGGAAAGTAATGCCTCCCATATTCCTTTTCCCAAGGAGTGCTTTAGCTATTCGAGGTTGTTTATTGTTCCAGATGAATTTCAGAAGTATTTGATCCACTTCTTTGAAGAATGTCATGGGTATCTTCAGAGGAATTGCGTTAAATCTGTACAATGCTTTTGGAAGTATTGCCATTTTTTTTTTTTTTTTTGGTTTTTGGGCCACACCCGGTAATGCTCAGGGGTTACTCCTGGCTATGCGTTCAGAAGTTGCTCCTGGCTTGGGGGACCATATGGGACTCCGGGGGATCGAACCGCGGACCGTCCAAGGCTAGCGCAGGCAAGGCAGGCACCTTACCTTTAGCGCCACCGCCCGGCCCCAAGTATTGCCATTTTAATGATGTTGATCCTGCCAATCCATGAGCATGGTATGTGTTTCCATTTCCGCATGTCCTCTCTTATTTCTTGGAGCAGTGTTTTGTAGTTTTCTCTGTATAGATCCTTCACTGGTGTGGGGGGGGTGGGGAGGAGGGAGATCTGGGAAATTGGTGGTGGGAATGTTGCACTGGTGAAGGGGGGTGTTCTTTACATGACTGTAATCATCCAACTATAATCATGTTTGTAATCACGGTGTTTAAATAAAGATAATTATAAAAAAAATAACTAAAACCCAACAACAAATATACTTGTAATCATGGTGCTTAAAGATATTTATAAAAAAATTTTCCAATGAGTTTACTTATAAATTTCAGAGGAAGGCATCTAACTTCTAGGAGCAATTGCAATAGTGCTACCATAGTATGACGCATTTAAGAAAACAGAACATTCTGTATATAAACCTTTTTTAAAACAAATAATACATCTAAAATGACTACATTTTTTTTTATTAATTTTGAGAGTTCAAGTGAATAGACCAAGGATCAGACATTATCGTTTTTCATTGTTGAATAGTGGATTGGTTTGTTGTAGGGGTGGTGCTTGATATTTTGGTTCTAAAAACCAGGGTAACATTTTTAATTGCCTTTTAAAAATTGCCTGGGCTTTTGAGTTCACTACAGTTTCCACCATTTCTTTTTCCTATTTGAAAATTTAAGATAATGGTGGATTCACATGCAACAATAAATAATACAGAAATCCCATGTTCTTTTTCCCCAGTTCCCTCAATAGTAACATCCTATTTTAACCCTAGGGAGGAAAAATCTTTCATTAGATAATTCTCATGGTGAATAAATGTATATTTTGTTTTTTTTTGTTTTGTTTTGTTTTGTTTTTGTTTTTTGTTTTTGGGCCACACCCGGTGACGCTCAGGGGTTACTCCTGGCTATGTGCTCAGAAGTCGCTCCTGGCTTGGGGGACCATATGGGATGCCGGGGGATCGAACTGCGGTCCTTCCAAGGCTAGCGCAGGTAAGGCAGGCACCTTACCTCCAGCGCCACCACCCGGCCCCGAATAAATGTATATTTTGAACTAACAAAATCAAAGAACTAGAAATGAACCATCCTTACAAAACCCTGAAAAAAAAAAAGTGCTACAGAGTACCACATGCTTTGCATGTAAGAACTCCAGCTTGAATCCCTGTGACACTATACGGTTCTTACAAGCACCACTAAAAGTGCCCCCAGAATTAAAGACCTTGGAGAAAAATATATAATTCTATAGAAATAAACTTTCCTTGTCATTTTTTGTGAGCATAGATAAAAATAAATGGAAAATAGATAGATGATAGATTAATAGATAGATGATAGATAGATAATAGATAGATAGATGATAGATTAGATAGATAGATAGATGATAGATAGATAATAGATAGATAGATGATAGATTAGATAGATAGATAGATGATAGATAGATAATAGATAGATAGATGATAGATAGATAGATAATAGATAATAGATAGATAGATAGATGATAGATATATAGGATTAAATCTATTCAGAACTCTCAAGTTCCTTGTCTACACTACTATCTGTCACTGACTACCTTTATACTTTACTCTCATTAATTTCCCTTTTTCATCTGAAAAAAATATGTCACATCTCCTCATTTAAACTGTCTTATTGTCTCATTTTTGGAATTCAGGGATACGGCTCAATGTGATAACATCTACCATGTATGCATAAGATCTCATGTTCAATATCAAGTGTCACTTCACATGACAGTGGGATCCTGATGATAGCTCAAAAAGATAGAACACTCCTTGAGTGTGAATACCAGTACATCTCAAAACCTATGATCTTTCGCACACCACATGTGAGTAAACCAGTGAACACAATTAAAAGTGTGCACAAATACAAGAGAGTATGCATGCAACTTTACAACATCAACAACAAAGAAAAGGGAAGGCATTGGGAAAATAAATATCTCATTCATATATGCTATAAATTATACTTACCCTAAACTACTGGGTTTTTTTATTTTTGGGTCACATCCAGTGGTGCTCAGGGGTTACTCCTGACTCTGGGCTCAGAAATCGCTCCTGGCAGCAAGGAAATCATATGGCATGCTGGGATTTGAACCACTATCCATCCTAGATCAGCTACATGCAAGAAATTGCACTATCTCAAAGGCCCCAACCCTAAAATACTTAATGAATTTATGTCTCATATATTTCACTCAGCAAATATTAAACACTGCATCATGATTATATCTCATGATCTTATAAACTCATCTCTCATAAAATAAATAATTTAAGTCACTATAATATAGAATTATAACTAAGATCCTCCACAAAACAGCTAATATTTGAGCCTGCTCCTCAGCATATTATTTAACAGGTAATTATTTAATTAATATATTTAAAAGTAAAAATATATGTGATACAATTGAAAAATAATACATAAAAGAAAAATTAGGATTTCCCCCCCCCCCAAAAAAAACTACATGGATGCTAGCACATCTGGGAATAGACAGGGACCCACTGGTTTTCCCCACAACCCCATAATACATGGCTGGGACTTTCTGTAGGGCTTTCCTTCAAGCCTCCTTAATTTTCCATTGCCAGACTGATTGCCTGCCTCCCATGGTCATTGCAAGTTTGTGTCTGGGAAGAGACAGGGACTCTCCAGTCCCTCCCATTTACCTTCCTTCCCCCAAACCACACAGATGCACTATCATATTATTCCTGGCAAAATAGATTCTCTCTCTGAGAAAATATACAACTCAAAATTCAGCTGAAAAAACCAATGAACTAGTTTGAAATAATTTTATTATACTTAGATAACCTCTTTTGTTTAGGAAAATAACCTCTAAAGCAGATATACCTCTAGCCAACTCTTATATGAACAGTTCAATAGATCATTTTTTAAAGATCCTGAAACTCCAGCATTCCAACTCACCAAATGCAAAGAACGACAGGGAAACTAAGAAAGACATCTGCTGCAGTTGGGGATTTGCAAAATAATCCTGGCATATTTCCAAGCCTACCAAAATGACTAAGATTTATAGATGGGAACCTAAAATCAACACTTAATATTTTAGCAACAGAAATCAAGGAGTCACTAGCTTGTGAAATTAAGAAATCTATGGATCTATAGTAGCAGAACTACACAGGTGGAAAATTGCATAGGCAAACTTGAAGAATAACTGCAAGCCAGCAGTGGCAAATAAGTTAAAAAAGAAAGGAGAGATGAAACAATGGAAGAAAATGGAAGGTATTTAATTAACACAGACAAAAGAAATAATCTCCAAATTATAAGAATACCAGAAGGGGAGGATAAAGGAAAAGGGGAAGAAGTAGTGAGGGAGATAATAGCTATAGCAGAAAATCTTCCCATTCTCTGGAAAGAGCTGCTGTACAAAACCAAGAGGCAAAAAAAGTGTCAAACAAAATAGATCCTAAAAGAACATACAAAGACATACAGTAATCCAAACGGCAAAAAAAAAAAAAAAAAAAAAAAAAAAAAAAAAAAAACAGAGTGAGATGGACTCTTTAAAGAAGTAAGGGAGAAGAAAAACCTCAAATATAAAGGAAAGAACATGAAAATCAAACCAGATTTTCCATTTGAAATAATCTAGGTCAACAAAAGAGTGGAATGACATATTCAAACTACAAAATGAAAGAAACTTTCAACCTAGACTATTACCCAGCAAACCTCTCATTTACCTGAAAGGGAGGGTTAAAAACATTCTCAAACAAATATGAACTCACAATATACATGCTAAACAAACCAAATCTAAATGAGCTACTCAAAAAGTAATTAGATAGACCAAATACCCAATTGTCACAACAACAGTCTTACACAATATAATGGCATAACAGCACTTTCTGTCAAAAGTTTCCTTAAATGTCAATGGACTAAAACCTACTACTCCCTGCACAGAGTAGCAGGTTGAATCAGAAAAAAAAAAAAGAAAAAGAAAAACAAAAACAAAAAAAAACAGACATATGTTGCCTGTAGAAAAAAAAACTTAAAAGTTCAGGATAGACAAAGGCTCAGAGTAAAAGGATGGAAAACAATTATACTTGCCACTGGGGGGGAAAAAAACTGAGAAAGCCATACATCAGACCAAACTTCATTCATACTCAAGAAAGTACTTAGAGACAAATTAGGACACTACTTATTGATAAGGGACAATAGACCAAGAAATACCAACTCTGATCAACATTTGTGCACCAAATATAGAGCCAGAAAAATATGTAAGGTTTTTGTTCGCAAATCTTGAAAAACTTATGGGTGAAAACGTAATAGTAATGGGATATTTCAACACACCATCATCTTCACAAGAAGGTCCACTTGGTAGAATACTAGCAAAGATATGTGTCCTAAATGAGAAACTAGAATAATAAGGACTAGTGGATTTAGAAAAGCCTTTCATCCTCAAAACGCTGAATTCACATTCTTCTCAAGTACATGTAGAGCCTTCTCTAGAGTAGACCATATTTTTTTCTTTCTTTCTTTTTCTTTATTTAAACATCCGATTACATATATGATTGTGATTAGGTTTCAGTCACGTAAAGAACACCACCTGCACCAGTGCTACATTACCACCACCAATGTCCCAAATCTCCCTCCATCCCAGCCCACCCCCACCTGTATTCTAGACAAGCTTTCCAGTTAGTTCATTTATTCACAAGATTATGGTAATTCTCTGTGTAGTTATTTCTTTTTTTTTTTTTTTTTTTTTTTGGTTTTTGGGCCACAGCCGTTTGACGCTCAAGGGTTACTCCTGGCTATGTGCTCAGAAATCGCCCCTGGCTTGGGGGGACCATATGGGACGCCGGGGGATCGAACTGCGGTCCGTTCCTTGGTAGCGCTTACAAGGCAGACACCTTATCTCTAGCGCCACCTTCCCGGCCCCAAACAAGCATTTTTTTTTTTTGTTTGTTTTTGGGCCACAGCCGTTTGACGCTCAGGGGTTACTCCTGGCTATGTGCTCAGAAATCGCCCCTGGCTTGGAGGGACCATATGGGACGCCGGGGGATCGAACCGCGGTCCTTCCTTGGCTAGCGCTTGCAAGGCAGACACCTTACCTCCAGCGCCACCTACCCGGCCCCTATTTCTTTTTTTTTTTTTTGAAGAGGTTTTCCTTGCTCCGTTTTATATTTTTGCTCTTTATTGAATATTAATTCGTCATATACCCGAGGGTCTGTATCTGGATTTTCCATTCTGTTCCATTATTTGGAGGGTCATTTTTTTTATATATTTTATATAAACACCTTGATTACATACATGATTATGTTTGGGTTTCAGTCATGTAAAAAACACCACCCATTTCCAGTGCAAAATTCCCATCACCAATGTCCCAAATCTCCCTCCTCCCCACCCGACCCCCGCCTGTACTCTAGACAGGCTTTTCATTTCCCTCATACATTCTCATTATTAGGACAGTTCAAAATGTAGATATTTCTCTAACTAAACTCATCACTCTTTGTGGTGAGCTTCCTAGGGTGAGCTGGAACTTCCAGCTCTTTTCTCTTTTGTGTCTGAAAAATATTATTGCATGAATGTCTTTCATTTTTCTTAAAACCCATAGATGAGTGAGACCATTCTGCATTTTTCTCTTTCTCTCTGACTTATATCACTCAGCACAATAGACTGCGTGTACATCCATGTATAGGAAAATTTCATGACTTCATCTCTCCTGACAGCTGCATAATATTCCATTGTGTATATGTACCACAGTTTCTTTAGCCATTCATCTGTTGAAGGGTATCTTGGTTGTTTCCAGAGTCTTGCTATGGTAAATAGTGCTGCAATGAATATAGGTATAAGGAAGGGATTTTTGTATTGTATTTTTGTGTTCCTAGGGTATATACCTAGGAGTGGTATAGCTGGATCGTATGGGAGCTCGATTTCCAGTTTTTGGAGGAATCTCCATATCGCTTTCCATAAAGGTTGAACTAGATGGCATTCCCACCATCAGTGGATAAGAGTTTCTTTCTCTCCACATCCCCGCCAACACTGCTTGTTCTCATTCTTTGTGATGCGTGCCATTCTCTGTGGTGTGAGGTGGTATCTCATCGTTGTTTTGATTTGCATCTCCCTGATGATTAGTGATATGGAGCATTTTTTCATGTCTTTTGGCCATTTCTATTTCTTCTTTGTCAAAATGTCTGTTCTTTTCTTCTCCCCATTTGTTGATGGGATTAGATGTTTTTTTCTTGTAAAGTTTTGTCAGTGCCTTGTATATTTTGGAGATTAGCCACTAATCTGATGGGTATTGAAAATAGTTTCTCCCACTCAGTGGGTGGCTCTTGTATCCTGGGCACTATTTCCTTTGAGGTGCAGAAACTTCTCAGCTAAATATATTCCCATCTGTTAATCTCTGCTTTTACTTGCTTGGAGAGTGCAGTTTCCTCCTTGAATATGCCTGTAGTCTCAATGTCCTGGAGTGTTTTAGCTATGTGCTATTCTATATATCTTATGGCTTTGGGTCTGATATTGAGGACTTTCATCCATTTGGATTTTATCTTTGTACATAATGTTAGCTGGGGGTCTAAGTTCAATTTTTTGCAAGTGGCTATCCAGTTGTGCCAACACCACTTGTTGAAGAGGCTTTCCCTGCTCCATTTAGGATTTCCTGCTCCTTTATCAAAAATTAGGTGATTTTATGTCTGGGGAACATTTTATGAGTATTCAAGCTTATTCCACTGACCTGAGGGCCTGTCCTTATTCCAATACCATGCTGTTTTGATAACTATTGCTTTGTAGTAAAGTTTAAAGTTGGGGAAAGTAATTCCTCCCATATTCTTTTCCCCAATGATTGCGTTAGCTATTCTAGGGTGTTTATTGTTTCAAACGAATTTCAACAGTGCCTGATCCACTTCTTTGAAGAATGTCATGGGTATCTTTAGAGGGATGGCATTAAATCTGTATAATGCCTTGGGGAGTATTGCCATTTTGATGATGTTAATCCTGCCAATCCATGAGCAGTGTATGTGCTTCCATTTCTGCGTGTCCTCTCTTATTACCTGGAGCAGAGTTTTATAGTTTTCTTTGTATAGGTCCTTCACATTTTTAGTCAAGTTGATTCCAAGATATTTGAGTTTGTGTGGCACTATTGTGAATGGGGTTGTTTTCTTAATGTCCATTTCTTCCTTATTACTATTGGTATATAGAAAGGCCATTGATTTTAGTTTCTTAATTTTGTAGCCTGCCACCTTGCTATATGAGTCTATTGTTTCTAGAAGCTTTTTGATAGAGTCTTTAGGGTTTTCTAAGTAGAGTATCATGTCATCTGCAAACAGTGAGAGCTTGACTTCTTCCTTTCCTATCTGGATTCCCTTGATATCCTTTTCTTGCCTAATCGCTATAGCAAGTACTTCCAGTGCTATGTTGAATAGGAGTGGTGAGAGAGGACAGCCTTTTCTTGTGCCAGAATTTAGAGGAAAGGCTTTTAGTTTTTCTCCATTGAGGATAATATTTGCCACTAGCTTGTGGTAGATGGCCTTAACTATATTGAGAAAGGTTCCTTCCATGCTGAGAGTTTTGGTCAAGAATGGGTGTTGGACCTTATCAAATGCTTTCTCTGCATCTATTGATATGATCATGTGGCTTTTGTTTTACTTGTTGTTGATGTTGTGTATGATGTTGATAGATTTACGGATATTAAACCACCCTTGTATTCCTGGGATAAAACCTACTTGATGGTAATGGATGATCTTCTTAATGAGGCTTTGAATCCTATTTGCCAGGATTTTGTTGAGGATCTTTGCATCTGTATTCATCAGTGATATTGGTTTGTAATTTGCTTTTTTTGTAGCATCTCTGTCTGGTTTAGGTATCAAGGTGATGTTGGCTTCATAAAAGCTATTTGGAAGTGTTTCTGCTTGTTCAATTTCATGAAAGAGTCTTGCCAGGATTGGTAGTAGTTCCTCTTGGAAAGTTTGAAAGAATTCATTAGTGAATCCATCTGGGCCTGGGCTTTTGTTTTTGGGCAGACATTTGATTACCGTTTTTATTTCATCAATGGTGATGGGGGTGTTTAGATATGCTACATCCTCTTCCTTCAACCGTAGAAGATTATTAGAGTCCAAGAATTTATCCATTTCTTCCAGGTTCTCATTTTTAGTGGTGTAGAGTTTCTCAAAGTAGTTTCTGATTACCCTTTGAATCTCTGTCATATCAGTAGTGATCTCTCCTTTTTCATTCCTAATACGAGTTATCAAGTTTCTCTCTCTCTTTCTTTGTTAGGTTTGCCAGTGGTCTATCAATCTTGTTTATTTTTTCAAAGAACCAACTTCTGCTTTCGTTGATTTTTTGGATTGTTTTTTGGGTTTCCACTTCGTTGATTTCTGCTCTCAGCTTTGTTATTTCCTCTGTCTCCCTATTTTTGGGTCCTTCTGTTGAGCACTTTCTAGTTCTATTGGCTGTGTCATTAAGCTACTCAGGGAAGCTCTTTCTTCCTTCCTGGTGTGTGCTTGCAAAGCTATAAATTTTTCTCTCAGTACTGCTTTTGCTGTGTCCCATAAGTTCTGATAGTTTGTGTCTTTATTGTCATTTGTTTCCAGGAACCTTTTGATTTCCTCCTTGATTTCATCTCGGACCCACTAGTTATTGAGTATGAGGTTGTTTAACTTCCAGGTGTTAAAGTGTTTCTTCTGAGTCCCTTTGGAATTCACAAATAATTTCAGAGCCTTGTGGTCAGCGAAGGTAGTCTGCAAAATTTCTATCCTCTTGATATTATGGAGGTATATTTTATGTGCCAGCATGTAGTCTATCCTGGAGAATGTCCCATGTACATTGGAGAAGAATGTGTATCCAGGTTTCTGGGGATGGAGTGCCCTATATATATCCACTAGGCCTCATTCTGACATTTCTCTCCTCAGGTCTAGTATATTCTTTTTGGGTTTCAGACTGGTTGACCTATCCAGTGTTGACAAAGCCGTGTTGAGGTCCCCCACAATTATTGTTTTGTTATTGATATTATTTTTCAGATTTGTCAATAGTTGTATTAAACATTTTGCTGGCCCCTCATTCGGTGCATATATGTTTAAGAGAGTGATTTCTTCCTGCTCTACATACCCCTTGATTAATATAAAATGTCCATCTTTGTCCTTTACAACCTTCCTGAGTATAAAGTTTGCATTATCTGATATTAGTATGGCCACTGCAGCTTTTTTATTGGTGTTGTTTGCTTGGATAATTTTTCTCCAGCCTTTTATGTTGAGTCTATGTTTGTTCTGACTATTCAGGTGCGTTTCTTGTAGGCAGCAGAAGGTTGGATTAAGTTTTTGATCCATTTAGCCACTCTGTGTCTCTTAACTGGTGCATTTAGTCCATTGACATTGAGGAAAGAATTGTCCTGGGATTTAATGCCATTTATATCGAAATTTGGTGTGTCTTTTGGTTGGTCTTGTCTTAAATTAGGCCTTTCATTTTTTCTCTCAAGACTGGTTTTGAGTCTGTAAAGTTTCTGAGCTGTTTTTTGTCTGTGAAACCATGTATTCTTCTGTCAAACCAGAAAGTGAGTTTTGCTGGGTACAGTATTCAGGTGAAGCATTCATTTCATTCAGTCTTTTCACAATATCCCACCACTGCTTTCTGGCCTGGAGTGTTTCTGGTGACAGGTCTGCTGTAAATCTCAAGGATGCTTGCTTGAACGTAATTTCCCCTTTTGATCTTGCTGTTTTCAGAATTCTGTCTCTATCTGTGGGATTCGTCATTGGAACTAGGATGTGTCTTGGGGTGGTTTTCCTGGGGTCTCTTCCTGAAAATTTTCTTCCTGTGACTCCAATGATTCTTAAGTTGTTTCTGTTGAGCTTATCATAGACTTTTATTTTCATCTGTTCCCATTCTTTGACTAATTTTTCCATTGTCTGTTCATTTGCTTTAAGTTTTTTTTCCAATTTCTCCTGCTGTATGGAATTATTATTTATCTCATCTTCCACAGCACCAAGTCTATTCTCAGCTTCTGATACCCTGTCCCAGAGCTTATCCACTTTGTCATTCACTTCGTTTACTGACTTTTTCAGGCCTGTTAGTTGACGTGTTATTTCAGTTTGGAGTTTTGTGATTTCTGTCTTCATATTTTCTTGGTTCTTATTAGTGTTCTGTTCAACTCGATCCATGGTTTCTTTGAGTTCGTTGAGCATCTTCCATATTGCTAGTCTAAAGTCCTTATCTGAGAGGTTGATTAGTTGGTTGGTCATTATCTGGTCCTCAGAATTGTCATCTTCATTCTCTATGTCTGATGCTGGCCTGCGTTGTTTCCCCATTGTCAGACTTGTATTGTGGGTTTTTCTATGTGTTGTGGTGGTATTCATTGGCTATATGATGCAGGCAGCACACTCCTCTGGCTCCTCCCTTTCTGGATGGGTCAACTTGCCTCCAAGGGAGGGGAGTCCTCTGTGGATGAAGCCTCACACAGGATCAAATCTTAGGCCCGAGCACGCAGCAGAGAAGACAGTCCGGAGAGAAATGCTGGGCTTCAGTGATCCAGCACAGTTCTTAGTGTGATTTTTTTCTTTTTGTTGTGATGGTGTTCTTTTCTTAGAAAAAGCGCATGGCTGTGTAGCAAAGCGGTGCCAAAGTGCTCTGTGGAGCCTCTTTTCGTCCCTCTCTCAAGAGGTTCACGCAACAGGATAGTAAACAGACACACACAGGCAGCACTCACAATTTTTCCCAGTCGGGCCCCACTGGGCAATGCGTAGTTTCATCGGGTAGACCACATTTTAGGACACAAGTCTAATTTATATAATGTCACAAATATATGAATTACACCAAGCACCATATCAGATGACAATGCCATAAAGTCAAGATTAATTGTAAAAAGATGTGGAAAAAACCTAATACCTGAAGACTAAGCTACATGGTGCTCAACAATAGCTGGACTAAAGAGGAAATCAAGGAAGAAATACATAGATACCTTGAGATGAATACTAATGAAGAAAGAAATTACCAAAATCTATGATACACTGAAAAAAAAGCAGTAATTAGGGGAAAACTCATATCAATACAGGCCTACATTAGGAAAGAACAAAAAAATAAAATCAACAACATAAAGGCATACTTTAAATATCTGAAAAACCAACTGCAAATAAACTCAAGCAGAAGAAAAGAAATAATAGAAACTAGAACAGAAATCAACAATATAGGGGCAGGAGCAGTTACACAGCAGTAGAGTGTTTGCCTTGTATGTGGCTGAACCAGGACAGAGTGCAGTTCAATCCCTGAGTCCCATATTGTCCCCCAAGCCAGGAGCAATTTCAGAGCGAATAGCCAGGAGTAACCCCTGAGCATCACCATGTGTGGCCCAAAATAAAGAAAGAAAAGAAGAGGAAGGAAGGAAGGAAGGAAGGAAGGAAGGAAGGAAGGAAGGAAGGAAGGAAGGAAGGAAGGAAGGAAGGAAGGGAGGGAGGGAGGGAGGGAGGGAGGGAGGGAGGGAGGGAAGAAGAAAGAAAGAAAGAAAGAAAGAAAGAGACAGAGAGAAAAAGAAAGAAAGAAAGAAAGAAGAAAGAAAGAAAGAGAGAAAGAAAGAAAGAAAGAAAGGAAGGAAGGAAGGAAGGAAGGAAGGAAGGAAGGGAGGGAGAGAGAGAGAGAGAGAGAGAGAGAGAGAAAGAAAGAAAGAAAGAAAGAAAGAAAGAAAGAAAGAAAGAAAGAAAGAAGAAGAAAGAAGGAAGGAAGGAAGGAAGGAAGGAAGGAAGGAAGAAGAAAGAAAGAAAGAAGAAAGAAAGAAAGAAAGAAAGAAAGAAAGAAAGAAAGAAAGAAAGAAAGAAAGAAAGAAAGAAAGAAAGAAAGAAAGAAAGAAAGAAAGAAAGAAAGAAAGAAAGAAAAAACTTAGAAGCAAGAAAAACAATACAAAGAATTGATGAGATCAGGAGCTGTTTGTTTTTTAAGAATAAGCAAGATAGACAAGAAAGGTGACTCACAAGGAAAAACAATGGAAAATACTCAAATATATAGGATCAGAAATGAAAAGGAAGAGATTACAAAAGAACCCCAAGAAATCCAAAACATCATGAGAGCTTATTTTGAACAATTGTACTCACTTAAGTTAGAGAACCTAGAAGAAATTAACAGATATCTAGAAAAATATCATCTTCCTATACTAAATGAGGAGGAAGGAGAAAGCCTAAACAGACCAGTCACAAGTAAGTAAATTGAAATAGCAATTAAGAATCTTCCCAGGAATAAAAGTCCAGGACCGAGGGGCCGGGCGGTGGCACTAAAGGTAAGGTGCCTGCCTTGCCTGCGCTAGCCTTGGACGGACCGAGGTTCGATCCCCCGGTGTCCCATATGGTCCCCCAAGCCAGGAGCAACTTCTGAGCACATAGCCAGGAGTATCCCCTGAGCGTTACCGGGTGTGGCCCAAAAACCAAAAAAAAAAAAAAAAAAAGTCCAGGACCGGATGGGTTTATGGATGAATTTTATCAAATATTCAAAGAAGAGTTACTACCATTGATCCTATATGCTTCCAAAACATTGAAAAGATAGAAATCTTCCCTAATACCTTCTGTGAAAGTAATATCATGCTCACTGCCAAAGCTTACCAAGATACCACCAAGAAAGAAAACTACACACCAATGTCACTAATGAACATGGATGCAAAAATCCTTAACAAAATCTTAGCAAACCAAATCCAGTAACACATCAAAAAGTTTATACATCATGACTAATTGGGTTTCATCATAGGGCTACAAGGATGGCTCAATACATGCAAGTCAATCAACATCATACACCACATCATAAAATGAAGGATAAAAACCACATGATCCTATCATTCAAAGCAAAATAATGAAAATTCTCAGCAAAAGAGGTGTGAAAGGAACCTTCCTCAATATAATAACAGCTATCTATAAAAATCCCACAGCCAACATTATTCTTTTTTGTTTGTTTGTTTTTGGTTTTTGGGTCACACCCCGCACCGCTCAGGGGTTTACTCCTGGCTTTACACTCAGTAATTGCTCCTGGCAGGCTCAGGGAACCATATAAAATGCCAGGATTCGAACCACTGACCTTCTGCATGCAAGGCAAAAGCCTTACCTCCATGCTATCTCTCTGACCCCTTTGTTGTTGTTGTTGTTGTTGTTGTTGTTTCCATTATTCTTAATAGTAAAAACTGAAAGCATTTCTACTAAGGTCAGGCACTAGGCAAGAATGTTCACTGTCTCCACTCTTATTCAAAATAGTAGTATAAGTCCAGCAATAGTTATTAGACAAGACAAGGAAATAAAAGAAATCCAAATCAGAAAAGAGAATGTCAAATTATCTCTATTTGCAGATAACATGATATATATATATATATGTATGTATATATATATATATATATATATATATATATATATATATATATATATACTAAAGACCCTAAAGAGTCCACAGAAAAGCTCCTAGAAACAATTAATCAATACAGTAAAGAGGCTGGGCAACTAACTCACAAAAGACACAAAAGGACAGTTGCATTCCTTTATACAAATAACAACACAGAGGAGGAAGAGATCAAAGAGTATAACCCATTTAAAATAGGGTTCAAAAACTACCAAGGATGTAGGAATCAACTTAACAAGAGGAGTGAGAGAACTATATCAAGAAAACTTCAAAGCATGGGACTGGCACGGTGGCACTAGTGGTAAGGTGCCTGCCTTGCCAGTACTAGCCTAGGACGAACTGTAGTTCGATCCCCCAGTGTCCCATATGGTCCCCCAAGCCAGGAGCGACTTCTGAGCGCATAGCCAGGAGTAACCCCTGAGCATCAATGGGTGTGGCCCAAAACCCCCCAAAAATAAAGAAAACTTCAAAACACTTAAGAAAGAAATTGAAGAAGGCCTAAGAAAATGAAAGAACATTCCATGTTCATGAATTGGAAAATAAATTTCATCAAAATGACCATCTTACCTAAACTAAGGTACAGATTAAATGAAATTTCTAGTCAAATTTAGACAACTTTCTTCAAGGACTTAGAACAGTCAATTATCAAGTTCGTGTGAAACCATAAAGACCTAGGATAGCCAAAACTATATTGAAAAACCAGAAACTGGGAGGCATCTCAATACCTAATTTAAACTCTACTAAAAAGCCATAGAGATCAAAACAGCATGGTTTTAGAACAAAGATAGAGTTTCAGACCAAAGGATCAAAATAGAATATCCAGTGACAAACCCCCAAGTATATGGTCAATTAATCTTTAACAAAGAAGCCAAGAATTTGAAATGGAAGAAAGGCAGTATCTTCAACAAATGGTGTTGGAACAATTGGATAACCATGTGTAAGAAATTAAAGATGGATCCATATCTCACACCTTACACAAAAGTCAATTCAAAGTGGATGAAAGACTTGAGATTAAAACCAAATTTGTAAAGTTTGAGGAAAACATAGGCAGAACACTCCAAAGACTTAGACCTCAAAGAAATCTTTTGATGATAGGATGCCAGTGGCAAGAGCTATGCAGGGGTCCTCAAACTTTTTAAACAGGGGGCCAGTTCACTGTCCCTCACACCATTGGAGGGTCTGACTATAGTAAAAACAAAACTTATGAATGAATTCTTATGCACACTGCATATATCTTATTTTGCGACGAAGAAACAAAACAGATACAAATATAATATGTGGCCCACGAGCCATAGTTTGAGGACCACAGATAGCATCAAGCCTAAATAATTGGAACTACATTAAACTAAAAAGTTTCTGTATGGCAAAAGAAAGACAGGCTAAAATTAGAAAACTGCTAACTGAATGAGAGAAAATTTTTGCACTCAACACCTCATATAAAGGTTTGATATCTAGGATATACAAAATATCCCCAATGGTTAATATTTTATAAAATCTATACATGGGGAGAGGAAATGAACAGACACTTCTCTGAGGAAGACCAACAGATGGCCAACAAGCATTTGAAAAAATGTTCTTCATCAGTTATAATTAGAAAAATCCAAATCAAGACAACAATGACATATTTTACACCAGTGACGATGGCATATATCAAAAATACTGTTAACAATCTGTTGGCAGAAATGTGATGATAAAGGAACCCTCATCCACTGCTGGTGGGAATGCTGTCTGGTTCAATCCCTATGGAAAACAGTATGGAGAGTTCTCATTAAACTCAAAATTAAACTGCCCTATGCTAGTACCCCTTTTTTGGGTATCTATCCCCAGAACAGAAAGACATTCAGCCAAATGAATGTATGCACACCGTTATTCATTGCAGCATGAGGTACAATACTTAAGACTTGGAATCATCTTAAAAGCCCATCAACAGACTACTGAATCATGAAGATGTACAAAAATACAATGGAATACTACATAACTGTAAGGAATGATGAAATCATGCAATTTGCAGCAACATGGATGGAACTAGAAGATTACTATGTTAAATGAAGTAAGTCAGAAGAAGGATAAATACAGAATTGTATCATTTATGTGTGGTATTTAGAATAACTGCATGAAGAAACACAGTGGTCTAATGGTAATTGTCTTGAACACCCTTGGCTCCAGGGTATAGAGAGGAGAAGTAAACAAATTGGAAAAGGAGAAACACAAAGCTTATATTCTCTTTTATACTTCAAAGAAACCAAGAGCAATGGGTACAGTTGTTTAGATTGAGCAGGTGTTCAATCAACTGCTCTTTATAGATGTCTATAATAGTATTTTAATGTTTTTATCTACAGAAACAGTTGCAGAATGCATTTGGAAGCCATGGACTTTTACTACAGTGCTCACTATAAGAATGTTTTAGTGTCTTAATTTTAATGTCTATAAAATTCTCTAGTCTTTTTTATCACAGTGGTTCTTAGAGATATAGGTTGGTCACCCTAGTTTGCATTATAGTACTATATTATATTAGAATCCAAAACTGTGCTCATAAGGAAAGCCTCTTCAACAAGTGTTGTTGGAACAATTGGTCAGCTACATGTCAAAAAGCAAACTCAAACCTCCAACTAACACCATGCACAAAGATCAAATCCAAATGTATTAAAGACCCTGATATCAGACCTGAAGCCATAAGGTATACAGAACAACATGTATGTAAAACACTCCATGACATTGAGACTAAAGGCAACTTCAAGAAGGAAACAGCACTATCTAAACAAGTGGAATCGGAGATAAACAGATAGGACTATATTAAGCTGAGAACCTTCTACACTTCAAAGGAAATAGTGACTAGGACACAAAAGCCACTCACAGAATAGGAGAAACTATTCACACAATACCCATTAGATAAGGGGCTAAGATCTAAGATATACAAGGTACTGACTGAATTTAACAAGGAAAAAACATCTAACCCCATCAAAAAATGGGGAGAAGAAATAAACAGTCTCAAAGAAGAAATACAAATGGCCAAAAGGCAAATGAAAACATGCTCCACATCAGTAATCAACAGGGAAATGCAAATCAAAACAACAATGAAGTACCTTCTCATGCCACATCACAAAGAATAAGAACAATCAGTGCTGGCAGGGAATGTGGGGAGAAAGAAACTCTCATTCACTGCTGGTGTGAATGCTGCATAGACCAGCCCTAATGGAAAACAATATGGAGATTCCTCAAAAAACTGGAAATTGAGCTCCCATATGACCCAGCTATACCACTCCTAGAGATATACCCTAGGAACACAAAACTGCAATTCAAAAATCCCTTCCTCACACCTACATATATTTCAGTGCTGTTTACAATAGCCAGAATCTGGAAACAACCATGATGCCCTTCAACAGATGAATGGCTAAAGAAATTGTGGTACATAGACACAATGGAATATGATGCAGCCATCAGGAAGATGAAGTCATGAAATTTTCCTATACATAGATGGACATAGAAACTATTATGCTGAGTGAAATAAGTCAGAGGGAGCAAGATAGACACAGAATAGTCTCACTCATCTGTAGGAGTGAAGAAAACTAAAAGACATTATTGTAATAATGCCCAGAGACAATAAAGATGAGGGCTGGAAGGACCGAGCAGAATATGAAGCTCACCACAAAGAGTGGTGAGTGCCGTTAGAGAAATAACTACACTGACAACTACCACGGCAATGGTAGTGAGTGAGAGAAGTAGAATGCCTGTCTCAAATACAGGCCGGTGGGGGGGGGGCAGTGGGAGGAGGGAGATGGGGGACATTGGTGATGGGAATATTGCACTGGTGAAGGGGGGGTGTTTTTTAATGACTGAAATCTAATTACAATCATGTTTGTAATCATGGTGCTTAAATAAAGATATTATTTTTAAAAAATGTATTCAAGGGGACGAGTGACAGCACAGCAGTAGGTGTTTGCCTTGTATGCGGCTGACCCAGAATGGACCTGGGTTCCATCGATCCCCAGCATCACGTATGGTCTCCCAAGCCAGGAGCGATTTCTGAGCACATAGCAAGCAGTAACCCCTGAGTGTCACCAGGTGTGCCCCAAAAATCAAAAACAAAGAAAGAAAATAAAAACTTTGTACTCATTATGATAATGGTTGTGGGAATGGTCCTGATTCTCTGTATATTTGAAATCCAACTATGAAGGACTTGGTACATCACGATGGTTTCAATAAGATAAAATTAAAATAAGAAAAGAAAAATTAGAACAATTATCACAAAAAGGGGAGTGAAAATATAGTGTAGAGTTTAATTTGCTCTTCTTAAATATGGCTGACCCCATTTTTTACTCCTGGTATACATATGAATCCCTAGAACTATTAGGAGTAATCTCAAAGCACAGAGTAAGGAGTAGCCCCTGAGCACCACTGAGTCTAGCCCAAAAACCAAATGAAGTCTAAAAAATATAAATTTTATTACTGAAAAGTAGGATTTAAGATTTTTCTAAACTTAACAGAATAAAGTTTCCATTATTATTTTTAGTCTCTCCTAGATTTTTTAAAAATACCTTAAACTTTTCAAGAAGGGTTTTTTTCTTTTTATAGGACTCCCTTAAATGTTTCTGAGGATCAGTTTAGTAGCATTGACTTATTTAACTGTTTTTTCTTTTGTCTGAAAAGCTTTTCAATCCTCCTTTGAATCTAAATGATAGCCTATCTGGGTAGAGAATTGTTGGTTGAAGGTCTTCTCCATTCAGCACTTTGTATACAATTTATTTTTAAGTGAAAGTAATTGAACTGATGCATAGACCAGTGATAATCCAAAGCAGTGAAGGGTTTAAAATCCCTGTTGCTCACATCATGCCATTCCCTTCAGCTTTTAGAGTTTCTTTAATAAATCTGCTGTCATGTGGAGGTTTTCTTTTATGAGACACTTTGCTTTAGTCACTGCTTTTACAATTATCTCCTTATCTTTTGGGGGGGGGGTAGTTGTAAAGAATTTTGGCCTACATCTGGGTTCATTTTGTTATCTTTGTTGTTTTTTAATTCTTTCTTCTTTTGTTGAGCTACTTGAATGATTTCTATTACTTTATTTTGAGCTCACTGAATTGATAATCAGCTTCTTCCATCCTGTAGTTTGGCCACTCTGTATACATTTTACTTCAGCTGCTATATAGAGTCTTTAACTCTTTGATTTCTGTATGGGCTTTTCTCATACTTTGCCTTTGTTGAAGCTCTTTTACACTGATCTCTTAATTTCACTGAGCATCATTATAACTGCTGCTTTGAATCTTTGGATAATTTTCATAGCTCTGTTGTATTAGTTTTTACCAGATTGTTGCCTTTATCCAATGAGGTAGATAAACTCTTCTATCTGCCCATTATATCTGGTGCACACTAGAGGGATCTGGGCAGGAGCCAGGAGCATGTGATCAAGTGAATCTGTTTAGCAACCAGAGGTCAGATGAGCAAATACTCAAGGGAAATTATGTACCAAATTCTACAAGGTCTGGAGCTTAAAGTTGCCAGTGCCCAGCAGCCAGTAGGATGCCACAGTTGCACAGACCTGGAAAGTGTCTAAGGAACCCATGCAGGGATAATTTTAAGAAGAGGTTATGGCCTTCAATCTCAGATAATACAAAGCATGCATTTTAGGACTTATAAGAAAACTTCTGACAGACCATGGGCCAGTAAGGGAACACAATAAGCAGTAAAATTCCTTGACTAGCTGGTTAGACTTTGAAAAGTTTGCAGGGTAATTTCTATCTACATAGGATACAGCTACCTTGCTAGTAGCAAAATGTGGATTGGCAATGGCTGGATCTATCCATTAGGAAAAAACAGGTTCCAGAAAGCTCAGTTGTTTGCTGAGGTTTGGTGGAGCTTTTCTTAAAAACAAAAAAAAATACCCACAGGGAATATTACTGTAGAAACTGAGACCTGGGCCGGGCGGTGGCGCTGGAGGTAAGGTGCCTGCCTTGCCTGCGCTAGCCTAGGACGGACCGCGGTTCGATCCCCCGGCGTCCCATATGGTCCCCCAAGAAGCCAGGAGCAACTTCTGAGCGCATAGCCAGGAGTAACCCCTGAGCGTCACAGGGTGTGGCCCAAAAACAAAAACAAAAACAAAAAAAAGAAACTGAGACCTAAGGTGGTATCCAGCAGTATTTCCATCAACAAGTTGGAAGTATAGATCATAAGCTTGAAGTGCCAGGTGTTTATAACAATATACTCCTGTTCCCTGGAGTAATGTTTTGTACTTTTTTTAAAATCACTTCTCAATTGTAGCTGGTAATCCTATAATGGGATTTCTTCCTTACTGAGGGCATGTCTCTGTCTCCAATTCATATGGTTGATATCCCTTTATTCCTTATTATAAAATTTTTCTCTGCAAGGTTTAAGGTAAGTTTCTGCTAAGATTGACCTGTTTGGGTGTACATTTGCTATGATCAAAAGAGGATGCAAAACCAACTTCTCGTTATTCAGAGCTCATCCTCTGAATCTTTTTTTTTTATTTTTTTTAACAGGGATCAAACTCAGAATCACACACACACACACACACACACACACACACACACACACACACACACACACACACACACACGACATGCACTCTTCCCAGCAAGCCACATCCCAGTTTCTTAATCTTCATAATTGAATTGATTGATTAAACTTTTTTCAGAAATTGTATTTTCCTTTTATCTTTTATACTCCTTTTCATCAATTTGAAAGTCTATACTACTCTAATTTCACCCTAAATGACATCTGTGTTCCCCATCAGTCATTCCTTTGCACTCACAGAAGATCTTCCCTAAAAATGATGACAAGGATTATCATCTCATTCATACTTGCATGAGCATTTAGTCTGGAGAAGGGCTTTTACAGGGACTAAAATGACAGGACTTTCTCAAAATCCCATAACCAATAGATCATAGAGCAATATACAAACTCAGGTCTGATGTCAAAAGGCCATTCTCTGTTCAGAACACTTCCAGATCTCATAGATGAAAGTCTGAAGATTTTTATCACCTCACTAATAAACCAAATTCTTACTACTTACTACTCTTACTCCTAAAAAAAGAGCAAATTTGCCTTACTTCTCCCAGAGCATGCATTAACTTTCTCTTCATTGAAGCTGCAGATCAGATGCCAGGAAAAAGGCAAAGATGGAGGTTTGTGTTCAGAATGTTTCTCTCCCAGTCCCTTTTCTAACTTCTTACGCAATAATTTTACTTTATTCTATTCTTTTTCCTAACAAAGAGAACTAATTTCCACTCCATTGCCTCAGCTCATCTAAGGAAAAACTCCCTGGGGGGGGGATAAGCTCCCTGGTTCTTCAGCATCCCAGTCTTTAACTAGGTGCTCTTGAGTGTGAGTTCTACATTTAAGAGTTATGGGTTGGCATTTCCTTGTTTGCCTCAGCTGCCCTTTTTCTAAAAGGTTCATTTTCCCTTCCAGCCATTCTCTATCCCAACACCTCAGCCCACCCTGCCTTCTGTGTCCACAGTGGACTGAGATTCTGTAACTTCTCTTCTTTTTGTTTTTTGGGTCACACCAGGCAGCACTCAGGGGTTACTCCTGGCCCTATGCTCAGAAATCGCCCCTGGCAGGCACAGGGGACCATATGGGATGCCGGGATTCAAACCACTGACCATCTGCATGAAAGGCCTTACCTCCATGCTATCTCTCAGGCCCCTGTAACTTCTCTTCTCTCAACTAGTTGGCCTCTTCAGTTCTGTTTTTGATGACCACTTTCCCACCACCACTATACACTCTCATGTTCTAGAAACACTAAATGGTCTATAGCTTTTCCTCTTCTGCCACACTATTTCTACCTCCCTGTGTTTTTATTAACAATGTTCCTTTTCTCTGTGATTATTTGTCCTTCCCACAATTGCTACTTCAATATTCAGCACCAGTGTTTCTTACCCAAAAAGTTTCCCCTGCCACCTGATTTACAGCACCAGCCCTTACCCTCAACATCTCCAGATCCTATCATCCTCAGACCCTCTACTATAATCACATATTATTCAGAGGCTTTCTGCTATCACTGGATTGTGAGACCCACAAATTATCTTGAGCTCCTCTTAAGATAATCTTTTTGAATTGAACAGATTGAACTCCAGCTCAGCACCTGGACCAAATATCCCTTTTCTTTTCTATAACTCTCTCCCTATTTACTTTTTCTTTTTTTTTTTTCAACATGAACCATTTTATTTCATATAAATTCCATAAAACTATAACAGTAGCAACATTTTTTCATTGTCTTTTGTCTGTATTAACAAATTCCAAACTGTAAGATGCTGTTTCTCAAATATTATGCAATAGTTCTTTCAACTGCATGAAGTTCAGGAGTTTAAAGGAAAACAAATGCTAGCACTACATACTAATGGAGGTCTGGTGATTGTTCAATAGATTATAGTAATAAACTATTGATAATTATTTATCTAATATTCAATGCTAGATAACTTTCTGTTAACTGATCATTGGAGTATTCCACAAGTCAAAATGCAAGTATTAAATGAGATAGTATTTCTTAAGTCAATGGGAGAGAGATAGACACAGAAGAGTCTCACTCATCTGTTTGTTTTAAGAAAAAAATAAGGCTATTATTGTAATAATGCCTAGAGACCATAGAGATGAGGACCAGAAGGACTGGCTCACAATATGAAGCTCACCACAAAGAGTGGCAAGTGCAGTTAGGGAAATAACTACATTAACAGCTGTCATGACAATCTTAATGAGTGTGAGAAGGTGAATGCCTGTCTTGAATACAGGCAGGGGTTGAGAAAGAGGGAGGGAAGCATTGGTGGTGAGAATGATGTATTGGTGAACGGGTGTGTTCTGTTTGGGACTGAAACCCAACTACAATCAAACTTGTAATCATGGTGCTTAAATAAAGATTTTATTTAAAAAAGAGAGACATAGTATTTCTAGAAAGAGTGGTGAATATGGTGTATGTTCTGTAGTGGAGTTTGATTGTGCATATCCAAATTTTTAATTTTTTTTTGTCCCCCAATTCACAATACATACCCGGCAAGGGGCCTGTGTTGAGGTGTATATGGGGTGCCTTTACTGTACCTCCTCTTTCTATACAGCCAGTGTAAAGAACACAGCCTGTGGTAAGATTTGGGAGGCCTTATCTTATCTTTTATTTTTTTTTTTTTCTTCAGAGCAAACTAAAGTTGTTTTTTTTTGTTTGTTTTTTTGTTTTTTTTTAAAGTAAGAATTCATTTAAAGGACAAAATTGATTAACATAATGAGGTAAACTAATATAACATAATATAGTGACATAACATAACATATAATATAATTGATATAATAATAATACATGTAAGTCAAAGAAAATTTCTGATTAAAAACACAATTTTTTTTTTTCATAATGGCTTACATATCTTTCACTGTAGTATTTTGGGTACATATTCACATTGAATCAGGGAAATACCCATCACCTAATATGTCCTCTTCTCAATCAAAAATCAAATATGCTGAAAATAGGCAGAGTCCTGTCTAGAGGCTTCCAACCTCAGTTTGAGAGAGGATGTGAAAAAAATAATTAAAATACCACAACAATACACACACAAAAAAAAATATCGAATTAAATAACCGATAAGCACCACAGCAATAAAGACAGGCACCACACAATAATCTCGGTTCTGAAATCAAATCATACTCAAATGCAAAAAAGAAAAAGAAAGACAAAACAAAATAAAATAAAATAATATTGGAGACATCAACCGTAATCTCCACACCAAAATATTTACTTTTTCAAATACTGTTTTGACTCAAATATACTCATTTTCCCTATTTTTGCAAGGTGGTTATCAAGTATAGTGTGTATCTCATTAGGTAAATATGTTAGAAAAAAATCTTTATAGTAATAAAATATGGGGTTTATCCTTACAAAAGGCTGCTAGTTGGGTGTGTCTAAATAAGCAGGAAGGGTTCAAGTACCTACACGAAGAGAATATGCAAGCTACAACACCAGGCTTCCAACCATGAGTAGTTATTATCTGGGAATTTTTACTTTCTTCTTTCTATATTATTTGCACATTTAAACATATAATATTCAAGCCTTAGTACTTAAGAATCAGAAAGAAAACACAATTACATATTCATTATTAAAAATAAGACACAACTAATTATAAAAAATAAAGAAAGAAAAGAAAAATAATTAAGAAAATGGTAGGCTATTCCAGTGATCTTTTTCCTTCTTTAGATTAAAAAAATAGTTATATATTTTTTCAGAATTATATTTTTAAAAATTTCCCCAAATCTCTTAATATCTAGGCTTATTGGCAAAAACAAATTGCACATTTGTAGGACTTTATGTCCAAATGCATTTCAAATCATTCCATTAAAAAGCTGTTTTTCTGACATGTCCAGGAGTCAATGTTTTAAAAATATCGATACTTGCTAGCAACACACTTTTGTGATAGTAAAGCTACAAGCATAGCCAGGTTAAGTGCATGCTTGATCTACATGGCATAGACTTGATCCTCACTACCTGAGTTCTCAGAGAATTGTGGCCTCAGGCTTGAGTGATAACTTGCTCTTAGAAGGAAAAGAGAACTCAGTCCTGACTTTGCCTAAGTTTCTACAACTCATTGTCGTAAAGAAAAAAAAGAAAGGAAAAAAGAAAAGGAAGGAAGGAAGGAAGGAAAGAAGGAAGGAAGGAAGGAAGGAAGGAAGGAAGGAAGGAAGGAAGGAAGGAACGAAGGAAGGAAGGAAGGAAGGAAGGAAGGAAGGAAGGAAGTAAAAGGAGAGAAAGAGAATGAGAGGAAGGGAGGAAGGAAGGAAAGAAAGAAAGAAAGAAAGAAAGAAAGAAAGAAAGAAAAGAAAAAGAAAGAAAGAAAGAAAGAAAGAAAGAAAGAAAGAAAGAAAGAAAGAAAGAGAGAGAGAGAGAGAGAGAGAGAGAGAGAGAGAGAGAGAAAGAAAGAAAGAAAGAAAGAAAGAAAGAAAGAAAGAAAGAAAGAAAGAAAGAAAGAAAGAAAGAGAAAGAAAGAAAGAAAGAAAGAAAGAAAGAAGAAAGAAAGAAGAAAGAAAGAAAGAAAGAAAGAAAGAAAGAAAGAAAGAAAGAAAGAAAGAAAGAAAGAAAGAAAGAAAGAAAGAAAGAAAGAAAGAAAGAAAGAAAGAAAGGAAAGAGAGAGAGAAAGAAAGGAAAGAGAGAGAGAGAGGGGGGGGAGGGAGGGAGGGAGGGAGGGAGGGAGGGAGGGAGGGAGGGAGAGGAAGGGAGGGAGGGAAAAAATTCCTATAGAAACAAAGTATGGATTCCAAACAAGTCCAAGTCCTAGCCAGCAAGAATTTCTGAACTTTCAGTGCCTCGAGTATAGATGCATTAGGTCTATACCATCCACTTTACAGGCTTCCTGTGAAGCCTGTAAAAATAGGACCTTATAGTACATTTGCTTTAGAAAGTAATTAAAGGTATAACAAAGAGTAGCAGAAGGGCTCCAGTCATGTGCTGAGAGCTGTAGTGCCAGTATCCAGGACTTCCAGGACCACAAGCCTATAGGCTGCTCCTCCTCCCCAGCCTTCTAGCCAACAGCTATCTTCCCTCATCACACAGCACCACCTCCCAGACCAAACAGCACTCTCCCAGGAACCATAGGACAGCACTGAGCATTGCATCATTCTCCGCTGGAAGGAGTCCCCACACTAAACACACTATGCTGTCCTTTGTCCATCTTCATCCATCATTTTAGAAAAGGATTTCTCAAAAAACTTGATTTATCTCTTAGGCCAAGGGAATTTCCTTTCTAACTTTCCCAATACTTACTGTGACTATGCAAAAAACCAACAATAACAAAAAAACCTTGCCACACCAGCCCCTCATTTTTTTATTCTTTTTTCTTTTTCTTATTTCTTTTAAATTTATATTTATAGCTTTTAGACAGAGTTCCCTCCCACTTTCTTTATTTTGTTTTGTTTTGTTTTCCGTTTTGTAACAGAACCATAGAACATGAATCATCTTGTTCTGCTTCATATTTCTATGTCATCCTACAAATTGAGGGGGAAAAAAGTGGATGATACCAGGGGCAAAGCAGTCTCATGAGCATTGAGTGGAAATAAGAAATGATCAGATCTAAATACCCAACCCAAAGTCAACAACAATAAAATCAAGAGATCCAAACTACAACAAACTATACACAAAAAGGACCTGTTACACTAGCAGTCCAGGGGACTAAGGGTGGGGGTATGAGGTGCATGCTGGGAACAGTGGTGGAGGGAGGTCAACACTGGTGGTGGGAATTGTCCTAATTCGTTGTCGCTATGTACCTTAAATATAACTGTGAAAGACTTGTAATTTAAAAAAAAAAAGGCAAATTTTAAAAATTAAAAAAAAATGTATGTCATGGGCAGTCATCTTGTTTGAATAGCACCCGAACCATATACTCACTTTTTTCTTGAACAAGATGTAAACTGAACCATTAAAAATCATGGGTACACCAGCCTCTGCAGCAAAAGCTGGCCATTTTAGGAGAAGAAAGCAGACTCCTGCTGCCTCCATCAAGCAGAATCACCATCTTCCCGATGGCCCTGCCTCATAGCCCCTCTACTTCAGGGACACCAATTTGAATAAACTTCAGGTACACTGGTTTTTGGGCTGATATCATCAAGGCTTCTTGGAGCGAGTGTGGGCAACCTCTTCCCATATGAGGCCTGGCAGCTTTACAAATGACCCTACAAGTTGCAATATCAGTAATAATGCTTTGAAATTCTGAACAATTTAATTTCTTTGATGCTGTCATTCCTATATGCACACACAAGTTAACAGAATGGACAATTAACAATAAATGCTTACTAAACCTTCTGCCATTATATTAATGACTTCATTGGAGATACAATAATTTTCACAAATATGCTTGTTAATACTGTGCTTTTTTCTTCTTTCTCTTCTTTTTATTTATTTTTTTCAACTGTCTTCTATTCCTTTTACTTTTTTATTTTTTCTTTCTGTTTTTTTATTTTCAGTAACCTTGTTTTCACTTCCCTGAAAATAAATACATTTTTTTATAGGATGCCGGGATTTGAACTACCAACCTTCTGCATGCAAGGCAAACATATTACCTCCATGCTATCTCTCCGGCCCAAATAAATACATTTTTAACTGTCTTCTATTCCTTTTACTTTTTTTTCTTTCTGTTTTTTTCCAATAACCTTGCTTTCACTTCCCTGGTCAACTATGTCAACTATTTGATGCATTTTCTTTAAATAAAGTAAAAACAATTGATATGACGAAGCATTCGGTGGCCCAATCTGTAGAACTCTTTTCTTACAGGTTTGAAGGTTGAAAAAGCCCTACAGCCTTTTGGCTCATGTCTTCTAAAGAGAAACTTGCATCATTTCCATCTACCTTCAACCTTGTCAGGAGGGACAAGCAGTTTTTAGTAAAACAGAGACAGACTTGAATTTTAAGAATTCTTGAATTCAGTCATCATTCAGCTAGCCTGTGAGTGAGGGTGCTTGGGAAGAAATGGAATCCCCTACAGCAGAATTATTTGAATCCCCAGAAAGAATTTTCTTTCCCCATCCTTCACAGAGCTAAAAGGAAAGAGATGAAAGTGTTTGTTGACAACAGAGTGAATACCATCTTTAAGATTCTCCTTATAGGGAGTAGAGCGATAGTACAGCTGGTAGGGTATTAGCCTTGCGAACAGCTAACCTGGATTCAATCCCTGATAGTCCCCTGAGCCCCACCAGGAGTAATTTCTGGTGCAGAGTCAGAAGTAATTTCTGAGAATTGCAAGGTGTGGTCCGACAAGAAAAAAAAATTATACTCTTTACAATCTGGCAATAATGAAAATAGGTGTACATGCAGCCTTTTGAATTAATGTCGTTGTTTTGGAGGGATAGATGCCAAAAAGTGGTATTGCTGAGTCACATGGGAGTTCTATTTTTTGGCGAGGAAACCACCAATAATAGTATTATAAAAATTTTTTAAAGATTTGGCAACAAACATTCTATTCAAAAGACTAGATTTCCACTTAGCCTTTAAAAACAAAATCTCTTTGACACATACTCTAAAAATCAATCCCATTGGGAGGAGGGGAGAACCTGGTTTGTCTGTCTGGTTTAAACTGAGTATGGTGAGGTTAGGAACAGAGGGGAGTCAAGGCTCATTAGTATTGTGAAAGCAGTAGAATAAAGTGATTAAGACAGACTGGAACACTTGAATCCCTTTCTTAGAGTTAGTCACATTCACCCCAGGTGAATACAGACTCGTTATTTATCCTCAGGGTCTCAATTCCTCATCTGTGAAACTGAGGATGGCTGACAGAGGACAGCTGAGTGGTGATAATTATGCCAGTTACTGCATACAAAGTGCAGAATAGAGAGCCCAGGACAGAGTGAAGTATTGGCTTTTTTTTAAATCATCATTGTCATCAGATATCAACAACCACAGATATCCAATCACTTGCTACATCCAAAATCCCATCCAAGGAACTAATAGAGAGGTGCCAAGACTGTATTTAGAAAAGAAGTCTGGGAGATTTGAGAAAATATTTCTCAAATATAGTAAAGAATTGTAATGTTTTCTCAAAAATAAATACCAAATTATATTATCTGGCATGGGCTCTATAAAAGAAAGTCAAATTTTACTTGTACATTTGTTAGTGGAGTGCTATTATGCTTAAATCCAGTGCTTCTTCAGAGAAGAAGCTTGGAAGCTTCAAAGTTCATAGGGGCAATGCCATAGTTAAGGATAATCTTTGTCACCATTAATTATAACTTAATTTAAATTTTTATTCACATCTCTTTGTCCTTTTTCTGATCATTTTTTCTTTTTCCCCAAACATGGAGCCCTCTAAGCTAGACTTGTGACCACCATTCAGAACAACTCATATCTCATAACATAAGAATGTTCTGCCTTATTGCCACAAGCCATTAAACTTTAAAGCACGAAATAGCGTTCATGTTTCCAGCTTTGAAAGAAGATAAAGCACTGACTTCATAACCATTTGTTTCAGAAACTGCTCACATTACAATCCTAAAAACATTCCACTTTGGGGACATAAGGGGCCGTCTTAAAGGAAGAGCACACCCTTTTTCAGCTGAACCACTGTGGGAATTCTCAGGATTAACTGAAGTCTTCTATGGATTTGGCAAAATTCCCAGCAGCTGGTCACAGGACCCCAGATAAAGAGCTGCTACTGTGCCAGCCCTACTCATAATTTGTGCAGCAGTTGATCAGTTTGAAAAAAGCCACTGGAGGGCTTTGTATTTAAAAGACAGTTACAAGGGGTCGAAGCGATAGCTAAGTGATAGGACATTTGCCTTACACGTTGCTGACCCAGGATGGATCTGGGTTCGATCCCTGGCATCCCATATGGTCCCCAAGCCAGGAGCAATTTCTGAGCATATAGCCAGGAGTAACCCCTGAGTGTCACTGGGTGTGGCCCAAAAACAATAAAACAAACAAACAAACAAAAGACAGTTACAAGATTAGCAAAAAATTGCGGTCTTTAATGACTATTCAAAGTGCTTCTACTCATCCAGAGACCATGAGACCTGATGTATTAAAAGCAGAGGGAAGGAGAGATAGATGTGTTATGAGAAAGGAGAGATAGATATGTTATGAGATAGCCTTTGAGTCAACCTTAATTTACTCTACATGTCCTTCTTCATTCCCTATTGTAAACCCATTCATATAATTTAGCTAAAATAAGCACCTGGAGAACTGATAAGAAATTGTCAATAGCTGCTGGATTATTATTTGTCAAAACATAATTCTGTAAGACCCTATATTATCTGCAGAACTCTAGGAAGAGGAACCCTATCTTTCTTGTCCTTACATGCTAGTTCTTTGCACAAATATCCAGCACCGAGTAAGCTCAACATAGATATTTGTGTAATGATCAAGTGTCATGCTCTATGTCCTTCTCTTTTTGAAAACTTCCTCCCAAGCTTTTGAGGAATGGATAAAGTGACATTATGGCTCCAATCATCCCTTAACAAGAGATAAGCATTCAGTTCTATAAAGATCTCCTTACCTCTTTGGAGTTCCATTGTCTCCATAAACTAGAAGTCCAAAAGTTTTAGGGTACAGCTTTTCTGGAACACACCTCCCTGGAATTCCCAACATGTGTAGATGTTATGAGTAACTGTCTGACACTGGCTACTTCAGTCTATCATTAGAAACATCTTTTTCCTCCCACTAGCCTACTGCAGATAGAACCTGAAATACCCTTAGAAGGATGTATTTATTCATCCTAACTCATAGATTGCTACAACCTCATCCAGGCGGGCAGGATGCAAGAATCATCATACTTTCCTTCTGACTCCAGGAGGCAAACCCCAGACCTCCAATCACTAGGACCTTGTCAGCCAACATTCACCCATCACAATGACATTCATTGCGCCAAAGAGCTTGCTCACCAGACAACTTCCTGTTAATCTATTATTCTGAAGCACTTGGCTGTCCCGGGTTCCTGTGGGGAGGCCCACGTGGAGAACTTATTTTCACAGGGCACAAAATTGTGCTGCTGCTTCTTGCATTGTCCATTACCTCTGCTATACTCACAAAATCTGGTTGGCTATGTGCTATTTGAAAATATCTTCTTTATGTATTACTCTTTTGTTGTGATTTGATTTTTTGTTTTAATTCACTTGCTAATAACCACTTGCTAATACCATAATATTTCCAAAGGCAATGTATAAAAAATAATTTTATAGGATGCACCATAGTTGTTTATGATACACTATCAAGTACATATAGCCTATACCCAAAGTACTGGATCATGGTAAGAAACTTGCCACAAAGAGTGGGGGGATAGGGGAAATGTGTTTAGGATAAAGAAAGGACCACTATGACAATGATCATTAGTAATGGTCATGAACAAGAACTGGGTGCTGAAAGGATGTAAAATTATAATCATGATACCCTTTAGGTACAGTATTACAAACCACAGTGCCTAAAAGGAGAAAAGGATGGAGGGGGAGAAAGAGATAAGAAAAATATCTGTCATAACATGGAAACTATTATGTTAAGTGAAATAAGTCAAAGGGAGAGAGATAGATACAGAATAGTCTCACTAATCTGTAGGATTTCATATAAGTAAAAGACATCATTTTAATAATACCCAGAGACAATAGATATGAGGGCTGGAAGGACCAGCCCACAATATGAAGCTTACCACAGTTAGATAAATAACTACACTGACAACTATCATGACAATGGTAGTGAATGAGAGAAGTAGAATGCCTGTCTCAAAGACAGATAAGGAGTAGGGAATGAGAGAGATGGGGGCACTGGTGGTGGGAAGGTTGCACTAGTGAAGGAGGGTGTTCTTTTTTTATAATTGAAACCCAACTACAAACATGTTTGTAATCATGGTTCTTAAAGATATTATAGAAAGAAAAGAGAACCTGCCATAGAAGCAAGCTGGAGGTGGGAGACAGGAGGGAAACTAGTGTATTGGTGACCAAAAAATGTGCACTGATGAAAGGATGGGTGTTGAAATATTGTATGAAGAACTTTGTGATATATTTCATAGTAATTCAAATCTTTAATTATTTACAAAATTTAAAATACTGTTGGTAAAAAAGAGAAAGTGTCAGGGAAAGAGAGATAGTACAGAGGTTAAGACACCAGCCTTGGATAAGGTTGGCCCTAGCTAGATCTCTGGGCACTATATTTGGTCCCCCAAGTACTGCTAAGAGACATCTCTGAGCACTATATCCAGAAATCCTCCTCAAAAATAACACATTATTAAATGAAAATTTATTCCAGTATAGTTTATGAGTTCTTCAATTTCAAAGATTGATTAATTTCCATTTCCCAATATTTCCAGTACTGGCTGTTTTACAGCCTGACCACAACATAGTCTCAGGGCCATGGTGCTGCTGGGATAATGGAGAAAAGCATTGGGTATAGTTCTGGAAACCACTTCTATATGAGATGTGGGAAGAGAAATATTTGACTACACACAGAAGGATTTGTTTTGTTTTGTTTTGTTTTGTTTTGATTTTATTTGGTTTGGTTCTACACCCGGCGGTGCACTCCTGGCCCTGCACTAGTAAATTATTCCTGGAGGCCATATTGGATGCTGGGGATCTAACCTGGGTTGACCACATGCAAGGCAAATGTCCTACCCGTCGTGTTATTGCTTTGCCCACCCCCCACACACACACAAAAGTCAAAATACAAGTGGGCCAAATTCCCACCCTGCCAAAGCTTCAGTAATTGCACCACAACTCACAATTACTGTCTCACCAATGGTCCAACTTTACCACTTTACTATTCATCTCTGCAGAGACACCTAACAAACCAAAACTCCAAATGTGCCAATATTTAGGCTGAGATCTTCGGGGTCTTCTCAGAGTGTAAGTGAGAAGCATACCCCACCCCTCTGTCTTCCATACTTCCAGAAGCGCCAGCAACTACAGGCATGTCCCACAACTGTTGTCATGTCACCCATAGAATCTAAAATTTCACATGGCCAAGTTTGAGGCCACACAAGATTTTTCTCTGTTCTAATAGGAATGCACCAAATTAGATTTCCGAGTAGCATAGAAACAACCTAAGGTTAACAAGTAAAACCAGTAACACAGAATGCTCCAGAAGCATCAAGCATCATAGTAAGCCTTCAGAAAATTACTTAATGATACCCATATAACAATTCTCACAAATTTTCCTTTGCTGAAGTTGTTGCTTTTTCTTTGTTTATTCAGTTGGTTGTTTGTTTTTTTTTAAATAATTCTATTACCATTTAGTTGGAAAGAAGAAATATGATATAAAGTATTTCGTACTTGCCAAGAAAGCAGACTTAGAGGTGGGTGGAAATCCAGGGACAATGGTAGAGGAAATGTTACACTGATGATAGGACTGGTGTTGGAACATGTAATGCCAGAAACAAATGTATTACGAGAAACTGTCAACTACAGTGTTTAAATAAAGTAATAAAAATGTAAAATAAAATAAATCAAAACACCAAGACTAGGCAAAGGACGCTGGTAAGCAGTAAAGTGATGCACTAAGCAACCAAGATATGGAGACCTCTGGCAAGCACTTTCCAACATAAGGTTCACCCTCAGGTGAGATCAAGGCCTGAAATAGTTCTGCTGATTGGTTCCCCTCTCCCAGAACGGATGTGGTTGGAGCAGGAACTGAACCTTTCAAGGGACAATCCACTGCGGCCAAGTATGTCTTTACAACTGCATCAAGCCTGGAAATTTGCCCTTTTTGTTGGTGGTTTGGAGTACTTGGAACCTTGGCGAAGTGTGATTCTGGCAAAGGTGAGACAGAGGAAATCAGATCACGAGAAATTCCGGAAGCGTTGTTTATTGCGGAAACTCATTGTGGACGCTGCTCCAGGATGTAAAGCACAAGGGAGTGGGGAATGCAGCTGGAAGCAGGGCAAACACCTGGAGGTGTAGAAAACAACATATCAGAAAGAGGGGGTCAGACCCCAAATAGAGTTTAAAGTGTGGAGCCTAGATAAGTGTATCAAAAGGTTCCAGGAGGGGACCAGAGTAGTAGTACAAAGGTTAAAGCACTTACCTTGCACCCAGCCAATCCGAATTCAATCCAAGCATTCCAGGAGACCAGAGATTTAGCTGGCTTGTGGTATTTCTTTCATGTAAACAAATTCTTCTGCTTTTCCTCCACCTCCTTCTTTTACTGCTTTTCCTAATCCTCCTTATTTTGTTTTGTTTGTTTTTTGTTTTGTTTGGGGGCCACACCTGGTGGTACTCAGGGCTTACTTCTAGTTCCATGATCATGTTTTACTCCTGATGGGGCTTAGAGGATCATAGGGGGTGCCAGGTATAGAATCTGGGTTGGTTGCATGAAAAGCAATTGCCTTACCCAGTGTACTATCTCTCTTGGTGCCATTTCACATGAACACACTGTAGGAAAATGTTTACTTCTGGCACCAGGACATCAGCACAAGAGAATGACATTATAAGTGACAAATAGCAAAATCAAAAGGAAACTCTTTAACCTTCCCCTATAAGAGTTGTTAGAAATGAGATGCTAGTAAGAGATGTTAATGGCACTAGGTGATAGAAAAGAAATAGCACTTATGAGTGGCAGCAAAGAACTCAGATGTTTGCAACATCACCGATAGCTATCAAGCGTTCTTGCTTAGCCAAATGAACACAATTTTGCTTTGTCTTTTCTTTCATTATAAATCACTCCTTTCTCAGTTGACTTTGGTGGCAAGAAATGAGCATTGGTGAAGATTGTTATATATTGTATGACTGTAACTCAATCATGAACAACTTTATGAAAAAAATGTAGTATGAACAACTTTGTAGTCATGGTGTTTAAAATAATAATAATAATAATAATAATAATAATAATAATAATAAATAATAATAATACTGGGAACAAAACAACAACAAAAAAGAAACAAATCAGGGGAGGAGGTGGGGAACTAGAGATGCTGATGGCAGGAAAAGTGCACTGATAAAGGGTGGTGTAAGTTCTATGCATGAAACTCAACCATGAACAATTTTGTAAACATGGTGCTTAAATAATTTATTTTTAGAAAATCACTAGTTTCTATTTTCCAGGACTTACTTCTTTCTTTTTCCACTAAGAAGTCTTCTTGTGAGGAGGTGGGAGGGGTGTCATGCTTGGGAATTGATATGATGCTGTGGATCCAAAGTAAGTGCTCCCAGACATTTTTGATTACTCCCCAGACCCTCCACTGGGAATTCTTAAATGCTAAAGCTGCATGGTTAAGACCCTACTAAAAAGCACCTAGGGGGAGGACAATCCATTAAGCTCTGTTTTTATATTTGTCATTTACTTACACCTAATCTTTTTCTGTCCTTCACTTCCAAAGTTCACAATAATCCTTCCTAGAAGAGTGTATATTTTCCCTGAGTGAAATTCTCTGTGGTGGTGACCTTTTCATTTCATCTTAATTAAGTGTGGTTCTCCCCCACCCCACCCTTAACCAGATCAATGTCATATTTTAACAAAATCCACAAGGTGCCAACTTTCCCACCTAATACAGTGTCACACAAAATGAATGTCTACACTAAACATTTATACAGGTTCAAGGTACAAAATTCAGCTTTGCTCATACTTTCCTCCTTTTATGCTTATATGACTCTTTGACCTCAGCACACAAAAAAAAATACAGAGACAAACAGACAGAAACAGAGACAGAGACTGAGAAAGGCAGAGAGAAGTTAATTCTGGAGCAAATGATAAAGTCATGCACTGACTGGCAATAAAGCTTGGAATGCCATCACCATGTTGCCTGGCAACCTAGGAAATATTATTCTGATTAAATAAAAACTATCTGGAGTAAATTCACAATGAAACGGCTGAAGAGCATTATATCATTCTGCATTCCACTGAGGCATTTGCGGCAGACACCTTGGGACACACAGTTCACTCCCAAGAAGCTTAAAACAAAATTATTCCCCTGGGGGTCAAAGTGATAGTACTTCAAGTAGGGTGATTGCCTTACATGTGAACAATCAGGTTTCAATTTCTTGTATTTTATATTGTTTTCTCAAGTCCTCCAGGAGTGATTCCTGAGCACAGAACCAGGAATAAGCCCTGTGTAGCAATAGATATGGTCCTAAAATAGGGTCCGAAGAGATAGCACAGCGGCGTTTGCCTTGCAAGCAGCCAATCCAGGACCAAAGGTGGTTGGTTCGAATTCCCGTGTCCCATATGGTCCCCCGTGCCTGCCAGGAGCTATTTCTGAGCAGACAGCCAGGAGTAACCCCTGAGCACCACCGGGTGTGGCCCAAAAACCAAAAAAACAAAAACAAAAACAAAACAAAACACAAAGGTTACACCTTTTTTACCAAACAGATATGTGATCACTAATAGTAAGCCAGACAAAGAGGGGTCCACCTACTCTAGCAGCCCGGTGGGTGATGGTGGGGTATATGGGTTGTAGAAAGGGAACTGGAATGGGAGGGGTGGGGGGGTGGGAGGACATAGTTGGTGATGGGTATTCCCCTGACTCAATGTTAATATGTACCTAACATACTACTGTGAAAGATATGTAAGCCATTATGGAAAAAAATGTGTTTTTAATCAGAAACTTTCTTTGATTTACATGTATTATTATATCAATTATATTATATGTTATTTCACTATATTATGTTATGTTAGTTTACCTCATTATGTTAATCAATTTTGTCTCTTGAATAAATTCTTACAAGAAAAAAAAGATATGGTCCTAAAAAAAAAAAAAAGTATTCTTATTACTAGGAGGGACCAGGAACACACAAGACTAGGCTTTTAGACTGGCACACATCACAAAGGACAAGAATAACCAGTGCTGATATGGATACAGGGAGAAAGAGACTCTCATTCTAGGAATATAGATTGGTCCAGCCTTTCTAGAAATCAATATGGATATTCTCAAAAACTAGAAATTGAGCTTCTATATCAGAGGTCTCAAACTTGCGGCCCGCAGGCCGTTAGCGGCCCTCCTTACATTTTGTGGCCCGCAGCTGGCCTTCAGATATTGCAGTATTCGCGATTATTCGCTTACTAAATAATCGCAATAAAAATCGCATTAGTAAGAAAAAAATCACACTAAACATTCGCATACCCTGAGCAGTTCCATTCGGGGTATGTAAATGTTTAATGCGATTTTTTGCGATTTTTTTCTTCCTAATGCGATTTTTTATTGCGAATATTCAGTAAGCAAAATCCCTTATGCAGCCCTGCCTCACCTCGACTTTGCCTCCTGCGGCCCCCAGGTAAATTGAGTTTAAGATCCCTGTTCGATATGATCCAGCAAAACCACTTCTAGGATGTACCCTAGGAACCCAAAAACACCATGCAGAAATGACCTCTGCATTTCTATGTTGTTCTTAGCATTATTTACAATAGCCAGAATCTGGAAACAACCCAAATGCCCAAAAACGATGAGTGGCTAAAGAAACTGTGGTACATACACAATAAAATACTACACAGCTGTTATGAAAAATGAAGTTATGAAATGTGCTTATATAAGAATATTTATCAGAGTATTATGCTGAGTGAAATGAGTCAGAGGAAGAGGGATAGACATAGAATAATCTCACTTATTTGTGAGATATAAGAGAAATAAAAGATAGTATGATAATAATATCCAAAGACGAGAGAGGAGGATCAGGAGGACCAATCCATGGTAGGAAACCTGCCACAAAGAGTGGAGAGTGCAGTTAGGATAGAGAAGGGACCATTATAACAATGATAGTTGGAACTGATCACTTTAGACAAGAACTTGGTGCTGAAAGGGAATAAAGTGATATGAATGGTACTCCTACCTTAATAATATTGCAAACCATAGTGCCAAAAAGGAAGAGAGGAGCTGGAGTGATAGCACAACAGGTAGGGCATTTGCTTTGCACGCTGCTGATCAGGGCTTGATTCCCAGAATCTTACACAGTCCCTGAACCTACCAGGATATGTGCTGTAGGCAGCTTCTGTCCTACAACTCTAGTGGACTTTAATAAATCCTATTTCAGGGAAGTAAGTAAAAATATGGACCAGCGGTTAAATAATATGATGAAATGAGACCACACAATAAATGTGTTGTGGCAAGTGTGTTATAACCTTAATCTCCATGCTAGAGTATTTAAAGGGTAAAACGACAGTCTTAGTCATGAAAGGAATTTCCACGTTGACAAAGAGCAGGAGTTTTAGAAAAATAGAAACATTAGCTGTAGGCCTGTTAGATATACAGAAGAATCTGACTGGCTAGGCAGCTCAGATGAAAAGATCTATATGAGAAGTCCTGAGTTAGAAGGGAGAAAGCTAGCATATCAAAAAGGAGGGGCTGCCTCACTGATAGGTTCTTTGGGCTAACAAGGAAAAGTTGCTTTTTGAGTAAAAGAGAGCCAGGTCATGAAACGTAAATTTTGTACCTGGCTTGGAGTTTCAATGATAACTATAGCTAAGTTTTTGACCAGGCTTTTAAATGTAAATAGGGTTGACAGAGAGAAGAAAATTGTCTTAGTTTCATTTGGTACTGAAAATTATCTGGGCAAAGGAATTTAATTGAGGCCATATTTTGGCCTGTAAATTTACAAGGGAGAAATAATATTTAGGTCAGATAATATGAAAGGAATATAATGTCAGTTCTATGACATGAATTTCAGAAATATCTCTTTGGGAATTCCTCAACTCTCTACGCAGGGGTAAAGCTTCCACAGCGGGCCTTTTGAATGGAATCCCATGGAGTTTTTCAGTTCTCTGCACCAGGAAAATTCAGAACTTTCATCTGGCAGGCCTACTGAATTGCCCCTTTAATTGCCCCTTAAATTGGAGAATATAGAAATTACTATTATTATCAATGTCATAACAGATGTGGCAAAAGAAAAGGAAAAAGAGAGAGATGAAGAGAGAAAGAAGATGCCTGTCCCAGAAGCAGGAGAGGGGGAGGGAGGGAAACTGGGGACTTTGGTGGTGGAAAATGTGCACCAGGGAAGGGTAGTGTACATTCTATAACTGGAACTCAATCATGAACAATTTTGTAACCAAAGTGCTTAAATAAAGTAATTCTAAAAATTTTTTTTAATTAAAAGAAAAAGGACGGGCCAGAACAGTGGCACAGAGGTAGGGCATTTGCCTTGCATGCAGCTGACCCAGGATGGACCACGGTTCGATACCCCCGGCATCCCATATGGTCCCCCAAGCCAGGAGCGATTTCTGAGCACATAGCCAGGAGTAACCCCTGAGTGTCACTGGGTGTGGCCCAAAACCCAAAACTCAAAAAAAAAAACAACAAAACAAAACAAAAACCTGGTCTCTGAATTTTTTTTTGTTTGTTTTTGGTTTTTTTGTTTGTTTTCTGGGTCATACTTGGCGGTGCTCAGGGGTTACTCCTGGCTCTGTGCTCAGAAATAGCTCCTGGCAGTCAAGGGGGAACATGTGGGATGCCGGGATTGGAACCATTGTCTGTCCTGGATCAGCTGCGTGCAAGGCAAACTCCCTACCGCTATGCTATCTCTCTTTTTTGACTTTTTTTTCTTCTCTTTCTTAGTTTTGGGGCCATATCTAGCAATGCTCAGGGGTCTCTTTTAGTGCTCAAAAGACCACATAGTGCTGATCAACAAACCCACATGCAAATAATGCACGGAACCCTTTGATTTATCTCCTGGTGATTCAACTTTTAAATGCAAAAAGAGCAAGTAGAATTAATAAACTTGGATATGTCATGATTTAAAATAAACATAAAAATAGAAAGCACAGTAAACAGTAAAAATTATCTTTTTGTTTGTTTTTGTTTGTTTGTTTGTTTGCTTGTATTATTGCTTTGTTTTGTTTGTTTTGTTTTAGTTTGGCCATACTTGACACTGCTCAGGGATCACTCTTAGTGGTATTGGGGAAAGATGTGCTGCCTGGATTGAACCAGGGGTAATCTCATGCAAAGCTATCTCTTCAGTCCTAGAGTCATCTTTTTTAACTTCACCTTTTTTTATATTCACATAAGCATGAAAAATTGCATAAGGCCTGAAGGGTCAGAGCCCTTCATTTCACCTTAAATGAAATCCACAGCAGGGACTTGATGAATTCTTATAAACTATCAATGCCCTTGTTGATGTTGTTTTTTGTTTTGTTTTGTTTTGTTTTGTTTTGTTTGGCCACATCCGGCGGTGCTCAGGGGTTACTCCTGGCTGTCTGCTCAGAAATAACTCCTGGCAGGCACGGGACAATTGGCACAGGCATATGGGACACCGGGATTCAAACCAACCACCTTAGGTCCTGGATCAGCTGCTTGCAAGGCAAAGGCCGCTGTGCTATTTCTCCGGGCCCGTTGTTATAAAAATAATAATTCCCTTGATTTAGAAAAGCAGATGCTCAGCATTATGAAAATTGCTCATCTCATTAAGACAAAAATACCTACAAAAATTTCTTCAAGATTATTATAGTAAGTAATCCTCAAGTCAAGGAGCCTGTTAAAATTAAAGCAATTTTTGTTGGTAGAAATCACAAATGAATGTATCTCAAAAGAGGCAACAACTTGTAAAATTGTAGCAAGAAAGCTTTGCAGATTCTCCTGTAGCATTTAAAAAGAAAAGTCTCAGCTTCTGAGAAAATGGCTTAGAGGTCAGAGTGCAGACGTTGCCAGCTCAAAGCTTCTGCATTTGATCTCTAGCATTGCAAACCCCCCACGTATCACAGTTCCTGAGTGGTCCCCAGCACTGCTAGATCACACAACACCACATTGATGAGCCAAATATCAAAATATAAGACCAGCATCTCAGAGCCAAGATAGCTAGAAATATGGTCCAGATACTGCTAAGGAGACCTTCCTCATAAAAAAGCTAAACTTTCAAGACTGGACAGAGCAGCTTGCTCTGAATTGAATACCAACACTGCATAGGTTCTCTGAGCACTATAAGAGGACACTTGAGCACAGAACGAGGAAAAGCTCCTGAGCACTGTTGCATGAGATCCAAACACCACTCTTAGAAAAAAAAAAACTCCTGAGGAAAGAGTATGGTAATGGTTTTAAAGAGGTGCGTTCTTTTCACAGAAAACCCCAAGTTCTATCCCTGGTCTCCCCAGCACTGCCAGATGTGCCCACTTTATAAATGATGTGGAAGAAAAACTGGGGTTGGTTCAAATATTATCTCTACTATTTTTGGTAGTGCTATTGGTTGGTTAGGCTTTGTATCTTAGATCATCCATTCAGATGCAAGTATTAAAATCATAACCACCCCTCTTATATTTGTAGGAATATGAGTTATAATATGCTTAGAAATATGGGTGTCATTATAATATCAAGCATGAGCCAATGGTTGTGGCTGACTTTGGTGAACCTGGATTCAAATAGCACTGCTATTTAGGAGCAGTTTGGGCAAACTTCTTCTTGGGGGTGGGCATATCCTGCTTTGCTCAGGGGTTACTCCTGGCTCTGCACTCAGAAATCACTCCCTAGGGCAGAGCAATGGCACATCAGTAGGGCATTTGCCTTGCATGCATCTGACCTAGGATGGACCACAGTTTGATCCCCTAACAACCCATATGGTCCCCTGAACCAGGAGTAATTTCTGAGCACAGAGCCATGAGTAATCCTTGAGCGTCACTGGGTGTGGCCCAAAAGCAAAAAACAAACAAAAAAATTTTAAAAAGGAAAAGAAAAGAAAAAGAAATTGCTCCCAGCAGGCTCAGGGGACCATATGCAATGCCAGGGTTAGTCCCAGGTCGGTCCCAGATTGGCAGCATGCAAGGCAAATGCTCTACTACTGTGCTATCACTCCGGCCCTGGAGGCAAGCTTCTTAACCTCTCTAAATCCCAGTTTCCTTGTCAATAAAAGAGTATAATAATAATCTAGCATTGTAAAGATTAGAATTATAACACCTGTAGAATTATAAGGATTACATGAGATAGTGCTTATGATAGCATAGCACAATATAAGTACCATTGGTTATTACATTTAGGATTCAATTCTTTACCATTGTCTTAATTTCTGATTCATGCTTTTTCTGTGATTTTTTTAAACTTTATTTACTTATTGATTAATTGATTGATTGGTTTTGGGGTCACACTCTGGTGATCAGGGTTTACTCCTGTCTATGCCTCAGAAATCACCCTTGCAGACTGGGGAATCATATGGGATGCCTGGAATAAAACTGGGCCCCTCCCAGGTCAGCTAACACCCTATCACTGTTCTATCTCTTTGGCCCCAACTGTGATTTTTTTTTAAGTAACAAGTATGCCAAAACATACAATAAAGAAAGAATATTCTTTTCAATAAGTGATGTTGGAGGCTAGGGATATAGTTAAGTGGCATAATGCTTGCCTTGTATGAGGCCCTAAGTTCTATCTTGAGCATCAAGAATACCCAGAAAGAAGAATCAATGATTCTGGAAAATGATTTTGCTGGGGAAATTGAATGTTTAAATGCAAAACAATGGAGCTGTACCTCTTCCTCAAATCATATACAGAATTCTAAATGAGTAAAAGATCTAAATATAAGTACTAAACTTTATTTTTTTATTTTTTATTTTTATATTTTTTGCACGTCTCACATCCTGGCTATTCAACAGTGTGCTGCTTATGAGTCACAGAGACCTGCTCCTGTTAGACATAAATTAAGGGATAACAGTAGAATTTTTTTTTCTAAACTTTAAATCTTAGAAGAAACAAACATAAATTTCTGTGACCTTGGATTAAGGAAGGGCTTCTTAGCTATAGCACCAAAAGGACAAGCAACAATTAAACAAAATTAGACTTCGTCAAAATTAACAGTATTTGTATTTAAAATTATACCATAAAGAAAATAAAATGGCAACTTATGTCATGGTAGTTGCTTTCAACTATAAAGTATATACCTAATGAGGGATTCTTTGTTGATTGCATAAAGAACACATACCATGGCCAGAAAGATAGCACAGTGGTAGGGTGTTTGCCTTGCAAGCAGCCAATCCAGGATTGGTGATGCCTGCCAGGAGTGTTTTCTGAGCACAGATCCAGGAGTAACCCCTAAGCACCACTGGGTGTGACCCCAAAAAAGGAAAAAACAAAAAAAACCCATACACCATGAATGAATTTCAGAAATATGGTATTGATCTTTAAATGTATTAAAGAGAGATTAGAAATAGCTCATATATATATAAATTTTATGTATATATATGAAGTCCTAAGGAACTGATGCAAAGTACTGGAGCATATGTTTAGTGTGGGAAACTTTGTGTTCAATTCCTAGCACCTCTTTTCTCCCTGAGCAATCCCAAGGACCTTTGGGTGTAAATTAGGGATAGTGCTAGAGTGCTCTCATCTTGCAAGTAAGAAGCACTGGTTCAATTCCCGGGACCACACATAAGTTTATACGAAAAGAATGCAACAGTGAAAGTGGAGAGAAAGGAACTCTTTTTCACTGCTGGTGGGAATGCCATCTAGTCCAACCTTTATGGCAGGGGTCTCAAACTCAATTTACCTGGGGGCCGCAGGAGGCAAAGTCGGGGAGAGGCAGGGCCGCATAAGGGATTTCACAAAAAAAAAATAGTCCTCAAACGTCATTATTAACAGTTTTAATTATTTCTTCTGAACATGAATAGAATATTGAGTGAAGATCATGAACAGTTCTTCTGAACATGGCATCTTTTGCCTATTCTTTGATGCCAGAGACTTGACAGCGCTTCTTCTCACAAATCTGAACCACATTTGGCTTTAGAGAGGAAGCAGTTGAGACCCTCAGTATGGCCTGAAGATGATCATCATTAAATCTAGACCTGTACTTCGACTTATTGAAGTTCAATGTGGAGAATAACTTTTCACACAAATATGTGCTCCCAAAAAGGCACATGGTGTGCTTGAACATTTGGGAAAGCTCAGGGAAGCTGGGGGGCAAGTCTCTCAAAAATTGCCCATGCATGTCTGCTTTTCCACTAATCTCCCTGAACTTGGCTTTGATATCAGAGTTGCATTGCAGGTCAATAAGCTCCATTTGAAGCACAGGAGGGGCATCTTGCACATCAAAGGAAAAGAGGTCCACCAAAATTTGGAAAGTGGCTCTGTGCTCTTTGAAGTCTGCAAATCTGTGATCAAATTCCTTCTCTAGCTTAAAAATAACATCAACATATTTCTCACCACTGAATGGTATGCCTGCATCCACAAGTTCCTTGCATGCTGGGAAGTGGCAAAGGTTTTTCTGAGAGAGCTGGGATTTACGTAACACAAGTTTTGTGGAGAATGCTCTCACGTTGTCATAGGTAGCACTGATAAGCTGCCCCAGGCCTTGTAACATCTTGTTTAGTACATTCAGCCTATGTGTGATGTCAACAAGAAAAGCTAAGTCCATGAGCCATTTGTGATCACTCAACTCAGAAACAGCATTCCCATCCTTCTCTATGAAAGCTTTCACTTCTCTCAACTCAAAAAATCTTTTCAGGACATTTCCCCTGCTGAGCCAAAGTACCTCGGTGAAATAGAGCACATCTCCATATTCTGACTCCATTTCCTCTAAAAAAGCACGAAACCTCCTGTGCTTTAAGCCCCTGGATCTGATTTGGTTGATGCATTCCACAACAATAGACATCACATTGTCATGCAGCAGGCATATACTGCAAAGGGCCTGCAGATGGATAATGCAGTGAAGAGCAATGGCCTTCTCTGCACCCTCCTCTTCAAGTTTTTTTTTGAACAAGTGCCACCAGTCCATTTTTCCTGCCTGTCATCGATGGTGCTCCATCAGTTATTATTCCAACAAACTTCTTCCATGGCAAACCTGCATTCTCAATGGCATCACACAGATGCCGAAATATCTCATTAGCGGTGGTCTGGCCATGCACTGGAATTATTGTGAACAGCTCCTCTGTCAATTCAAAATTGCAATCAACACCACGGACATAAATTGTGAGCTGCGCAGTGTCAGCTATATCTGTGCCCTCATTAAGAGCAACTGAGTATGCATCACAACATTTGGCTTTCTCACACAGTTGATGATAAATGTAACTTGACATGTCAGAAATGTGCTCTGCCACAGTGTTGGCAGAAAGGCTGATTTTGCTAAACTGACCTTTCTTTCCCGGAAAGATAATACTTGCAGCCTGTAACATGCATTTATTAACAAACTCTCCTTCTGTGAATGGTTTCCCTGCATTAGCAATCATCTCACTAACCATGTAACTAGTTTCGACTGATGCAACATTCTTTTTGGTTGCTTTCTTGAAGAAATCTTGTTGCCTCATTAAACATGCAACTGGCAACCCCCTTGGCTCTCTCATTTCCTTGATATTTTGCACATTCCTCAGCAAGTTTAGTTGAATAATGGCGTTTCAAGTTGTATTCCTTGTGCACTGCAACTTTCTCTGAGCAAATAAGACATGTGGGGATGCCCCTGTGCTCAACAAAGAAATACTGCGTCTCCCACTTTTCCTGAAACTGTCTGTGCTCGTCATCAATCTTTCTCTTCACTGCAGGCTTTGATGAAGTCATGATGAAGGTATGACAAAATCTAATTCTGTAATAAACTTCTCTCCCTTCTCTACCTTAGGCCTCTGATAATGCAAGGGACAGCGGGCAGGAGCAGCAGAAATGACATCCGCACTAGGCGCAAAGTATTCGCGATTATTCGCTTACCGAGTAGTCACAATAAAAAATCGCATTAGTGGGCCCGGAGAGATTGCCCAGCGGCGTTTGCCTTGCAAGCAGCTGATCCAGGACCAAAAGTGGTTGGTTCGAATCCCGGTGTCCCATATGGTCCCCCGTGCCTGCCAGGAGCTATTTCTGAGCAGACAGCCAGGAGTATCCCCTGAGCACCGCTGTATGTGGCCCAAAAACCAAAAACCAAAAAAAAAAAAAAAATCGCATTAGTAAAAAAAAAAAATGGCAAAAAATTGCATTAACCATTTGCATAACCAGAATAGAACTGCTTGGGGTATGCAAATGTTTAATGCGATTTTTTTCTTACAAATGCAATTTTTATTGTGATTATTCACTAAGCGAATAATCATAAATACTGCAATATTTGAAGGCCGGCCGCAGGCCACAAAATGTTGTATGGAGGGCCACAATTGGCCCACGGCTGCGAGTTTGAGACCCCTGCTTTATGGAAAGTGATATGGAAATTCCTCCCAAAACTGGAAATTGAGCTCCCATATGATCCAGCTATACCACTCCTAGGGATATAACTGAGGAACACAAAAATACAATTCAAAATTCCCTTCATCACACCTATATTCATTGCAGCACTATTTACAATAGCAGACTTTGGAAACAACCTAGATGCCCCTCAACAGATGAGTAGCTAAAGAAACTGTAGTACATACACATAATGGAATACTATGCAATCGTCAGGAGAGATGAAGTCATGAAATTTTCCTATACATGGATGTACATGAAATCTATTATGCTGAATGAAATAAGTCAGAGGGAGAGAGATAAATGCAGAATAATCTCACTCATCTATGGATTTTAAGAAAAATAAAAGATATTTTTGCAATAATTCTCAGAGACAAAAGAGATGAGGGCTGGAAGGTGAAGCTCATGACATGAAGCTCACCACAAAGAGTGATAAGTGCAGTTAGAGAAATAACTACATTGATAACTATCCTAACAATGTTAATGAATGAGGGAAGTAGAAAGCCTGTCTCGAGTACAGGTGTGGGTGAAGTGGGGAGGAGGGAGATTTGGGACATTGGTGGTGGGAATGTTGCACTGGTGAAGGGGGGTGCTCTTCATATGACTGAAATCATACAACTACAATCATATTTGTAAGCACGGTGTTTATAAAAAATTTTAAAAATAAAAATAAATTGTGTTGCCATAAAAAAAAAAGAATGCAACATTGGTGGTGGGAATGCCCCTGATTCAATGTCACTATGTACCTAAAAACTTACTGTGAAAGATTTGTAATCCACTGTGGTCAAAATAAAAATTAAAAAAAAAAATGGGGCCGGAGAGATAGCATGGAAGTAGGGCATTTGCCTTACAGCCAGAAGGACAATGGTTCGAATTCCGGCATCCCATATTGTCCCCGAGCCTGCCAGGGGCAATTTCTGAGGGCAGAGCCAGGAGTAATCCCTGAGAGCTGCTGGGTATGACCCAAAAACAAAACAAAACAAAACAAATTTTTTTTTAAAAAAAGGCTGCAAATAGTATGATCCTATGTTAATAAAGCACAGACCAATAAAACAAAATAACAGTTTAGAAATATGATCACATGTTCAGATGTGCTAAAATTATGAGCATGGAAAAGGTAAAAAAAATTAAGGAGCAGGTAAAAATCAGAATCACAAGTGTGGTTATTAGTCATCAATGGTAGGTTCAAGGGTGCCTATTTGTAGTTTCCTTAATTTAAATATTTATTCCTTTTTTATTCCTTTATCTTAAATTTATAAAATTTCAGTATTATACAAATGGCCAAAACACACATGAAAAAATGCTCCACATCACTAATCATCAGGAAGATGCAAATAAAAACAATAATGAGGTACCATCACATACCACACAGACTGGCACACATTACAAAGAACAAGAACAATCAGTGCTGGTGGGGATGTGGGGAGAAAGGAACTCTAATTCATTGCTGGTAAGAATGCTGTCTAGTCCAGCACTTATGGAAAACAATATGGAGATTCCTCAAAAAAACTGCCCAATCAAGGGTGTTCATTTGACTATCATGCTTCCTAATTTAATATATATCATCTAAGTAATGTACTTGTGTATAGATAGATACAGTCTTATACAAATACTGCATAATGAACAACATAATCAAAATTTAATGTGGGGCTGGAAAAATGACTCAAAAAGCTGGAGTTCATGCTTTGGAAGATGGATCCATGGGTTTCCCTGAGCACTGAGTGGAAAGTAGTCCTGCAAGCACCACTGGGTATGACCCAATAAATCCAGGGCAAGTAAATCAAAACCCCTGAATGTTTCAACTTGAAAACAAACACTTCAGTCAGAGAGACAATATAAGGCTTGAACCCCATCCCTGATTTGAACTCCAGCCCCACATATGGTCCCTTGCACATAGAATCAATAGTCACAGAATCAAGAATAGCACTTGATCACTTCTAGATGCACCTAACCTCCCATCCCACCAGCCAAAATAGAGAATCTGGCATCATCTAGTGAGTGGTCCGGTACTGCCTCATTTTTGAGGAAGCATGTTTAGGACAGGGCAGAACAGAGAAAGACATTGGTACTGATCAGATGTAAAGTCAAATCCCAGCATTCCCTTTCACCGTGAAATTTTAACTCACTCAGCAGTGATTGTTTAGTCTTAAAATGAGAACCAGAAGGGCCCACCTCTCTAGGCCGTGATGAGAGCGAGGGTGATGATAGTAAAGGGTCTGTGTCCCCAAAGCCATCTCACCCCCTCCCTGCCCCAGGGCTTGCTCACTGGCAATCATTCAAAGTAAAAGTTGTTCAGTGACTGTTGCCCACAATAGATTCTAAGCTTTGGTGCAATCTCCTTTCAAAGCTGTATTCCCAAAGACTTTATAACATGTAAAAAAAAAAAAAAAGAATGACTGTTTTGCTCAGCATGTATCTGTGTATGGCATGTGATACATAAATGATAAGTTCTTTATTTTATTTTTTATAATTCTTTATTGATGACATTCATCCCTTCGCTTAGTATTAATTGAACTGTAATAAACACAACTTTTTAAAAATAATATCTTTATTTAAGCACCAGGATTACAAACATGTTTGTAGTTGGGTTTCAGTCTTAAAAAGAACACCTCCCCCTGGGCCCGAAGACAGCACAGCGGCGTTTGCCTTGCAAGCAGCCGATCCAGGACCAAAGGTGGTTGGCTTGAATCCCGATGTCCCATATGGTCCCCCGTGCCTGCCAGGAGCTATTTCTGAGCAGAAAGCCAGGAGTAACCCCTGAGCACCGCCGGATGTGACCCATAAACCAAAAAAAAAAAAGAAAAGAAAAAAGAACACCTCCCCTTCACCAGTGCAACATTCCCACCACCAATGCTCACATTTCTCTCCTCTCCCAAAGGTATTCTACTTCTCTCACTCACAACCATTGTCATGATAGTTGTTAGTATAGTTATTTCTCTAACTGCAATCACCACTTTTTGTGTGAGCTTCATATCGTGACCCTGTCCTTTCAGTCCTCATCTCTATTGTCTCTGGGTATTATTATAATTATGTCTATTATTTTTCTTAAAACCCCATAGATGAGTGAGACTATTTTGTGTCTATCTCTCTCCCATGAGTTACTTCACTCAGCATAACAGTTTCCATGTACATCTATATATAGGAAATTTTCATGACATCATCTCTCCTGACAGCTGCATAATATTCCACTGCATCTATGTACCACAGTTTCTTTAGCCATTCTTTGTTGCAAATCAGTTGCAAATCAGTCCTTGATACCGGTAAATGCATAAAATAAATATAATGCAATAAAATACTAATGAAAATATGCATAGAAATATTAATGAAAAATAATTTTAAAATATATGAGCTTCATTGGTGAGAATCAAAGAAGGTTAATAAAAAGTCCTTTTGGGAAAAAATATAAACACTTTTCAAAAAACTAAGAATTGAGCGTCCCTATGATCTAGCACTTGGCATTTACCCCCCATGGGTCCAAAATTTCTATTCAGAAAAGACATTTGCACTCCTATGTTTCTTGCAGCACTATTCTCAATAGCCAAAGTCCAAAAACAAAACAAAACCAAGTGTCCAAAAACAGAGGACTGGACAAAGAAACTATCATACATACACTTTGCTATAATAAAATATAAAATAATGCAATTTTCTGCTATAAGGATGAATTTGGAGAGTACCAATACCGAATGAAATGAGAAAGAGAGAGATAGCCATATAGTAATTTCTCTCAACTGTCATATAAAGAAAACAAAGTTGGGGTATAACAAATATCAAAGGCAACAGAAATTGAGAACTGCTATTCAGTAAAAAAAACATTTCACATGAGGGAAAATGAATAGAAAAGATACTGGAACAATGGTGGCCGGGTGTGTTGCTTAATTGTGTTATGCATGAGACCTGTTATTATCAGCCATGGTGCCTAAAATAAAATTAAAATATCCAAGGAAGGAATGATGGTACAATGAGTAAGGTACAATGAGTACCTTGCATGTACAATGATGGTACAATGAGTAACCTTGCATGCAGACAACCTAGGTTCTATCCCTGGCACCACATATGATGTACCACCAGGAATAATACCTTAGCAAAGAGTCAGGAGTAAGTCCTGAGCACTGCCAGTTGTGAGTCTCTCTCCCAGGGGAAAAAAAAAAAAAACCAAAAATGTGGTGCTATTGTTGTTGTTAGTTTCTGCTTTACACCAAAATGCAGGTACACTCATCCTCTGGTGTGGAAAACCAACTAACGCATCAGATACTTGGATGACTTCTTTGAGTATCTAGGTGATCTAGGATCAGTTAAAGAACAATAGCTGAAAAGAAAACGAATATATTTACATATATGTACATATATACATATACATATAAAGAAATCTTATAAAGGCCAGGGAGCTCAAACGGACTGGAGCACATGCATGTAGGAGACCCAGTTCCCCCAACATTCTATGGTCCTCCTAACTTTCTGAGAATCAGTACTTGCTGGGAATTTCCCTAAGCACCAACGGGAATACCCCCCAAAAATATTAGAGACATTCTAAACTTCTCCCCATGACCTGTTTAAAATAAGCACGCGGGTCGGGAGTTAACGATAGTACAGTACAGTAGATAGGGCCCTTGCCTTGCTAACCAAAGTTCAGTCCCTGGCACTCCAAATGGTCCTCTGAGAACAACCAGAAATAATGTCTAAGTACAGAGTAAGCTCTGAGCACTTCCAGATGTGGCCCAAAAATGAAATAAAATAAGCATGCCTTTCAAAAACAAATTCAGAGAGATGTGGGGCCCGACCCCTGGAAAGACACAGAGCGATAAATTCTTCTGCCTCCCTCCCAAAGACCATCAGTGTTAATCCCAGTGAGACTGAGAGCACGACTGACACTGGAGGTAGAGTGAGCACTCAGGAAAAATCATTCCCTGCCACCTCCAGCCCAGTCCTAGCCCACAATCGACAATATCCTGTGCACCCCGCTGCCCAGGTCACTCGGAGCAAGCCACGAGTGGGCGGCGCTGCGGTCCAGAGGCGGAGCATTGACAGCCGCGGTCCAGCCAGGCATAGTTGCAGGCTGGGCTATGCTTCTCTAAACTAGGGCACCCCCGCTGCCAGAAGGCCAATATTGAGCTAGACAACCCCTCATTTGAGCTTCTCCCCAGTAAAGTGAAAATTTTAAAACCAGACATGACCAAAATATTTTTTTAACTTTTTATTATGGAAAATTTTAAACACACACGAAAACCAAAACAGTGGAGAAAATGAACCTTCCTTTCTCTATCTACACCCAGGCTCCAGTAATTACCAAATTTTGTCATTCTTGTTTGCAATCTATTTGTCTTTTCCCCAAAGAAAATGTTTTTAATTCATCTCAGACCTTCTATCATTCAATCTGTAAATATTTCAACATTCATTTTTTATACACAGACACTTGAATTTTTGCAGGGTCAGGCCACACCTGGCAATGCTCACAGCTTTCTCCTGGCTCTGTGCTCAGGGATCACTCTTGGCTATAATCGGCGGACCATAATGGGATGTTAGGGCTTAAACCCTGGTCCTCTGTATTCAAGTCAGACGCTTGACCCACTGTACCATCATTCTGACTCATAGACACTCAATTTAACATAATTACATATCCATTATCATTCCTAGGGTAGGTCATAATTCCTTAAATTTTGCCTAAAGCAGGTGATTTCTCCCAGTTGTCTTCAAAATGTGACAGTATTGTTTAATGAATCCAGTCCACACATTACAGAATCTTGTTCTTTCATTCATGAACAATATTTGTGTTGGAAATATATATTTCAGTAGGGGAGCATATTGGTTCATGTTCAGAAACAGTCCTTTTACAACCAATTCAGGGATCACACCCTTCTGAGCAAAGCAAATGCCATTCTTGGAGCAGCGTACTTCATGTTAGTTGGAAGCATTTCAGTGTTATGCTGATTCCTGTGGTTGCCACAGGCACTGAGTTGATTTTCAGTGTAATGAATAATGTGAGACACAAGGAGGGAAACAGAATGTGCGTGGAATGGGTGAGAAGTGAACTCTGATCACAGCAGTTTGTGTGCTTGTTCTAAAGTAAAAGAACTGTCTCTAAACTTCTATAGATGAACACAAACCACAATTGCTAGCCAGTCATGGAAATATGCAAATATTTTTAAATTAAAAGTTTTATACACTCCCTTCTTTAGAAAATGAGCCAGACATGTTCATGTCATTTTTGTGTTTGCAATTAACACAAAAGAAAATCTGTAAGGGATAAACAATTCAGTATTCCCTGTGATTCTTGGTTTCTTTTGCTATGAAATGGAGGTGTAAGGGGTGAGTTTGTTTGCTGGAAAGGTTCTTGAATTAATCACCTGTAGCAGATACTGTGCTGTGCCACCATGTGCCCTTTTAAATCTGAGGCATGCAACCTCCAGGTGGCCTGGAATCCTGGCTACTGATTGCTCACAGCTGAATCCTTCTCCAGAATCTAACATCATCACCATCATCATCATCATCATCATCATCATCATCATCATCATCATCATTATTATTAAGCACCCTGGGTGCTTGGTCTCAGGGATTGAAGTGCTAAATTTAACCCCACGCCACCTATATACAGAGCACATGCTCCAATCCTTTGACCTATCTTCCAGCCCCCAGAAGCTATTCTTGAATCAAGTTCCCAACCCTTTTTTAGGGGCTTCCCACAAACATCTACTGACTAGTTGATGTATATAGAAGATACAGAAGACAAAGACTCACACCTTTTTATTCATGCTAAAAGACTGGTTTGGGGTTTTTTGTTTGTTCGGTTGGTTGGTTTTTGTTTTGGGGTCACACCTGGAGGCGGCACTTAGGGTTACTCCTGGCTCTGCGCTCAGAAGTCCCTCCTGGCAGGCTCCGGGGACCATATGGGATGTTGGGATTCAAACCAGGTCCCTTAGTGCAAAGCAAACGCTTTACAACTGTGCTATCACTCCAGCCCCAAGACTGTTATTTTTTATTTACCAAGAATTCCATTGTGTCAAGTCCTACAAGTTCTTTACCTCGTCCGACTGTTCTCCCCCTTACCAGGCAAGGCTCTTACAGCACTCCACACTGAACTTCCTTCAGACACCTGATTTACAGTCTTTTTCCTGGAACTAACCAACAGTACCCAGACTATTGGCAGCTCATCAATGGGGACTCCACCACATGTATCTGATCCCATAATGCCAGCATGCATTGATCAGGTACAGCAGGCCCCACGTAACTTCCTTTCAAATTCAAGGATTGTCTCAAAATAGTATTCTGCCATTACAGAAGAGAAAACCAGGCCCCCTCGCATGAATGGATGGAACTGAAGATAATTAGGGCAACTGAAATAAGGAAGGAGGTGGAAGACAATTGCTGGCTCAATTCACTCAAATGTGGAATATAAGTATGTAAGGTTACCCAAGTATGGTAGAAGTGTTACATTCTAATTTGTTGTTTTTTTCCTTTTGGCTTTGTGACTATATATTTTCTAATGGAGAAAGAGGTTGGGCCTAGTCTGCCTAGGACTGTCTGGTATAGACTGAGGTATCAGTGGGGTTTGTGGGGCAAGCCAGAGTGTGTACACACAGGTCCCACTGATCTCTCCTGATCAGGAGGTATATGGGCTTCTGACAGGCGGCAGCTAAGGTGCGGTGAGGGCTAGTGGGGGATAGCCGCTTACATGATGTCCAAATTTAAAACCTGTCCTTGGGGCCGGAGAGATAGCACAGCGGCATTTTCCTTGCAAGCAGCCGATCCAGGACCTAAGGTGGTTGGTTCGAATCCCGGTGTCCCATATGGTCCCCTGTGCCTGCCAGGAGCTATTTCTGAGCAGATAGCCAAGAGTAATCCCTGAGCACCGCCAGGTGTGGCCCAAAAACCAATAAATAAATAAATAAATAAATAAATAAATAAATAAATAAATAAATAAATAGATAAAATAAAACCTGTCCTTAGGTTCTCTGCTTCCCAGCCCCAACAAAATGAGGTCTGCAAAGTTGGGGTGACAAGGGCTTGTGGGGGATGTCATTCCCAACTCACCTTACTGGTGGCAGAACATGGCTTCTAATCAGCAGTGGCTGAGGCACAGTGAGGGTCGTTGCGGGGAGCTTGACTTAGATTTGGGGGGGCCACACACAGTGATGCTCAGGGGTTACTCCTGGCTCTGTGCTCAGAAATCACTCTTGGCTTTGGAGACCATATGGGATTCTGGGGGATCGAACCGCGGTCGTCCTAAGTTAGCCATGTGCAAGGCAAATGCTCTACTGCTGTGCCATCGCTCCAGCCCCTATATTTTTGTTTGTTTGTTTTTTGGGGGTCACACCTGGCTGCACTCCAGGGTTACTCCTGGCTCTATGCTCAGAAATCACTCCTGACAGGCTCACGGGAGCATATGGGATTCCAGGATTCAAACAATTGTTGTTCTGCATGCAAGGAAAAAACTTTACCTTCATGCTATGTCTCTGTCCCCCAGCTCTAGATTTTTAAAAGATAAATAAAAATAACAATCCCCCCAAAAAACACCAGACCCAAATAGTTTTGTTGGTGAATTTTATCAAGCATTTAAGGATTAAATTATATCAGTCCTCTGTAGTCTCTTTCTAAAAATAGAAAAAAAAGAAATACTTCATAACACACTCAAGGAGACCAGGATTATCAAAATAGCCAAACCAAATAAATATGTTGCAAGAAAACAAAATTACAGGATAATTCCTCTTGTGAACATAGGCACAAAATTCCTCAAGGATTTGCTAGTAAATCGAAACCAACGATATATAAAAAAATCCTGATGAACCATGACTAAGTGGGATTTCTTACAGACAATAATCCCAATTGAATAATATTCACAGTATTAGCATTCTTTAAAAACAGTCGAAGTAATCAAAAACAAGGAAAGTCTGATAAACTGTCATAGCTCAGAGGAGGCAAAAGGGCATGACAACCGAAGGTGACTGGAACCTTAGACCAGAAGAAACAAACTATGAAACACTGAAATTTTCAAGAAGATGTAAGTAAATGGAAACATTTTACATGTTCAGAGCTTATTAAGACATCAACACTCCACATTAATATTACACTCAATGCAAACCCTACCTATATCCAAGCAGATATTTTTGTGCAGGCAATACTATTGCTGTCTTAAAATTTATATGAAAATGCAAGAAAACCAAGAAAGAAACTACGCCTGCCCAGTGGGGCCAGACTGTGAAAAATTGTGAGTGCTGCCTGTTTGTGTGTCTGTCTAACTATCCTGTTGCATGAACCTCTTGGGACTGGGCCAAAAAGAGGCTCCAGAAAACTCGCTTTCCCAGAAGCCAATTCTAGGGCAGAAACGACAAGGAACTGCCCATAACTTGAAAACCGGCTATACTTTGCAGAAGCCAGGTCCCCTGTTTGTGACGTCAGGCTGGGAAAATCCATGAAACTACGCCTGCCCAGTGGGGCCCGACTGTGAAAAATTGTGAGTGCTGCCTGTTTGTGTGTCTGTCTACTATCCTGTTGCGTGAACCTCTTGGGAGTGGGCCGAAAAGAGGTTCCAGCAGAGCACTTTGGCTCTGCTTCGCTACGCAGCCGTGTGCTCTTTCTAAGAAAAGAACACCACCTCAACAAGAAGAAAAAATAAGACTAAGAACTCTGCTGGGTCACTGAAGCCCAGCATTTCTCTCCAGACTGTCTTCTCTGCTGCATGCTCGGGCCTAAGATTTGATCCTGTGTGAGGCTTCATCCACAGAGGACTCCCCTCCCTTGGAGGCAAGTTGACCCATCCAGAAAGGGCGGAGCCAGAGGAGCGTGCAGCCTGCATCATATAGCCAATGAATACCACCACAACACGTAGAAAAACCCACCATACAAGTGTGACAATGGGGAAACAACGCAGGCCAGCATCAGATATAGGGAATGAAGATGACAATTCTGATGACCAGATAATGACCAACCAACTAATCAACCTCTCAGATAAGGACTTTAGACTAGCAATATGGAAGATGCTCAACGAACTCAAAGAAACCATGGATCGATTTGAACAGAACACTAATAAGAACCAAGAAAATATGAAGACAGAAATCACAAAACTCCAAACTGAAATAACATGTCAACTAACAGGCCTGAAAAACTCAGTAAACGAAGTGAATGACAAAATGGATAAGCTCTGGGACAGGGTATCAGAAGCTGAGAATAGACTTGATGCTGTGGAAGATGAGATACATAACAATTCCATACAGCAGGAGAGATTGGAAAAAAAAACTTAAAGCAAATGAACAGACAATGGAAAAATTAGCCAAAGAATGGGAACAGATGAAAATAGAAGTCTATGATAAGATCAACAGAAACAACTTAAGAATCACTGGAGTCCCAGAGACCCAGGGAGAAAATTTCCAGGAAGAATCAATGGTCAAGAACATCATTAAAGAGAAACTTCCAGAGCTAAAGAATATATGTGATCAAATTCTGCATGCCCGAAGAGTACCAACCAAAAGAGACCCCAGAAAAAATAACCCAAGACAAATCCTACTCAGAATGACGAATTCCACAGATAAAGACAGAATTCTGAAAACAGCAAGATCAAAAGGAGAAATTACATTCAAGCGAGCATCCTTGAGATTTACAGCAGACCTGTCACAAGAAACACTCAATGCCAGAAAGCAGTGGTGGGATATTGTGAGATGATTGAATGAAATGAATGCTTCACCTAGAATACTGTACCCAGCAAAATTCACTTTCCGGTTTGACAGAAGAATACATGGTTTCACAGACAAAAAACAGCTCAGAAACTTTACAGACTCAAAAATCACTCTTAAGAGAAAAACTGAAAGGCCTAATTTAAGACAAGACTAACCAAAAGACACACCAAATTTCGATATAAATATGGCATTAAATCCCAGGACAATTCTTTCTCTCAATATCAATAGACTAAATGCACCAGTTAAGAGACACAGAGTGGCTCAATGGATCAAAAAACTCAATCCAAACTTCTGCTGCTTACAAGAAACTCACCTGAATAATCAGAACAAACATAGACTCAACATAAAAGGCTGGAGAAAAATTATCCAAGCAAACAACACCCATAAAAAAGCTGGAGTAGCCATACAAATATCAGCTAATGCAAACTTTATACTCAGGAATGTTGTAAGGGACAAAGATGGACATTTTATATTAATCAAGAGATATGTAGAGCAGGAAGAAATCACTCTCCTAAACATATATGCACCGAATGAGGGAGGGGCCAGCAAAATATTTAATACAACTGTTGACAAATCTGAAAAATAATATCAATAACAACACAATAATTGTGGGGACCTCAACACGACTTTGTCAACACTGGATAGGTCAACCAGACTGAAACCCAACAAGAATATACTAAACCTAAGGAGAGAAATGGAAGAAAGAGGCCTAGTGGATATACATAGGACACTCCATCCCCAGAAACCTGGATACACATTCTTCTCCAATGTACATGGGACATTCTCCAGGATAGACTACATGCTAGCACATAAAACATACCTGCATAATATCAAGCAGATAGAAATTTTGCAGACTACCTTCGCTGACCACAAGGCTCTGAAATTATTTGTGAATTCCAAAGGGACTCAGAAGAAACATTTTAACACCTGGAAGTTAAACAACCTCATACTGAATAACCGGTGGGTCCGAGATGAAATCAAGGAGGAAATCAAAAGGTTCCTGGAAACAAATGACAATAAAGACACAAACTATCAGAACTTATGGGACACAGCAAAAGCAATACTGAGAGGAAAATTTATAGCTTTGCAAGCACACATTAGGAAGGAAGAAGGAGCTTCCCTGAGTAGCTTAATGACACAGCTAATAGAACTAGAAAGTGCTCAACAAAAGGGCTGAAAAATAGGTAGACAGAAGGAAATAACAAAGCTGAGAGAAGAAATTAATGAAGTGGAAACCCAAAAAACAATCCTAAATATCAACAAAAGCAGAAGTTGGTTCTTTGAAAAAATAAACAAGATTGATAGACCACTGGCAAACCTAACAAAGAAAGAGAGAGAGAGAAACTTGATAATTCATATTAGAAATAAAAAAGAGAGATCACTACTGATATGACAGAGATTCAAAGGGTAATCAGAAACTACTTTGAGAAACTCTACGCCACTAAAAATGAGAACCTGGAAGAAATGGATAAATTCTTGGACTCTTATAATCTTCCACGGTTGAAGGAAGAGGATGTAGCATATCTAAACACCCCCATCACCACTGATGAAATAAAAACGGTAATCAAATGTCTGCCCAAAAACAAAAGCCCAGGCCCAGATGGATTCACTAATGAATTCTTTCAAACTTTCCAAGAGGAACTACTACCAATACTGGCAAGACTCTTTCATGAAATTGAACAAACAGAAACACTTCCAAATAGCTTTTATGAAGCCAACGTCACCTTGATACCTAAACCAGACAGAGATGCTACAAAAAAAGCAAATTACAGACCAATATCACTGATGAATACAGATGCAAAGATCCTCAACAAAATCCTGGCAAATAGGATTCAAAGCCTCATTAAGAAGATCATCCATCAGTGCCTTGTATATTTTGGAGATTTGCCCCTTGTCTGATGGGTTATTGGGTGAATAGATTCTCCCACTCAGTGGGTGGCTCTTGTATTCTGGGCACTATTTACAAAATATACAAGGCACTGACAGAAATTTAGAAGAAAAAAACATCTAATCCCATCAAAAAATGGGGAGAAGAAATGAACAGACACTTTGACAAAGAAGAAATACAAATGGCCAAAAGACAGATGAAGAAATGCTCCACATCACTAATCATCAGGGAGATGCAAATCAAAACAACAATGAGATACCACCTCATACCACAGAGAATGGCACACATCACAAAGAATGAGAACAAACAGTGCTGGCGGGGATGTGGAGAGAAAGGAACCCTTATCCACTGCTGGTGGGAATGCCGTCTAGTTCAACCTTTATGGAAAGCCATATGGAGATTCCTCCAAAAACTGGAAATCGAGCTCCCATACGATCCAGCTATACCACTCCTAGGAATATACCCTAAGGACACAAAAATACAATACAAAAATCCCTTCCTTACACCTATATTCATTGCAGCACTATTTACCATAGCAAGACTCTGGAAACAACCAAGATGCCCTTCAACAGATGAATGGCTAAAGAAACTGTGGTACATATACACAATGGAATATTATGCAGCTCTCAGGAGGGATGAAGTCTTGAAATTTTCCTATACATGGATGTACACAGAATCTATTATGCTGAGTGAAATAAGTCAGAGAGAGAGAGAAAAACGCAGAATGGTCTCACTCATCTATGGGTTTTAAGAAAAATGAAAGACATTCTTGCAATAATAAATTTCAGACACAAAAGAGAAAAGAGCTGGAAGTTCCAGCTCACCTCAGGAAGCTCACCACAAAGAGTGATGAGTTTAGTTAGAGAAATAACTACATTTTGAACTGTCCTAATATTGATAATGTAGGAGGGAAATGTAGAGCCTGTTTAGAGTACAGGCGGGGGTTGGGTGGGGAGGAGGGAGATTTGGGACTTGGGTGATGGGAATGTTGCACTGGTGATGGGTGGTGTTCCTTTTATGACTGAAACCCAAACACAATCATGTATGTAATCAAGGTGTTTAAATAAAAAACAATAAATAAAGAAATAAAAAAAAGAAGATCATCCATTACCATCAAGTAGGTTTTATCCCAGGAATACAAGGATGATTTAATATCCGTAAATCTATCAACATCATACACAACATCAACAACAAGTAAAACAAAAGCCACATGATCATATCAATAGATGCAGAGAAAGCATTTGATAAGGTCCAACACCCATTCTTGACCAAAACTCTCAGCATGGAAGGAACCTTTCTCAATATAGTTAAGGCCATCTACCACAAGCCAGTGGCAAATATCCTCAAAGGAGAAAAACTAAAAGCCTTCCCTCTAAATTCTGGCACAAGACAAGGCTGTCCTCTCTCACCACTCCTATTCAACATAGCACTGGAAGTACTCGCTGTAGTGATTATGCAAGAAAAAGATATCAAGGGAATCCAGATAGGAAAGGAAGAAGTCAAGCTCTCACTGTTTGCAGATGACATGAAACTCTACTTAGAAAACCCTAAAGACTCTATCAAAAAGCTTCTAGAAACAATAGACTCATATAGCAAGGTGGCAGGCTACAAAATTAACACACAAGAATCAATGGTCTTTCTATATACCAATAGTAATAAGGAAGAAATGGACATTAAGAAAACAACCCCATTCACAATAGTGCCACACAAACTCAAATATCTTGGAATCAACTTGACTAAAAATGTGAAGGACCTATACAAAGAAAACTATAAAACTCTGCTCCAAGAAATATGAGAGGACACACAGAAATGGAAGCATATACCCTGCTGATGGATTGGCAGGATTAACATCATCAAAATGGCAATACTCCCCAAGCCATTATACAGATTTAATGTGATCCCTCTAAAGATACCCATGACATTCTTCAAAGAAGTGGATCAGGCACTTTTGAAATTCGTTTGGAACAATAAACACCCTCGAATAGCTAAAGCAATCATTGGGAAAAAGAATATGGGAAGAATTACTTTCCCCAACTTTAAACTTTACTACAAAGCAATACTTTTCAAAACAGCATGGTATTGGAATAAGGACAGGCCCTTAGATCAGTGGAATAGGCTTCAATACTTAGAAAATGTTCCCCAGGTATACAATCACCTAATTTTTGATAAAGGAGCAAAAAATATTAAATGGAGCAGGGAAAACCTCTTCAACAAGTGGTGTTGGCACAACTGGCTAGCCACTTGCAAAAAATTGAACTTAGACCCCTGCGAACATCATGTATGAAGGTAAAATCCAATTGGATGAAAGACCTCGATATCAGACCCAAAACCATAAGAAGATATATAGAACAACACATAGGCAAAACACCCCAGGACATTGAGACTACAGGCATCTTCAAGGAGGAAACTGCACTCTCCAAGCAAGTGAAAGCAGAGATTAACAGATGGGAATATATTAAGCTGAGAAGCTTCTGCGCCTCAAAGGAAATAGTGCCCAGGATACAAGAGCCACCCACTGAGTGGGAGAAACTATTCACCCATTACCCATCAGATAAGGGGCTAATCTCCAAAATATACAAGGCACTGACAGAAATTTTTAAGGAAAAAACATCTAATCCCATCAAAAAATAGGGAGAAGAAATGAACAGACACTTTGACAAAGAAGAAATACAAATGGCCAAAAGACGCATGAAAAAATGCTCCACATCACTAATCATCAGGGAGATGCAAATCAAAACAACGATGAGATACCACTTCACACCACAGAGAATGGCACACATCACAAAGAATGAGAATAAACAGTGTTGTCAGGGATGTGGAGAGAAAGGAACTCTTATCCACTGCTGGTGGGAATGCAGTCTAGTTCAACCTTTATGGAAAGCGATATGGAGATTCCTCCAAAAACTGGAAATCAAGCTCCCATATGATCCAGCTATACCACTCCTAGGAATATACCCTAGGAACACAAAAATACAATACAAAAACCCCTTCCGTATACCTATATTCTTTGCAGCACTATTTACCATAGCAAGACTCTGGAAACAACCAAGACGCCCTTCAACAGACGAATGGCTAAAGAAACTGCGGTACATATACACAATGGTATATTATGCAGCTGTCAGAAGAGATGAAGTCATGAAATTTTCCTATACATGGATGTACACGCAATCTATTATGCTGAGTGAAATAAGTCAGAGAGAGAGAGAGAGAGAGAGAGAGAGAGAGAGAGAGAGAGAGAGAGAGAAACGCAGAATGGTCTCACTCATCTATGGGTTTTAAGAAAAATGAAAGACATTCTTGCAATAATAATTTTCAGACACAAAAGAGAAAAGAGCTGGAAGTTCCAGCTCACTTCAGGAAGCTCACCACAAAGAGTGATGAGTTTAGTTAGAGAAATAAATACATTTTGAACTGTCCTAATAATGAGAATATGTAAGGGAAATGGAAAGCCTGTCTAGAGTACAGGTGGGGTTCGGGTGGGGAGGAGGGAGATTTGGGACATTGGTGATGGGAATGTTGCACTGGTGATGGGTGGTGTTCTTTACATGACTAAAACCCAAACACAATCATGTATGTAATCAAGGTGTTTAAATATATATATATATATATATATAAAAGAAAACTAGGGGAGTTGAAACAAATTTTAAAAACAAAATTGGAGAGCCAGAAAGATAGCATTTTTGTGCTGCATATAAAAGTACTTTAAGGAGTTGGAGTGATAGCACAGCGGTAGTGTGTTTTCTTTGCATGCTGCCGACCCAGGACAGACCTGGGTTCAATTTCCAGTAACCCATATAGTCCACCGAGCCTGCCAGGAGCGATTTCTGATACAGACTCAGGAGTATCCCCTGAGTGTCACTGGTGTGGCCCAAAAACAAAACAAAACAAAAAAGGAGACTAATGTCTCGTACTTCCAATGTTTACTATAGTGCTATAACAGAGAGGGCAAATTGTGTAGAATAGTGTAAAGAGAGTAAAAAATAACAAAACCTGATGTTTATGATCATTTCTCAACACAAATATCAAGCAACTCAAGGGGGGGAAATATCAGAACAATGCTCAACAAATGGGGTTTAAACAATTAAATATTGACATGTAAACAGGTTCATTTAGACCTTTCTGCAACACAAACAAACACACACACAGAAAATTATTTCAGAAAGTAGATCTAAGACATAAATGCAGAAATTAAAACTGTAAAATTGATGAAAAAAAAACAACAAGAAAAAATCTACATGACTGTGGGGTGAGTAAATTTTTTAAATCAAATTTGAGAACAAAATTCAAAGATCAATATAACTAATATTTAAATAATTTTAAAAGAAAAATAGGGGCCGGCGAGATGGCGCTAGAAGTAAGGTGTCAGCCTTGCAAGCGCTAGCCAAGGAAAGATCCCGACAGCGGTTCGATCCCCCGGCGTCCCATATGGTCCCCACAAGCCAGGGGCAATTTCTGAGCGCTTAGCCAGGAGTAATCCCTGAATATCAAATGGGTATGGCCTGAAAAACCAAAAAAATAAAATAAAATAAAAATAAATATAAAAATTTATACTAAACAGAGGTCAGAGTGATAGTGCTGTGGTACGGCGTTTGCCTTGCAAACCACTGACCCCAAGTCAGGAGTGATTTCTTTTGTTTGTTTGTTTTTGTTTTTGGTCAGCATTTAGGGGTTACTCCTGGCTCTGCTCAAAAACCGCAGCTGGCAGGCATGGGGGACCATATGGGATGCTGGGATTCGAACCACCATTGATCCTGGGTTGGCTGCTTGCAAGGCAAAAGCCCTACTTTTGTACTCTCTCTCTCCAGCCCCCAAGAGCAATTTCTGAGCGCATAGCCAGGAGTAACCCCTCAGTGTCACTGGGTGTGGCCCAAAAACAAACAAACAAGAATTATACTAAGCAATATATCACACAAGTGTTTGATTCCAGATTTGGGGACACAAAATATATCCTAGGAGACTAGACATATTTGTCATACCACAAGAAAAAAGATTCAAAAAATGAACACAGTGAAATTAAATTCAAAAGAAGTTGGGGCCTGAGCAATAGCACAGAGGGTAGAGCAATTGTCTTGCACAAAGCTTACCAAGATTCAATTCTGGTATCCCATATGGTCACCCTAGCCTGTCACAAGATTGGCCATGTGCAAGGCAAACACCCTACAGCTGTGCTACTGCTCCAGCCCCCTCTCTACTTCTAATTCTACTCTGCATGATACTCTCCAGATCCGTCCATGAATGGATTGTTTTATTACCTGATTTTATTTTTTCTTATGACCAAGGAATATTTGATTATATTTATGTACCATAAATCAGTCATTTATTCTTGGACACTTGGATTGTTTCCAGATTTGGGCTATTGTGGATAGTGCTGTAAGGAATACAAGGGTACAAATGTCTTTTCTCTATTTTGTTTTTGGTCTCTGGAGGTATATTCCAAAGAGTAGAATTGCTGGGTCAAATGGAAGGTCAATTTCAGTTTATTATTTTTTATTATAGTTGGGTTTTTGTTGTTGTTGTTGTTGTTGTTAGTTTGTTTTGTTTTTGGGTTATCCAGCAAAACTCAAAGGTTACTCCTGGCTCAGCTCAGGAATGACTCCTGGTAGGCTCAGGGGACCATATGGGATGCCAAAGATCAAACCCAGCTTGACCAAATGCAAGGCAAATGCCTTCCTTGTGTTCCAGCCCCATCCCAATTCCTAGTTTTTTATGGGACGTCTTGACTGTTTTCCAGAAAGTCTGAACTAATTGACATTTCTACCAGCAGTGAATATGGATCTCTTTTTCACCCCATTCACACCATCACTGGTTTTGTTCTTTTGATATATACCAGTGATCTGTAGTGTGAGGTGGTTTCTTATTGTTGTTTTGATTTGCATTTCTATGATGAATAGTGATCTAGAGCACTGTCTCCAAATTAGGGCCCTTTCTTTCTTCCTGATGAATACTTTCATAGCTATGAACTTTCCTCTTAAAATCATTTTTGCTGTGTCCTCTAAATTATGTTATCTTGTATCCTCATTCTCATTTGTTTCCAAGAATATTTTTATTTCCTCTTTGATTTTCTCACTGAGCCATGAGTTGTTTAGTAAAGATCTGTTTATTTCCAGGTGTTTGAGCTACTGCTCAATTTCTGTCTGTGATTAACTTTACAAGACTAAAGATTAACTGATTAACAGCTATTTTAAGTGCATCATAATCTGAGAAGATAGTATTATTTCTATATTCTTGACTTTGTGAAGGTATGTTTTGTGGCCCAGCATGTGATCTACCTTGGAGAATGTCCCATGTGCTTTGGAGAAAAATGCACATTTAGCCTTTTGGGGATGAAATACATTATATACATGCTAAACCCTTCTCTCCCACTTTTTCCTTCAAAATATTTCCTTGCTGGACTTGATTAATCAAAAGGTGACAATAGTATTGACATCTCCAGCTACTATTGTGTTAGTAGCTGTTTTGAGTATTTTGCTGGTCCCTCATTAGGTATGTTTATGTTTAGGAATGTACATTTTTCCTATCCCTTTAATCATTAAAAAATGACCCTCTTTGTCTCATATAACCTTTTTCTGAGTCTGAAATTTTTAATTTTTAAAATTTTTTAAATAATTTTTATTGAAACCATTGTGAATTACAAGTCCTCTATAGTTGGATTTCAGGCATACAGTGACTGTGAATTAGGGTCATCCCCACCACCAATGTTGGCCTCCCTCCACCATTGAGTCTGTATTTTATTTTGTCAGGTATTAGTATGATCACCAGAACTTTTTAAAGGATTCATTTCCTTAAAGAATTGCTTTCCACCCTTTGACTTTGAGATTGCATTTGCTCTGAATGTTCAAATGTGGTTCTTATAAGTAGCAAAATGTTAGATTCAGTTTCCTGGTCTATCCTGCCACTCTAGTCTCTTTAATGGTGCCTTTAGCCCATTAATGTTGACAGGGATTATCATTGTGGAATTTTGTGCTATCTTTCAGTAAAAGTCTGTTGTGTTTGTGAAATACACCTTGTCTTTAGTCTTGTAAAGATGGTTTTGAGTCTATGAAGTTTCTGAGTTGTTTACCCATAAAGTTTGTATCATTCTTTCAAATTTGAATGAGGGTCTGACTCAGTGAAGATATCTTGATGAAGTGCTCTTTTTATTGAGCTCTTGCTTGCTTGCTTGTTTATTTTAGCATATCCATTATTGTCTTCCTGCAGAGAAGCTTTCATTTGGCAAATCTGCTGTAAATCTTTAGATACACCTTTACAGGTAATTTCCCTTTTCGATCTTGCTGCTTTTTTTTTTTTTTGTATTCTATCTCTGTCTATGATTTTCTTCATTCTAATTAGCATGTATCTTGGAATATTTTTATTTGGGCCTCTTCTAGTTAGTACCCTTCAGACTTCCTAGATCTGGGGGCAAATGATTTCCAGCTCTGGGGATGTCTTAGCAATGATGTCTTGGCTTAGATTGTTACTTCTTCATCAGGGCAGCCTTTCTTGCCCTCCTGGATTCTTACGTTATTCCTCCTAAATTCATTCCAACATTCTCTTCTCATCTGTTCATTTTTGAGGCATTTTCCATTTACTGCTGTTATCTGGAGGTTTTCTGCATCTTGTCTTTGAATTCACCAATTCTGTCCTCAGCAGCTATAACTGCTGGTGAGTCCTTCCACAGAGTTTTTTTTATTTCTCTTACCAAGTATTTCAGTTCTATAATTTCTATCGTAGTTTTCTCATTTCTGCTCTCACATCCTCTTATCTTTTATTGACAGTCCAATCTATTGTTTCTTTGAACATACTAAACAGCCTAAGCACTTTCACTTTAAGAAGGGTGGAGCCTGATTGCATCACATGCTTTTCAAAGCAGCTGCTGCCCAAGACATTATATAAAATACTATGCAGCCATCATGAGAGATGAAGTCATAAAATTTTCCTATACATGGACATGAAACCTATTATGCTGAGTGAAATAATACAGAGGGAGAGAGATAGACACAGAATAGTCTCACTCATCTATGGGATATAAGAAATATGAAAGACATTATTGTAATAATACACAATACAGAGACAATAGAGATGAGGGCTAGAATGACCAGCCCATAATTTGAAGCTTACCACAAATAGTTAGAGAAATAACTATACTAATTATTATCATGACAATGGTAATGACTGATAGAAATAGAATGCCTGTCTCGAATACAGGCAGGGGAGAAGGGGAGGGAGATGGGATTTGGTGGTGAGAATATAGCACTGATGAAGAGAAGTATTTTTTTCTATAACTGAAACCCAATTACAAACATATTTGTAATTATTGTGCTTAAATAAATATATTATGAAAAGTCAAAAAAAAAAAAAAAGGAGCCTGCAGAATCCACATGAAAAAGGTGCTGGCCTCACCTATAAAGGGCAGAGCCAGAGGATTGTGGCTGCTCAGCGGCTGCACACATCTCTTAGTCAGTGAACCCTAGCACAACAATGCAGAAAACAACACACTACAAGTGTGAAAATAGGAAAACAATGCTGGCCAACACCATGCTTAGAGAATGAAGATGACAGCTTTGATGACCTGATAAATGCCTACTATCTATTTAGCCTCTCAATAGAAAGTTTAGAGAAGAAATATGAAGGATGTTCATAGAACTCAAAGAAAGCATGGTTTGAGTTGAATGAACTACAAATAGGAATCAAGAGGATATGAAAATAGAAATGAGGGGCCGGTGAGGTGGCGCTAGAGGTAAAGTGTCTGCCTTGCAAGCGCTAGCCAAGGAAGGACCGCTGTTCGATCCCCCGGTGTCCCATGTGGTCCCCCCAAGCCAGGGGCAATTTCTGAGTGCTTAGCCAGGAGTAACCCCTGAGCATCAAACAGGTGTGGCCCCCAAAACCAAAAAAAATAAATAAAATTATGGGGCCAGGGGCCGGGCGGTGGCGCTAAAGGTAAGGTGCCTGCCTTACCTGCGCTAGCCTAGGACGGACCGCGGTTCGATCCCCCGGCGTCCCAAATGGTCCCCCAAGCCAGGAGCGACTTCTGAGCGCATAGCCAGGAGTAACCCCTGAGCGTCACCGGGTGTGGCCCAAAAACCAAAAAAAAAAAAAAAAAAATTATGGGGCCGGGCAGTGGCGCTAAAGGTAAGGTGCCTGCCTTGCCTGCGCTAGCCTTGGACGGACAGCGGTTTGATCCCCCGGTGTCCCATATGGTCCCCCAAGCCAGGAGCAACTTCTGAGCGCATAGCCAGGAGTAACCCCTGAGCGTTACTGGGTGTGGCCCAAAAACCAAAAAAAAAAAAAAAAAAAAGAAAATAGAAATGAGAAAATTAAGTATTTTCACCCTGAAGTCCTTTTCAGTCAAATCATATAGAAGATTATTATTGAGTCCTCAGAATTACAATCTATGCAGAGTACCCAGAGTGGGATTCTGTATTGCTTTACCCTGGTTCTTTTTTGTTTGTTTGTTTGAAGTTCACTTTACTCCCATATTGCCAGGGAGGTATCTGGGGAAATTCTATGGAGGGAGGGACATTATTGCCCACCACTTGGGGCACAAGGACTGGTTTCTGACATGTGTGAGGTTCTAGGTTCTACAAGTCAGCTCCAGTCACTGGTGATAGATTCTTCCCTTCTTCCCACTACTGCTGGAGCTGTGGAGAAAACAGGATTTTTTCCTTTTCTTTCTGCTTTTCTTTTCCAATAAACCTTTTTGTTAAAAAAAAAAAGAGAGAGAAGAAGAAGGGGTCAGAGAGGTAGCATAAAGGTAAGGCAAAGTTTGCCTTGCATACAGAAGGATGGTGGTTCGAGTCTCGGCACCCCATATGGTCCCCCGATCCTGCCAGGAGCAATTTCTGAGCATAGAGCCAGGAGTAACCCCTGATCACTGCCAGGTGTGACCCAAAAACCAAAAAAAGAGAGAGAGAGAAGAAAGAGGAGGAGAAGGAGAAGAAAAAGAAGAGGAAGAAGAGGAAGGAGGAGTAAAAAGAAAGAAGAAGAAGAAGAAGAAGAAGAAGAAGAAGAAGAAGAAGAAGAAGAAGAAGAAGAAGAAGAAGAAGAAGAAGAAGAAGAAGAAGAAGAAGAAGAAGAAGAAGAAGAAGAAGAAGGAGAAGGAGAAGGAGAAGGAGAAGGAGAAGGAGAAGGAGAAGGAGAAGGAGGAGGAGGAGGAGGAGGAGGAGGAGGAGGAGGAGGAGGAGAAGGAGAAGGAGAAGGAGAAGGAGAAAATAGATATTGTGTTGTGGCCTGGAGATAGCTCAGTTGGTAGAGCACCTGCTTCGAAGGTCTGAAATTTGGTCTCTAGCACCACCCCACACACTAAGTATAATTATCAGAAGCAATGCTATTTGGGATCCCAATACCACAGTACTATACTGTTGGGTTATACCTATTTCACCTTTAAATGTATATATATCTGGTTTATTTGTATCTATTTGTTTACAACTTGGTTTCGCCCCAAACAAAGATTGTCTTATATGGAAACATGGAAACATGGGCAGGAGAGGCTCAGGATAGCTGCCCCACTTGGGGGGTGGTTCTTGTACTCAATAAAAACAGTTCGGGTAGGCAATTTAGGGAAGATACTATGTAGAAGACTGCCAGAATATGCATGTTTCACTCTCAGCCTGGTTTGTATTATTTCATGTGCAATCCTGATTCAGATTCGTTCACCTGGGTTTAAGAGATAAGTCACATGGGGTGATTTTACACTATACTATTGTAAGCTCATTGTAACCTAATGTGCATAAAGCACCATAACTACAGTGTAGTGACTTCTGTCAAGCACAGCATCTAAAGTAAGTAAGCATAATAAATAGCTGTATAACCCCCGCAATAACCACAAAGATAAGGAAAGTATATCATTGTTTAATTAAGAGAAAGTATCAATACTATTAAATCATATTGGACTATTATAACATCTATTTTTGTAAGCATAAGGGAGGTGCCACAAATTTTCTTTTAATAAGGTGTGGTGGTGTGTTTTTCTTTCCGATAATTCCATTACCATTTAGTTGCACCATGCAACTTTAAGTAAATCATTCATACTTGTCAAGGGACAGGCTTCAGGGAGATTGGGAAGCTGATGCCAAGGGTAAGGGGAATGTTATAATGGTGGTGGGACTGATGTTGGAATAGTGAATGCCAGAAAGAAAACTATAATATGAACAACTCTGTTTAAATAAAAAAAAGAAGAGAAGTGCCAGATGATAGTACAGCAGATGGGTGCTTGCCTTGCATGGAATCAAATCAGGTTGGATCCTTGGCACACTAGATAGTGCACTAAGCCTGACAGGAGTAAGGCCAAAGCACAAGTCAGTTTGGCTAAAAAAACCAAACAAACCAAAAAAAAAAAAAAGTGGAGGAGAGGAAGATGGCTCAAAGGGCTGCTTTGCTTATGAGAGTTCTGATTTCAATATTTAGTACTGCACAGTGCAGTATCTCAACCACCACTAGGAGCAAGCCCCAAGAATAGCCTCCTCCAGGACCAGTAGATGTGGTCAAAAATTAAAATAAAGACTTTAACCTGAGTCTGATGAGCCCCTGTCCCCAATTTATAAAAAATCCAGGACTGGATGGAAGGGTGTAGTAGATATGCTATTATTATATCTCAAATCTGTACTTTGGGAATTCCAATGATAAAGACTCATCTCCACACTATTTTCCTTTGTTTTTTGTTTTGCAGCCACACCTAGCAGTATTGAGGGCTTACTCCTGGCTCTGCACTCAGAAGTTACTCCAGGCAGTCTCAGGGGACCACATGGAATGCCAGAGATCGAACCTAGGTTGATCGTACTCAAGGCAAAAGCCCTTCCTTCTATGCTATTGCTCCAGCCTCCGATATCTACACTCTAAAAAAAGCAGGGGGAGATCAAGGTATCTATATAAAAAAATTTAAAAGACATCAACCACTCACAATGTATGGGCTACAATAAATCCTAAGGCAAACAAACAATAGAAATCTCTTAAGACTTAATTGTAAAACTATATAAATTTACTAAATAACAAGCAGTATATTTACATTGAGTGAAGTTTACAGCGAGTAAATTACACCTCAATAAAATAGAAAAAAGGGTACCTATGAACACTAAATTATAACAAAGGATTATTAAAATTTTAAGACAAGGCAATCATATTGGAATTTAAAATAAAAAAGCACATTCGGGTCTGTGGGATAGCACATACTTTTATGTTCAAGACTGGGGTTCTTTTGGTTCGAATCCCGGTGTCCCATATGGTCCCCCGTGCCTGCCAGGAGCTATTTCTGAGCAGACAGCCAGGAGTAACCCCTGAGCACCGCTGGGTGTGGCCCCCCCCCCAAAAAAAAAAGACTGGGGTTCTATCTCCAGTACTTCGTGGTGCCCTGAAAGAGACCTTAACTTATTTTATTTTTGTTTCGTTTTGTTTTGGGGCCACACCCAGGAGTGTTCAAGGATTACTCCTTGCTCTGCTCTCAGAAATCACTCCTGGCAGACTTGGGGGACCATATGGGATGCCAGGGATTGAATCCAGGTCAGCCGCGTGCAAGGCAAACACAATGCCCACTGTGCTATCACTCCAGGTCCAGATTTTATCTTCTTAAAAATAAATACTGAAGTATTTACATAAAATAAATAATTTGAAGTTATTTGCTAGTGTGAGTAACTGAAAACTGTAAGTGCCCATACACTTACAACATAATAAAACCTGGCAATGATTTATTATAGATATTATTATTCTACATTGGTGAATCTGAGAAATTGTCAATAATTTTTAATGGACTATAAAAAGCTGGTTCAACCAGGAGCAGGCCCCAAGTTCAGATGGAGAAAAAGCCTCTGAGTCCCTGATCACTGATGTATCCCCAGAGCAACAAAAAGGCATTGAAAGAAAAAAGTAATGAGAGAGGAAGTCTTCTAACCTTAAAGGAATCTGTTCTTTCTCATGTAATTAGTCCCTGTAATTTTCATCTTGATATTAATGCAAATTCCTTGTGTATATAGATGGCAGGCAAAGAACACACTAGTTCAGACCAAAAGAATTTAACATTATATAAATGTGGAACTGCTATCTCCTAGTCCAAGGATCTGACCATAAAAATCTAAACCAACTACCAATATATGAATATGACTCCACAAATGAAAGTTGAAGTTTTAGCAACAATCTGAACATTCTATAGTTATGGTTTAATTACATCTGTACACCCCACACAGACATGGGGCACTTACTACAGTCAACTAGGTAAGCAGGCATCCCAGGCCTACTACAAGGCTTCTTATTAAATAAAATACACTGAAATTAGAGAGCTGACATATTCATGGCCTGACTAGTGGATTCTATGAAGAAAGATTTCTCAGGAAAAAAATGGGTAAATTAACCTTTTTTATTTTTTTAGTTTTTGGACCACACCCATTTGATGCTTAGGGGGTTACTCCTGGCTAGCGCTCAGAAATTGCCCCTGGCTTGGGGAGACCATATGGGACACCGGGGTATAAAACCGCGGTCATTCCTTGGCTAGCACTTGCAAGACTAGCACCTTACCTCTAGCGCCACCTTGCCGGCCCCATAAATTAACCTTTCAAAGTCTAAAAGTTCTCACCAAGTTCAGTATAATGACTGTTTATTGGTTTCTACAGTGTGTTTCATTCCAACTTCTTTAGTATTGAATCCTGGATTATTAGTTCTAGAATCCTTAGTTGCAGAAAGTTTAGACAAGCACATGTTGGCATGTTAAACCATCCTCCCTTCTTTAGTGCTACATAAGATATGAGGTGACACCTGTCAGGTAGATAATGCTGACACTTGTCAGGTGGGTAATATACTTTCCCATAACTAGAAATACACACTCAGCTGCCTCTGGGGAAATTGGACTAATAAAAGGGCTCCCGTTGTCCCTGTACTTGGCTGAGTCAGGTCACTGAACATGGTGACAATCAAAGCAATCCCCAAGGTTAGGTTAACAGGCTCCATTCAACACACAATGAGGGCTGCTTCTCCCTTCAAACTTCCAGATTAAGACACCTGCTCAGGCAAATAAGAGCAAAGACACCATATTCCCAGATCATGAAAGCATTGGCCATACCTGGCCCATAAGACATTTTACCCAGAAGTCAGTTGTTATGTCGGTGACCAATTGACTCCTAAAAAGACATGCAAAAAATAAACTGAAGAGGGCTCTTGCACCCTCTTTCAAAATTAAAAAAAAAAAAAAATAGAAGGGAAAGAAAACCAAATCAGATAAGATACAGGAACAGTGGTAGAGAATCATGAGCACTTTGGTGGTGGGGTTTGTATATTGATACCAGACATTTTAAGATTATTATAACTTAATTATAACTTCCTAATTTATAGTAAATAAAATAAGATTAAAAAATAAACTAACAAATTGGAAATAAAAAACTAACCCTGAGGCTGCTGGATGAACCTGGCAGGGCACTTGTTTGATGAATGTATTTTTCCAGGGATGACTCTGCTGTGGCAAAGATATTTAAAAGAGCTTCAAAGGTCAGCCAAGGTCTCTTTGACCATCCCTGCCTCAGCCTGGGCTGGGGCCCTTCAGTGGGTGTGGGCCTGGCACATATGTAGAGTAGGACTGGGTGGTTGGAGAGGTCACACAGCCCTGGCTTGGCCAAGCTGCTTCACCTCAGCCTCTTCCTGGGAAATGATGTTAATCATTTGCTAAGAGAAGCCATTAGCTGAGGTTGTCTTCTGTGCCTGCTGCCTACCACCAGTCCCCATATAATATCCACCTCTCAACAATTGAAGAAGACAACATTATTCTCCCATTTTGTCACTGAGGAAAAAAAGGCTCAAGTAAAAAGCATATGGCCGATGTTACATAACTGCTTTGTAGAGGAGCCAGGATTTGACAGTGAGTTCAAAAACAGATTCCATCACTTCTCACAACTCTGCTCTCTCAGCTCACCACCTTGGACACAGAGCACCCCAAGACTGTACTCTGTCAGCCCATTATTTCTTAGGTCTGTTACCATCTCTCTAGGACAGGAATTCCTAGCCCAGTTACTCAAAGGAGGGGGAGCAAAGCCCTGCAAGCCTCCCCCTTTGATTTTGGCATGGACTTTCAATGAGAAAATTCTCTCTCACACATATGTGAGACCAAGAAAATCTCCCAGAAGATCCTGATGATATTTACTTGAAATCTAGGCACTCCTGGGAAGGAAATAGGACCATCCACCAGAAGTCTATTTCTTCTGAAAATCAATTAGCAAAAGTATTGCTCCCAATTCTCCAGATTTGATGATGCACAAAACCCCAGATTTCATTTTTTCTAAGAGTTGTCTTGTGATTTTCCTGGTGTTTTTTAAAATATATATATATTTATTTTTGGTTTTTTGGGTCACACCCAGCAACGCTCAGGGGTTACTCCTGGCTCTACGCTCAGAAATTGCTCCTGGCAGGCTCAGGGGACCATATGGGATGCTGGGATTTGAACCATAATCCTTCTGCATGCAAGACAAATGCCTTGCCTCCCTGCTATCTCTCTGGCCCCGATATATTTTTTTATTACTTACTTTGGAGGGGGCACACCCAGTAGTACTCAGGGCTTACTTCTGTTTCTAAGCTCAGAGATTACCCTGGAAATGTTTAAGGAGCTAAATACAGTGCCAGTTATAGAACCCAGATCAGCCACATGCAAGGCAAGTGCCTTACCTGCTGTACTTTCTCCAACCCCATTCTTTATTCAAACCAAATTTGAATTCTTTAAAGCTAAATTGCTGAATTCTCGTCTCAAGACTCTAGGATTTACCTATATGGAAAACTTCTGTAATACCTGATTTACCTCAAGGGCCCTCTAACTGCTATCAGGCCACTCACATACCACAGTACCAACATTCTCCTGATCAGCACTGTCCTGTGACCATGGGTCACATGGTTTGGTCCCTCTCCACCCAACTGCTGAGTCCTGTTGGTACGTGTATCCCTACAAACCAGGTGACTGTCACCTTTACCTGGATAACACTTGCAGCTTTGCTAGAACTAGGTTCCTCAGCCGAATGGCCACAGTCTCTTACTAGATGTGTCATAAGTTCCCCCAAATCTTGCGCTGCCACTCAGGACCAAAGCAAAAGGGACAGTAAATACTCACAGTGGGGGGGGGGGGGTGTTGAGCATGACTAAATCACTCCACACATTTCTTAAGAAAAGCATTTGTGCCCAAATCCCAACCTGCCTCACAGATACCTGACAGGAGCTCCAGAGCAGGCATTATTTCCACTGGGAGTGACAGGAATTGGGCCAGAAGCCCACGTCCCCATGTTTTTCTCCAAGCTTCCACATACCCATAGAATCTTTCCTAACCACTGCTAGACCTACAGATACTGTTGAAAGTAAAATAAAAGCATTTCACAGGAGAAATGTTCTCTCTAAACAGGTAAGAGTCATCCTCCTAGACCTCCAAAAGAGGGAACAAAACATCCAAAAATCAAAGATGAAACCCGAGCCAAGCTTGTTCTCCAGAGCCACCAAGATTCCTAAACAAACACCTCGCTGCAGTGACCCCTCCCTTCCTCTCCACACACCCTGTTCTCCCACTTTCTTCCTTCCAGGCCTCAACCACCACAAAGCCCTTCAAATATACTGTCCCTGTGGCCTGCTGCTGCTCCCCTGGCCACTTCTGAGGCCACAAGAATGGGACTCACACATTGAGACACCAAATCCTTCAGTGACTAAAAGCCCCCTGTGTTGGGGTGTTTGAACTAAAATGTGGATTGGCCTGTGAGTCTCAGACTTTTGCTTGATCTTTAGCACCCCATGTTTCTGTGACCCTGACTGCTATCCCTTGTTTCCTTTTTGACCTCCAGCCAAACTCACTCACTTGCTCCATTCCTGGCCTTCTTCCCTGGGGCTTTTGGTGGAGACCTTTAACCTGAATAAATAAATAAACAAGATCATCTACCTGCATAGCCTTACCTACTCCCGCTCAAACTTGTCTATTCAAATTCTCCCAGGCTTGGAAACCCAGTCAAACATTCCTGTTACCCCAGTCCTCCCTGTGCCCTTCCCCACTCCAGGCCCACACCTGGCACCTGGGGGTGGATCATGGACCAGCTGGGAGGAAAGGTGAGTCAAAGGGCTTTTGTGCTCCACTCAACTTCCCTTAATGATAATGTTACATGATCACTGCACACAATTCCAAACCAGGATGCGAATGCTGGCTAGGATCTCTATCAGCAACAACACACAGCCTAGATTTGGATCTCACTTTTTTCCCCACCCAGGTCCTGTTTCTACTACCAGGTCCAGGATTTCTTCTGCACTTAATTATCATATTTTTATAGTTCCCCCAATCAGTAATAGTTCCTCTGTGTTTCCTTGACGTCTGTGACCTTGACACTTTGGAAGAAGATTGATCAGGTCTTCTCACCATTAGATGGAGCAAATTCATTTTCAGCAACAATAACCTCCAAAGAACTATGCCCCCTTATAGTTAGAAAATATCTGGGGAAAGACATTTTTAAGCCAAACAAATATTTTTCTTTTTTTTTTCATTCCCTTCTTTTTCTTGTTTTGAAGCCATAATAAGACTTAATCCTGGCTCTGCATTCAAATCACTTATTGCCGGGCTCAGGGCATCATATGGGGTGCTAAGTATTGAAATGGGGTTATTTACATGCAAGATAAATATTTACCCTCTGTGCTATTTCTGACTTCTGTAAAAATTACTTTTACAGACTGAAATCGTGGGCTAAGAAGCTTCTTACAACACAAGAAACAACCTCTTTCTCCAGTTAAGAAAGAAGATATGAACTTCTCAGCCTGTGAACCTGTTAAAGGGGTGTGGCCCTGAGAAGGGTCTGCTGGGTTGTAGTGTAACCTCATTAGTCTTGTAAATTTTAAACACTTGCTTCTCTCAAGTCAAAGCCAATTTGAAGTATTTTGTTTAATAATTTCCTTCAAACATCTAGTCACTTAGATCATTTCCTCTGAAAATACACTAAGGCACTTTGAAGGTGAAATGGGGACTCTCATACCAGGGTGTGTTCCCTGAGTTGCTGTGCTCTGATATTTATTTGGAAGCTGTTACAGACCTCACTGTCTACCCAAATTGTCTCCAGTCAGTCTATAGTGGGAAATACCTCTTTGGCAACAAGTCATGACCTAGTATTATTTTTTCTAATTCTACCAAGGAGGAAATGAAACCATTGTAGTGGGCAAATGATCGACTTTGGCTTGAATCAGGGAGCAGCCAGACTCATTCTGCTGTTGTGGCCCTTCTCTTTCAACTTGAATGGTAATAATTAGCAATCTAATAAATGAATGTTCATCTTGAGATCATATGTTTTCATAAAGGGAGATGTATGCAATGACATAAATCTTTTCAAGCTTAAAAAAAATCCAAGGAGGAGGAAACCTTCCACTTGAACAAGTGGACAAAATGTCTAGAAGCCAAAGATGTGGTTCAGTGGTAAAAAGCCCACTTTGTATGAATGAAACCTGGATTCAATCCTAGAACGTGAAGGGAAAGGAAAGGAAGGGAAGAGGGGAAGGGAAGGAAGGGAAGATAAGGGAAGCATATGAAAGAGAAGGGTAGGGCATGACAGGGCAGGAAGGGCAGGGAAGGAAAGGAAAGGGAAGTGAAGAATAAGAAAGAGAAGGAAAGGGAAGGGAAAGGAAGGAAAGGGAAAAAGGGAAAGGGAAGGGAAATGAAGGAATGGGAAGGGAAGAAAATAAAAGGAAAGGAAGGGAAGAGAAAGGAAAGGAAGGAAAGGGAAGAGAAGAAAAGGGAAGGGAAGAAAATAAAAGAAAAGGAAGGGAAGGGGAGAAAAAGCAAGGAAAGGAAAGGGAAGGAAAGGAAAAGGAAGGCAAGGCAAAGCAAGGGAAGGAAAGGAGAGGAAGGAAGGTAGGAAGAAAGCAAGGAAGGAAGGAAGGTAAGAAGGAAGGAAAGAAACGCCACTTTGACAAACTTGCCCAACACAGGATTGCCACATTCCTTCAATTTGTAAAACTGCAGGATCTTCAGAATGCAGCAAAATAAAGCACAATAAAAAATAGCATGCCTATATTTACAATAAGGACACCAGATATCCAAGTTGATGTTTTAGAAAAGTTGTTTCATAGAAGCTTTCAGTTGGTAAGTTAAAAGAAATAATATAATTAGTATATCATGTTATAATTAATGATAATAACCATAATCATTAATGGCTATAACAGCATACAAAAGGGAGACAAGTAGACAGAATATATGTCTACCCTATATAACCACAGGATACTATAGTATTCTGATAAAAAAAAATGGACCACACACAATAAAACTTCTATATCTAGCTACTCATTCTCTGACTATACAAGCTATAAAAAAAACACATTGGTGATGGGAACGTTGCACTGGTGATGGGTGGTGTTCTTTACATGACTGAAACCCAAACACAATCATGTATGTAATCAAGGTGTTTAAATAAAAAAAAACACTAAATGACACCATAAAGATACAATCTAAAAAATCAAAGTGTAAGACCATTGATAAGCAAATAACTCAGTTTCCTATGCAGATGACAGAAAAAAAGAGGGATAAATAGATAAATAAATCTTAGGGACAATAAAAAATAACAATCATATTATAATAGATCAATGCTATTTGTGGACTAATTTGAAAACAAAAACAAACTATAAAGAAAAATTAGAAAAAAAAGAAAGTGTGAGCTTTGTGATGTTCAGATATTTGACCATTTGGTAATATAAAAATGTTGCATTCTGGAACCGGAGTGTTTCACAGCAGGTAGGGCATTTGTCTTGCTCCTGGCAAACCCAGGTTCAATATCTAGCAATCCATATGATCCCCAGAGCCTGCCAGGAGTAATTTCTGAGAACAGATCCAGGAATAACTTCTTTTTTTTTTTTTTTTTTTTTGGTTTTTGGTTTTTGGGCCACACCCGGTAACGCTCAGGGGTTACTCCTGGCTATGCGCTCAGAAGTCGCTCCTGGCTTGGGGGACCATATGGGACACCGGGGGATCGAACCGCGGTCCGTCCAAGGCTAGCGCAGGCAAGGCAGGCACCTTACCTCTTGCGCCACCGCCCGGCCCCAGGAATAACTTCTTAGTGCCACCAGATGTGGCCCAGAAACAAAAAAAAAGGTTGCATTCTTTATTGTGATAATGGTATTATAAACATATTGTTGTTTAGCTCTTGATATTATATAAACTATAAGACTAGACAAAAACAAAAGAACACAATAAAGATTTTCTGGTGATATAAAAATAAAAAAAATAAAAAAAAGATTTCCTGGTGATGACACCAAAAAATTATAAAACTGGATTTTCTCAGTTCATAAAGTACTATTTACCAAAAGATAGTGTCAAGAAAATAGTAGATTGAGAAGAGATATTTCTTTTTTTTTTTAGAACTGGTCTAAATTATTTTTTAAATTTTTTTTTTATTTAAACATCTTGATTACATATATGATTGTGATTAGGTTTTGGTCATGTAAAGAACACCCCCATCATCAGTGCAACATTCCCACCACCAATGTCCCAAATCTCCCTCCATCCCACCCCACCCCCACCTGTACTCTAGACAGGCTTTCCAGTTCCCTCATTCATTCACATGACTATGGTAGTTCTCTGTGTAGTTATTTCTATAACTGCACTCACCACTCTTTGTGGTGAGAAGAGATATTTCTTTTGTTTCGTTTTGTTTTGTTGGTTTTGGGGCCACAGCCAGTGGTGCTCAGGGGCTACTCCTGACTGCTCAGAAATAGCTCCTGGCAGGCACAGGGGACCATATGGGACACCAGGATTCAAACCAACCACCTTAGGTCCTGGATCGGCTGCTTGCAAGGCAAACACCACTGTGCTATCTCTCTGGGCCCGAGAAGAGATATTTCTTTTTTTTTTTTTTTTTTTTTTTTTTTTTTTTTTTTTTTTTTTTTTTTTTTTTTTGTGGTTTTTGGGTCACACCCGGCAGTGCTCAGGGTTACTCCTGGCTCCATGCTCAGAAATTGCTCCTGGCAGGCACGGGGGACCATATGGGACGCTGGGATTCGAACCGATGACCTCTTGCATGAAAGGCAAACGCCTTACCTCCATGCTATCTCTCCAGCCCCAAGAGATATTTCTTAACAGATGATGCGATGCAGAGCTTGCTAGATAGAAAGGACTAATCCTATGTTGTCTTCAAATACATAAAAGTTTATGTATTTTATTATAGAAATAAATTATTTCTATTTATTATTAAATAATATGCTATATTAAGTCTCAAATAAAGTCAAACAAAACAATTTTAAAATGGGTCATATACTTAGACACTTGACCAAAGCAGACATACTGATGTCAATATATACATGGAAAGGGGCTCTCTGTCAGTAATCATCAGGGAAATGAAGACTAAGGAAATACCACTACACACACTAGAATGGCTAAGATGAAAAAAGAAGATAAAATATAACTAGAAGAGAATGTATAAAAATCAGAATGCTCATACACTTTTTTTTTGTTTTTTTCTTTGGGGAGGGGTTCACATCTGGTGTCGCTCAGGGGTTACTCCTGACTCTGCGTTCAGAAATTGCTCCTGGCAGGCACGGGGGACTATATGGGATGCCGGGATTCAAGCCAATGTCCATCCTAGATTGGCTGTGTACAAGGCAAACGCCTTACCACTGTGCTATCTCTCTAGCCCCCTTTCATACACTTTTGGTAAAAAGTCTGAAATGGAATAAATATTTAGGAGAATCATTTGGTATTTTCTCAGGAATATAAAAATACCAATAATACTGCAATCCAATATCTACATAATATTCAAGGTTAATTTAAAAAAATCTTGTATAGGAATGTTAGTAGCTATTTTCTTTATAAAAGTCAGATCCTAGTAAAGCCTAGATGTCTATCAACAGAAAAATGGGTACAAATTTATATATAGGAATACTATCCCAAACTAGCAAAACTAAGAGTAGTCAGGACTGGAGAACAGCACAATAGTGCTTCATGATTTGCAGTGCAGATGGCCGAGGTTCAATCCCCAGTACCACATGATCCTCTGTACACCACTGTGAGTGATTCCCACGAACCAAACCAAGAGTTGCCCTTGAGTACTGCCATGTGTGGCCCAAATACAAAAATGATAACAATAGTGATCAAACTACTGCTATATGCAACAGAATAGAACAAACATGATGCACTAAGAGAACAAAGCCAGAAGTACGCAGGATGATCATCTAAGAGCTATGATGTGTATATATAAGGGCTCTAATTCTTTTTTTTTTTTTTTTTGCTTTTTGCGTCACACCCGACCGTGCTCAGGGGTTACTCCTGGCTCTATGCTCAGAAATCGCTCCTGGCAGGCTCAGGGGACCATATGGGATATCCGGATTAGAACCATCGACCTTCTGCATGAAAGGCAAACACCTTACCTCCATGCTATCTCTCCGGCCCCTCTAATTCTTGATACTATGAAAGAAGTGTACACTATTTTATTCCATTTATATAAAATTCTAGACCAGGAAAAATTAAATAAAAGGGGCTGGAGATGTGGTTCAGTCATATTTCTAGTGTGACCCCCTGAACCAGATATAAATATCAGCAGCAATAGAAACCAGATGAATGGTTGCCTGTTATTGTAGGGAGCTTATTAGGAGGCACAAACGAATGAGATACATTTCTTACCCTGATAAGCAGTTGTTAAATTAACAGCACACTTAAGTCCTATGTACCTGCATTTGGGGGGCGGGTGTCACACCTGGATCACTCCTGGCTCTGTGCTCAGAAATTGCTCCTGGCAGGCACAGGGGGCCACATGGAATCCTGGGGTTCCAACCACCATCCGTCCTGAATCTGCTGCATGCAAGGCATACGCCCCACCACTCTGCTATCTCTCCGGCCCCCTACATCTGTATTTCTTTTGTAAATTATATGGCAATAAAATTATGTCAAAGGACTACAGAGATACATAAGATTCCCCAAACACTGCCAGAAGTAACACTTAAGCAGAATAAAGAGTGATCCCTGAGTACTGTCAGATATAGCCCCACCCCCAAAAAACCTTTAAAATATGAAAGGATAATACATATTTTAATATTATAATGTGATTTGTGGGTTTTATTAAAATAAATCATGCCAAGAACAAACTGAGTTACAATTATTCAACCTGGTGTAAAAACATAGAAATTGATTGTACTAGTCTCCCTAATTTTAGTTTCATTTGATTTTTCCAATTAAACCAAGATTGGTGGTTTATAACATTATTTAGTCTTCCACTGTAAAATATTCCAAATCAGCATTTGTCTATATCACATGTTTGCCATCAAAATACCTTCACTATACAATTGACTCCCTTTTATGTGATATTCCCACCTCCCTTCCTCTTTCCTTTTAGGTTTGTCTTCCTAGCCTGAGTTTGTTTTTGTTTTACTTTGTTTATTAATTTTCTTTCTTTCCCTCCTTCCCATTGCCTTGGTTTCTGGGCTGTACCTAATGGAATCCAGGGCTTATTCCTACCTTTACACTAAGGGGTCACTTTTGGGGGTAGGAGTGTTGAGGGGAAATCATATATGATGTCAAGGATTAAACCTGGGTCAGCCACATGCAAGGTAAGCACGCTAACTGCTGTACTATCTCTCTGGACTAAGCTTAGTTTATCTTTCACAAATGAGTGAAATCACACAGGGTTTGCCTTTCTCCATATTATTCATTTCACTAGAGACAGGGTGGGAACGGAGATGGAACATGAGAGAGAGAGAGAGAGAGAGAGAGAGAGAGAGAGAGAGAGAGAGAGAGAGAGAGAGAGAGAGAGGAGGGCAGAAAGAGTGAGGATCCTACAAGCTCCTTGTCAACTGCCCTGAGAGAGAGAGAGAGAGAGAGAGAGAGAGAGAGAGAGAGAGAGAGAGAGAGAGAGAGAGGAGGGCAGAAAGAGTGAGGATCCAACAAGCTCCTTGTCAACTGCCCTGAAAATCTCTTTAGACATTAACTTGGTCAGTTACAGAAAACTCATAATGACAGTCCTGAGCCTTCTCTTTGGGAGATATTTAATAAACGGAACAGAACACAGTTGCAGGTCAATGACTACCAATGATCTGCAACCATCCCTGGTGTGGAACAAAGCTAAACCTAAGAACAACACCTGAGAGAATCTTCTTTGCACTGAGTGTTTGACCCCATATGCCCTATTCATGCTGTGGCTCCTGCTCCTCTCTGGGGTTTAGAAGGAAAGTTTTGAGAGTAGAGGTGCTGCAGACTTAGCCCAGAAACTAGATGTCTGCCTTAATTGGACCAGAGCTAGTTGTTCCCTTCAGAGGAACAAGAGGGTCCAGCTTCCCTTCACTCAAAGATCTTGCATGATGAATTGCTTCTCTCATCTGTGAACCTGGGACTCAATCTGTAAACACTTCCTCTGTCAACTAGTTCACTCAGCCTCACAATAGGTCAGGCAGATGAAAGCCTTTGACAGATGATGGACATTTTAAGAGTTTTAGAGGCAATTATAGGTCATTATTGATCTGATACAAGGCAGCCTACTTTTAAAGTCTATGCTGTGCTTCCTCTCTGGGAAATCTGCTACCATTGTAAGGAGCATAGGGGCCCACATGTCTTACAGGTGGATAATAAGCTTGTTTTATGCACCACAGATTACTTCTAGCATTTAGTAGAGGGCCTAGAACACAAAGTTCTGGCTAAGTATTAAAATTGTTGAGTGGATGGGTGAATGGATTGATGAATGAATAAATACTGGCAAGCATAACAGCATCTCCACAAACTAGTTTTGGTTCTGGTACATTTAGGTCACTTGGAACAGTTAAAAGGCAGATTTTCTTAACTGAATACACCCAAACATAGGCCTGGGAAATGGCTCTATAATTTGACATTTTTATATCTTCATAAATAATTCTGTTGTACAAAGTCAATTGCTCAGACTTTGAGGCCCACTCTGGTGTTACTTCAATCAGATTTCCTTGAGATCTATAGTAACTCTACCCACCATTTCCTTGATGTCTGTGGTCCCAAGAAAGTAGTTTGGTTAGTTATCTTTCATCAAAGGGGATAAAAACCTAAAATTGTCAGAAGTGTAGGATACCTTTTAGTGGGAGCTATTATAAATTCATATTAGCTGTTATTAAATCAGAAGACCTTGTGCATAAAAGGTCTTTTAATAATCCCTTCACATTTCTGAATTTTATGTTTTGCTTCAAATTGTAGAATTGCTCTGGAAAAGAAAAGGCAGCTCAACTCACAAACTTTTTTTCTTTTCTTTTTTTTTTATGCTAGTTAATAACCAGCCCCCAATGGCAGTGAAACCCTTATATTTGGAACTTTTAGTTCCTTGATCAAAAGTTCAGGAGTTTTTCCAGTGGCCTCACTGCTTGATTTATTCTCCTGAGACAAGCCAACAACTTCCTTCACAGACAGAATCATTTAGCACTGAAGAGATTTCATTTCAAGATGCAGGTGTTTGCCTTGTACATGAAAAACCCAGGTTCAATCTCCAGCATCCTAAAATGGTTCCTGATCATCTCCACGAGTGTTCCCTGAGCACTGCCAAATGTGGCCAATCCCCCCCCCAATAAAAATGGGAGATATATTAAAAAATTACAGTGATAATTTTTAAAAATATGAATGCAAAAGTCATGCATTTTATCTAATCACATTTGGCAGGGATAAACTCCCTTCCTAAACAAAGGCATATTGTACCATTTCAAGATGCTTAGGTTGAAATAGTATTTTTGGGATAAAGTTAATGAAATATTTTTTCTTGCAGTCAAGTATATTGAGAGATCCTAATTTCAGGGCCAAGATTGAACCCAGGTCAGCTGTATGCAAAGCAAATGCCCTTCCAACTATGCTATCGCTCAGGCCTTTGAGCCTACCAGGATTAACTTCTGAGCACCACCGCGTGTGGCCCCCCCAAAAAATAATTGATTTTTTAAAAAAAGAAATTTTAATTCCAGGGAGAGCATTAAAGTTAAATAAATTAAGAACTAAAATTTCATTTATTTAATTCTTGTCAGTTTCCCCAACGCTCAAATATAGCAGGTGGGGAAATGACTTTTGGTGGGGGATGTGTTTTGGGGGGCTGTCTATGGTGATCAAAGGTATTTCTGGAACAGTGCTCAGGGCTTGTTTCTGGTGGTCAAGGGATCATGCCCCTATCAAGTGTAGGCCTCCTGCATACAAAGCATACATTCTAGCCCTTTGAGCTATTTCTCTAGGCAATGGCTGGGTTTTGAACCAACTGAGTAAAGTAACTCACTCAAAGTATCACACAACAAAATACCCAGTCCTGGAAACATTCTGAAAGCTTTTTTTAGTTACCCAGAAATGACAAAGAAAATTACTGACTCCAAAAGGCTTGCAGATTGGTGTGGCTGAGGGATCCAAAAATGCATTTTTCTTAAGTCTTCTCCCTTCTCCTACTCCTGCCAGTGACCAAGTGACAACAGAATTATTGATAGTCATCTCTTTTTTTTAAATCATGTGCTTTTCTTACAAAAGACAAGGACAATTGTTGTTTCCAAAAAAAGGCACATGATGGTTACATGAGATTCCATACAGCTGTTCAATGCTTCCAGCCAGCCCTATTCAGGGCTTCAGAAAATAATCATACTTTTAACAGAATATTAGTTATTTCAAACAGAAGAAAGGAGCCAGAATGGAACTGGAAACCTTTAAAATACAACACACAGGGTTCAAGGAACTTTTGAGCTCTCCTCAGTAGCATTGATAAAGAATAAGGGCATTTTCTACCCAAGGTATATTTTATTACAACTGCACAAAGATTTCTAAGTAGAATTGCCCTATGTTAGGAAATAGCATCTTTTTTAAGGAGGTGTGGTGAATTAAAGTAGATTTTTTTTTATAAAGTAAGATGATTACTTTCCCTTCAAAACTTTTGTTTGTTTGTTTGTTTGTTTTGAGCCACCTCCGGTGACGCTCAGGAGTTATTCCTGGCTATGCACTCAAATCGCTCCTGGCTTGGGGGACCATATGGGATTGAACCAAGGTCCATCCTGGATCAGCTGTGTGCAAGGCAAACACCCCTATCACCTGGCCCCACCTTTCAAAATATTTAATGGTTTGTAAATGGGGGAATCTTTTAGTGCCAGTGAGTTAGTACAGAAGGTAAGGTCAATGTAGGTTTAATCCCCAGCACTCCATGTGGTCCCCTGAACACTGCCAGGACCATACTCACTGAGCAAAGAGCCAGAACTAAGCCCTCAGTACTATCAGGTATGGTTTAAAAGCAAAAATAACAACAATAATAGGGATAGGGGCCTGAGAGATAATACAGTGGCCAGGATATTTGCCTTGTATGTGAACAGCCCAGTGTTGATCCCCAGCATTCCATATGGTTCCTTGATCACTGCCATGAGTCATCCCTGAGCATTGCCAAATGTGGCTAATACCCCCACCAAGTAATAATAGGATATACAAAAAATGTTAGTGATAATTTTTAAAAAATGAATGCAAAATTGTGAATGTGGGGCCGGGTAGGTGGCGCTGGAGGTAAGGTGTCTGCCTTGCAAGCGCTAGCCAAGGAAGGACCGAGGTTCGATCCCCCGGCGTCCCATATGGTCCCCCCAAGCCAGGGGCGATTTCTGAGCACATAGCCAGGAGTAACCCCTGAGCGTCAAATGGGTGTGGCCCAAAAACTAAATAAATAAATAAATAAATAAATTAAAAAAAAATTGTGAATGTGTGCATTTTACCCAGTCACAGATATCAGAGGAGAAGTTGATAAAGAACCAGTGAAACATACTTAGGAAATCTTACAAATGATAGTGTTCATGGTTTTCTCAGGTAGAGTCTGGGGATAACAAAACAACCACTCTGTCAGGATGACCACCTGCATTTAAAATAATAAAGGGGGCTCCACTGCCTTCAGAATTGGCACAACCTGGTCTTCTTGGGTAGGCAGAAGAGGAATGGGACATTCCATTTCATCCTCATTAATGAGGATCTCAAAGCTCAGGGGAAGGAAAAGACCTCTAGCACATAGGCTAGAAGCTTTGAAGCCTGGGCGATGCCTGGCTGCAAGGAAAACCAATGACCTCTTTTTGGCGCTTCATCAGTGCCTTCAACTCCCTTTTCTGGCCTTTGAACTTCCCTTAGTGGGAGAAAGAAGTGACATCCCTAGACTTGTCAAAATACTGAGTGGCTTGGTCTGCTTTTCTTTGTTGGAATGCTGGCAGCTGTGAATGCCTCAGCAGAGAGGAATGTCCCTGGCAGTGACTTGGGTCAGGTGTGCTGGCCCCTGCTGCTCTAGCCACCCTGCCTGGATGCTAATGACCCCAGCATTAGGCCTGGCTTGGATTTTGGCAGAAAAATGGCACTAGGGCTGTCCTTGAGAAGTCTTTAAGGACCACTTGCCTACCATCTGGCTTCTTATGTGGGGGTCACATAAGGGCATATGGGTGTTATAATAGTGAATGTGTAATTTATTATCAGTAAACGTCTGATGTTTCTATCACCTGGGGTCACATGGGGAACGTTGAAGAGACCCTGTCCAGCCCTAGTTCTAGTCATCCTAGCTTGTTATGCTCATGCCTGCTCTGACAACCATTAGAGGCGGCTTCAAGGGCAGCTGATCTTAGTTAAGAATTCTGGAGCAGCAGGTAGGGCATTTTTCTTGCTTATGGTTTGATCCCAGGAACCCCATCTTGTTCTCTGAGCATGACCAGGAGTAAACCTAAGCACAGAGACAGGAGTCATCCTGAGTAGCACTGGGTGTGGCCTCAACCACCCCAAGTAAAAGAAGAGAGGTTGTCTATATTTCTCCCCCAGCATGTCAAAGAGCTGAAAGTACAAAGCAGCCAGCTGACTGATGTCTAAAGTGGAAGAGGCGAAATGTATAGACAAGGATGGGCAGGGCTAACTTCAGTCTATGCTAGACACCCAAATAACATGCCTTTAGAATAACTTTCCAGTCTCTCGAGGACAGGTCAGTCCACTGGGAGCTGTAGGCATATGGTCCATTTGGAGATGAAGATTCAGAGAATTCAGAGAGACTCAGGCATTGCAAATAGGGTGTCTATATTTACCCATCCTGATGTGAATGCTTTAGTGCAGCAATAAGGTTCAGTTACCATAGATAGTCTGGCACCCTTGTGTTTTTGTTTGGGGGAAGAGATGCCCTTTCTGATTTCTCAGCATGGAGACAGAATAACTTAGTTCAGTTCATTGACTTCTCCTAGTAACTTCAGTAAGTTTGTTTATATATTCCCATTTGACAAGCTGATAATGAGGCTCAAAAGCAGAACTAGTATCCTGCATCCCTTCTCCAATAGCATCCTCTCCTCCTTTTCCACCCTGAGGTTTGAACTGACTGGCCATTGGTCACCTGGGAGGGCAATCAGCCTCTCCACTGGGCTTTCTTGCTAATCACTGATATCTGCTCTCCGTCTCCTGGTTTCTCACCCAAATTAAAGATTGTACTGTACATGTACTGACATGAGGATGGAGAGATAATGCAAGTTTAGGCATGGGGCCAGAGCAGTGGTGCTAGCGGTAAGGCATCTGCCTTGTCCGCACTAGCCTAGAACGGACCATAGTTTGATCCCGGCATCCCATATGGTCCCCTAAGCCAGGAGCAATTTCTGAGCGCATAGCCAGGAGTAATCCCTGAGCATCACTGGGTGTGGTCCCCACCCCCAAAAAAATTTAGACATGTGCATTGTGTATGGCTGATCTGAGCTCCATCCTCAGGATTAAATATGGTTCCCTTGAGTATCACCAGGAGTGATCTGAGTTTAGAGAAAGGACTAAGTTCTGAGACTGCTGGGTGTGACTTAACTGCCCTATGCACCCTGACAAAATACAAAAATACATGGTCACTTTAATTTGAGACTCTCTCTCGACCCCTCATCCTGCTGCCACTTTGCTTGATTTTTTTTTTTTAGGTTAATACAAACATTTTATTTTTTTTTCTTTTAAAATCTCCTCTATTAAACTAAGCTAATGCTAGCTTCAGTGTATAGCTGGAATTATTAGTTTATAAACAGATTTTTAGAATTTACATAAAAAATCAAAAATATGTCATATAGCTCAAATATATACAAAGGTCAAATAAACATTTAATAATAAAATACATATAAAGAATCTGTATTTCTTTTTTTTTTTTTTGGTTTTTGGGCCACACCCAGCGGTGCTCAGGGGTTGGTTACTCCTGGCTGTCTGCTCAGAAATAGCTCCTGGCAGGCACAGGGGACCATATGGGACACCGGGATTCAAACCAACCACCTTTGGTCCTGGATCGGCTGCTTGCAAGGCAAATGCCGCTGTGCTATCTCTCCGGGGCCCAAGAATCTGTATTTCTAATAACTTCCATAATAAACTTGTCTATATTTCCTATTAATGGTCTTGCTCAATCTAATTTCTTTACTACTTAACCAAGAATACATATCCTCTAATCATTAATGCTTTACTTATAAGACTTACATTACATGAGGTAATATAAACACAAAATTATATATTTAAAGTGTTATACAAAGCAATTTAAATATATTCATATAAATTCATATTGTAATTGAATTTTAATCATTATTTGTTCAAATATTTATGGTTGTAACGCTAAACATTCATTTATTTATCTTTAATCAGTGTCACTACAACTGAAAACATTGAATAGAAAATAAATCTACTAGTTTTTTTTATTTTACTTTTATCTACATTGCCTACTATAATCAGTTATAAAGACATGGTATGTTTAAGAATCATATTTAATTAGTAAGATTATAAATTTGCTACTTTATTTGATGTTTTTAGGTAAATAAATTATTCACTGTTAATTTTATGTTGTTTGGGGGCTACACAGTGTGACACTCTGGGCTCACACCTGGCTTTGCTTGATTTATCCAAGCAATATTCAAGCTATCTTCCTTTGAACTTTACACTCCATCTCCAACTGCCACTCTGGGCCTCGTCAAAAGGGTCAGTCCAATCCTTTCTTAATTCCCTTTCTCCTTGTTTTCTGTCACTTAAACTGCCAGTGCTTTTGGTATCTTCCTTGGGTCATCAGTGGTGTTGAGCCAAGCTGTGGGAAACGACACATGCTTGGATATACACATAGCCACTTAGGATACATGTATTGTCCTCAAGGATGTATACTGTACAATTTACCCATTTACACAGAACTCTATTGGCTATTCCACTGGACCAACTGACTCTCAAGAGAATGTTTTTATGAGGTTTTGCTGAACTCTTTGCTTCTACAGCCAACTAATGGAGGCTATTCAACCAAGATCAGACAAACTAATTTGTATTCAACTCACTAACTGCTCACATAAGCTTATGTCCATCAATGAACTTAATTTGACTTAACATAAAACTACTTCACCCTGAAACTGTAATAGTTAAAATGAAGCTTTGTTCAGCTCCAAATACGATTTCCAATAGATACAAGCAACATAAATGCCTTAAATGAATCCATTCTAGTACATTAAATATAGTTATAGCATTTACTACTGTGTGGTGCCCAAAGTGGTACCCAGGTCCTCCATATGCTGGGTATGGGCTTTATTGCTGAATACCTCCCTGGCCATACCTTTACTTTCATATTTAGTCATAACTTTGCTGTACTGGTAGTATTTAAAATCACACAATTTATAAAATTCCTGAAAATGTCTTCAGTTCTTCTGAACTGGTTGATAGGTGCTAACACACTCTAGAATGGTCTCAATATATTCCTCATTTCTCCTTCCCTATTTTAGAGGAAAAAGTGGCACATGCAGTTGGGGGTCTCCAGAGCTCTAAGTGAGAATGATTGGGTGCACTCAAGTCATTTGAAATGTCTTTAAATCTTAGTACGGGTCCAAAAGAAGCTTCCAAGGAAATAAATAACAATAGCCAAGTCCTTCAAGGTGGCTGGCTCACCGGCAAGAAAGAATTCTAGGTAGACATCCTGATTTTACAGACATCTCTCTGATCACGGCAGGGGTCTAGATACTATGCAAGGAAGGAAATCTCTTCCTCTCCATGAACCTTTACCCATTGGAACTGTCAGGAAACCTTCCTGCTGTGTTGCTTCCTCTTATCAAGTCATGGAAAACTTGAAAACTGATCTCAGTAATTAACATTAAGACATGATTTTGTGAGCAAATATAAAAGATTAAGGGAAAGACACCACTGATTTGAATTCTAGCAATATAAGCAAGGCAGTCTTCTAAATTTAAGCTAAACTGGCAGTTTTCAAAGTGAGCCAAGCCTGTGCATCTGGGAGTGGAAGCTCAAATTCGTATTTGGATGTCATACCTTCTTTTTTTTAAAAAAAAATTACATACATATTCCCATCTGTTGGAAGTGGGGGGTAACCCTAAAGCCTGTATCAAAAGATAAACTTTAGAATAACCTATTTTCTTATGCCTCTCTATTCCTCTAGTCTAAAACTATAATCAAAGGCTTTACAAAAAGTCGTGTCAAGCTGGCTTTAAAATGGATCTTAACCATTTTAATCTAATCCATATACCTTAGGCAATTTTTGAACAGAGGACAGAAACAGGCAATTGATGCTGAAAGGATGAGTGCTAAGAGGAGGCAATTCTCTGTAGGAAGGTGTAAATGAAGGGCACATGATGTTGCCTTGTAAAGTACTGACTGGCTCATACCTACTATCTCATGGCTGGTAAGTAACTTCCTAGGCAGGACCTTTCAATCTTCCCACCTTTCAGTGATTTTATTTTCAGGCTGGTTTATTCTGACATGGGATTTAATATACCTAGTCATAACTACTGTGTTGATGGAGTTTAGGCATTCCAAAGATGAAGTACCCCAGGGTTGTTTATTATCGGGGATTTTACTTGTTCTCTAACCTTCAGGTGCTAAAATAAGGTTTGATCCAGAGGAACTAATCCCCTCAACAACCACTGATAAAGGAGGAACTTTGGCTGACAACGCTTTAACCCAAGTTGAGAGCTCTACCTTCTTTTCTATCCTAATTAAGAGCTTATTTTTGAAATAGAAAAGAAAGACGCCAAACCACCAGAACATAATTTATGTACATTTATGGCTTTATACAATAATAGCAAAGATTGTTCTTGTGTCTGCAAGTACATCAGCATCATCAGGCACTTCTCAGAGAGTATCAGAACTGGGCTATGAAATTTGGACCCTTACTGAACTCAAGGAACAAAATGCATGAGGGTGTGACTTGTCCCGGCAGGACTCAGGTGACCACACCTGCCAGACAGTGCACAGCACACTGCTCTTGAAATGGGCACAAACAATGCCAAGTTGTTTTGTTTGCATAAACCACATTGCATTTTTTTTTACTGAATGATTACTTCCAAACTAAAACAACACACACACAAAAACTTCTTGCTTCAAAGTCAGTTATAAATTAAGAATGCTTAAGAGCTGAATGTAAGACTTTCAGGGAAGGGGAAAGAAAGGGGAGAGGGGCAGAACTGGAGACATATTCAGCAGTTAAATAAGTCCAGATTGAATACTTTTGGAAAACTGCTTATATTTTAAATGTCCTTCGCATCTTCTTAGGGCTGTTCCACTGATTCAATGCTCACTGGGATACAACATTTGCTAAATGATTTAGTCTTAGCCTGTCAAAGTAGAACTTTCCAAGTAGCATTTCTATTACCTAAATATATTCCATATAGCTATATTATGGAAAACAAATACTTTATATTTAAAATATTTGAATAGCTCTATAATACAATGCTTTTAATAACAGTACAAACCAGAGGAAATAAATCAAAGAAGGCTGCATAGGTGATATCATTTGCACATTTCACAAAGCAATCATGTACAATAATTGATAATACTAATTATTCCAGATAGTCAGTATTCGTACAGAAAAAGAATTACCAGAGGTCACAAAATGTTTGCTTTCAAAATAAACAAGGTGCTTTTCACTGGAATTCACTGTACCCCAGGAGAGGTACCCAAGATTCATGTTATAATTTCAACACAAAGAAAACTTTGGGTGCTTGCTTCGGCAGCACATATATTAAAACTGGAACGATACAGAGAAGATTAGCATGGCCCCTGCGCAAGGATGACACGCAAATTCGTGAAGCGTTCCATATTTAAAAAAAAATAAAAGAAAGAAAAAGAAAACTTTGGGAGGAAGTTGGGGAAGGATATTTACATAGACAAAGGAGAAAGAAACATCACTCAATTAAGTAATAAGATTTTAACAGTGATTTCAGCAGTAGTTGTTTCTCTAATGAAAAAATGAGGGCTCTAAGGCTCATAATATAAGGGTAGAAATGAGCATAGTGCAGCATATAACAGGAGTGAACATAAGTACTCTGGCACCAATGAATTCCATCCACTACCTAGTGGAACAGAGACTTCTTGAATCAAACATATTTTGGAGCAGCAGCAATGACGATGTGGCTGCTGAATGAGTTTTCCAAACAGAAGCCATAGTGGGAAATTTACAACAGAGCTGTAAAAGCTTGGAAGGTAAACCTGTGCTGCCTTTAAATATGCAGTAAAAACCAAGCCTACAAGAGATACATTTCACACACAGGACAAAAATCATGTGTGATCTAGGCTGGATATATAGAACAACAGAGCCTTCGTGAGAAGGCAAAAGGAACATTTTGTGCACCTGTTCCTTTTATCCTGTTGGTTTTGGGCATTCCACATGACCTGAAAATACTGATGGATTGAATGAGAGGCAAAACCAGTTACCTGGGTCTGTCTGTTATGGATAATTGGACAATATTAAAACTTAATAGCCAAAACTACAGTTTAGGTTGTAAAAGGCTGAAGAAACGGTCCAATTCTTAACTTTTAGAAAGGCTTTAAACATATTTAAATATACAGCTCAGATCTGGTTTGTTGGTTTATTTTTATTAATTACCCCCATTTTAAAACACATTCTTTTCCATTTAGTAGCCATCTGCACTCATGAACACACAATATTCTATAAATCACCAAAGTCCAATTAAAATTTTTCCTTCTTGAACTCAAACTTCCATGGCATACTAAGAACTCTGCAGGGTAGGGAAAGTAAGGGATGAACTCTGGGTATTCACATAATCATCCTTCAAGGTAAAGCTAAAGACTAGCTTTCACCTCAGTCAAAATAAGAGCACAGAAGTAGGTGGGAAAATCTGTTAAGTTCAACTCAAAAAATGAGCTGAGCCAGAAGCACGATTTGAGATGCAGATCACTTTTTTCTGATCTGCACACGACCAAGGCCTCACAGAACAAAGTGAAACCCTGTGACTCACAGACATCTGTGAGAAGATGCAATGCTATGTGGTGCCCTTACTTCACAGGATGAGAAAAGCTGACAAGATTTCTGTAAAATACATACATAAAAAAAATTAGTTCTAAACATGACATACAAAGTATACATATACATATACAAAGTATACCTATACATCACTCACCTGTCAAAATAGAGTCATAAACGCTGAATATGCAAATATTAATTACAATTTTAAGATTAGTCAAAAACATCACCAAGCAGCATCCAAGTGTACAAACCAGTAAGCACGTATAAAATAAGTACTAATCCAGTTAGAAATACAAAATAAAATTATGGATGCTGCCTCAAATATCTGCAATTCCACAAATTTACAAGCAGACCAAGTAACAAAGTAGTAGATTCTAGTTTTTAAGAAAACATTACAATTCAATATCTATTTCAAAAAGATCTCAAGTTCCAACAGTAACATCAAAAATCAGTTATCTGGAAATTAGAACCATTTAAATGTTTGTACAAATTTTCAAAACAAAATATAAACAAAAAATAGAAAAGACCTGTACAAGGCTGGCGTTTAATTCACCTCCCCTACCCCCCCAAAAAAAGTTTGACAAGTCCTTTAGTTCAGCAGATTGATAACAGGCTATTGGTTCTCATGTGAGTATGTGGCAATATGAATAGGTCAAAACTGTTCAACAAAGGTGCAGAATGGAGAGCTTAGTTCTCTGTGATTCATCAGTTCAGCAGAACACAGGTAGTACATAAAGGAAAGTTTAACTTATAAGGATATGAGACCATCACAGTATTACAAAAAGAGTATAAACTTTTCTTGGACCAAATGGAGATTTAAAAACAACAACAACAACAACAACAACACATGTACAAATACAATTCTGCAGCTACTGCTTATATACAAAACTTGAAAGCACACCAGGATCTGAAAGTCTTTTCTGCAATTATATGGTGTAGTGAGTTTGGCACTTCATTGTAATGAAATTTCCAATGGCACAGTCCTTATCTACAGCAGCACATAACCTGCAAACATGGGGCAAACATCCTGTACAGGAAAAGTGTCTTCACTGCCAAGTCTGACGAAAGGAAAAAAGAAACGCTTTTTTTTTTTTTTTTAATTAAGAAAACGAAAAGGAGGGGTGAAGGACATCTTTGGACTGTTTCTCTCAGTTCCTGCTGTCAGACAATCTGAAGTTCTTTTAAGCACAGCCTAGAGAAAGAAACATAAACACAAATAAAAATATAGCCAAATTAAATCGATTCAACTTCACATATTAAGAGACATACTGAGGGAGAGAGTGGGGGTGAGGAGAGAGCTAGAACTTTCTCCAACAACTTGAAGTCACTATGAGGAAAATTTCTCCTTTAAAAAAAAAACATAAATACTTCAGTATTTGATTTGCACCCCAAATATTCATTTATTGAAGAAGTACAGTCATCTAACTGTCAAAAGAAAATCTTTAAAGCAGTTAGGAAGCTTTCTTATTTGTTTAAATTCAAAAGGAAAATTTTTAAGTGTCAAAAATGGGTGGAGATGAATCATAAAAGATGACTCTTCATATGGATATCTTATTTAACTACTGAAAATATGACATTTCTGTGTTCCTTTCTTGGAAGCTTTACTTCAGAAAATCTTTAATATTGGAAGAAACTTACCTGTTCACTGAACTTAGCCTGACACCCAGCTATGTGTGGTTGTCTTGACACTGTGTGGGAAGCTTTGGTTGGGCAACACATTGTCAAAATTAAAATCCAACGTATCTCCATCCATGAGGTCATTCCGAATAATGGATTCCATGTCACAGTCCAAGCGCTCAATAAACATGCCATCCAAGTCACTTGGGAGCTTCTCCTGGAGAATGCTCATCCTGCCATAACCATTGCAGCTGCTCACAGAGGAGTAACCCCCCAGAGCATTCATCTGCATGGGGTGGGGCAGAGGCACTTGTAAAGCTGTCTTCCCAGGGGCCAAGCGATTCATGCCCGAGGTGTGGGGCATGGTGTTCACCACATGGGCCAAGGCACGCCCACTGACTGCAGATGCTGGCTGAGCATGTCCAGGGTGGGGGTGGGAGCTAGGATTCATCATTTTGTTATGAGATGCCTGGCTACCATAAGATGGCATGACTGGATTGGGGCCCAACAACACATTCTGGCTGAGGACTCGGCTGTTGGACTGGGCCACTCCAGGATCAACTGGGGTCATGATGTCATTATGGGGAGGAGAGTCTGAAGTAAGTAACTCTTTCAAGAGCCCTGGTGCACAGTTATACTGAGTCATACCTCCATAACTTGATTTATTGTCCTGAAGTGTTTGCATAGGCATCTGAGGCAAAGGGCTCATGTTGGATTGGCCGTATGTGTATTTTTGGTAGTTTGGGCTAGGTGAATTCAGACTAGTATTTGGTGGTGCAAAGGAATAGCATGGTGTCTGCTGCATCATGCTGCCAGGTGAAGACTGGGTTGAAACAGTTAATGATGTTGGTGATGAGAGAAGGTTAAGATTATCCAGAAGGTTTTCCATGTTTTCAGGATTGCTGATCTCAGACAGGCTAGGCAGAGTAGAAGCCATCTTTGCAGCTGAAGGCGGGTACACCATTGAATGCACATCCCCGTCTCCAAGATCATCCTGTTCGGTCATAATGGGGGAAAGTCTCCCACTAATAGTACTAGCATTGGAGCTAGTTCTAGGGCGAAATGTACTCCAGTTGTCAAAGTCATCGTTGCTGTGCGAGCCAGGGCTTGCAGGCCACTTAGAAAACTGTGATCCAGGGCTGTCCCCAGCACCCTCCTGACCAGACTGAAGGGATGCTTTTTTCTTGGCAGCTCGGCCACGACTCTTAGCAAATTTACTGTTGTTGTCCATGGACGCTGCTCTTCTCCTGGGGGATTTTCCACTCTTGCCTCCCTCTGGATTGAGCATCCACCAAGAACTTTTTCCAGTCCCTTCATTTTGCACACGAATAAATTTGCTATGTAGAGACAGATTATGACGAATTGAATTCTGTAAAGCAAAACACATCATGTTAGAGAAAACAAACCTCTCAATTAGAAAAAATTTTCTATTACATACAAATGCTTATTGCCTTGAAGACAAGTAAGTTTGTAAAATGTGGGCCAGGGATGTGGCTCAATCATACAATATATGCTTTGATGTAGGAGGCCAAAGTGATTTGGAACACCACTACAAGAGTTTTCAAACACGTACAGAAAAAAAAGAATCATCTGCTCGTCTGAATTTAATGAATAAGCAAAATAAGCATTATGAATACCTCTTATAAAGTCATATTTACAGGGAAATTATACACTTATTTTAAACAAGCTTAACTGTTCCTAGCTAAGTTATAAAATACTGCTCAGTCTATTACTCTTCAAATTATTGTCAAATCTCTGTAAATCATATAAGCTATTTACACAAAGTGAGAAGTATATTATTACTGAGCTTATGTGACTATGGGAAAGAGAAGAACATTATTCCTACTTAAGCACTGAAAGCCTGAAAACTATCAAAGATGTTATTCATTTATATCACAAGCTCCCAAATTATTTGGCCCACACCCCCTTAGAAGATGGGTAGATTATTCAGCATCTTCCTAGAACTATACCTTCTTTAAAAGAAAGTGCCCCCCTCCCCCCAATTCCACACTAAGCTACTATCATTTGTCCTGGGTTGGTCCCTTAGTAGCATGCTATTCTCACTGCTTTGGGAAAAATTGATTAATATATGTTTTACATTAGAAAAATATGGCTTAATTATGAAAGTAAGAAAAATAGCATCTTCCTCTTTTTCTTTAAGAAAGGTGATTCGGTGCCCCCCAAAAGGCAGGGGGTACTAAATTCAAATGTTGTTTACTCCCCTGCTCCCAAGTATAACCAGTAATTTCAACAACTACCTCAAGGACATCAGAAGTGACCAACTGTAGAAAAAGGGTGAGGACTACGAACAGCTAGGGGGCTGAACACAGCTTGATGGCTTGCACTGCAAGTATATCTCAAAAACCGATTTTTAAACAAAAGAGCAGGGTAAGAGTGACAGTAAAGTGGGTAAGGCACTTGCCTTGCAGGCAATTAGGCAATTAGAGTGTGATCCCCAACATCCCATATGGTCCCCTGAGCCAACAAGGAATTAACTCCTGAATGGAGTAACTCCCTGAGCATTACTGGTGTTGCCTGCCCCCCCCCCCACCACAATGCCACAAACAAAAAGCAAAAATTCAAAGCTTGTTGATTCCAACCTTGGTTAGATACCCAGCAAGCATATGAGAACTATCAGGAGTAAGCACAAAGCCAGGAGTCACCCCAGAACATCGAATCAGGAGCTTCGATCACTACTGAGTCTGACCTCCCCCAAAAGAAAACCCTAAACAAAGCCATAAATGAATAAATGGAGTAAAAAAACGAAATGAAGGAGAAAAAAGAAGAGGCAGAAAAGGGAGAGAAATTAAAGAGGGGAAAAAAGAAGAGGCAGAAAAGGGAGAGAAATTAAAGAGGGGAAGGAGAAGGAAAACAGATTTTTACTTTCTAAAAGGAGATAGAAATAGAAATCACATTCACGGTGTTTAAAAAAATCCACATTCACAAAAGCCCTCTGACCTTCTACTACATTCCCCAAAGGATTGCAACACAGTAACTATGAAACTAGGGCCTCAGTCAGGGTTAGATAGAACTGGGTTAGATAGAACTGGAAAGGGGACTTTCTGGGCTGGCTCACTGTATAGCTATATGACAGCAATCAAATTTCTGTTGTTTGAGATTTCCCTCTTTCTTCCCATGACGTTTTACTGTATCCAAATAAAAGAGATAACTTGAGGATAACTTTAAGTCCATGTAAAAATCTGCAGAAACCTTGTACTACATGTGCCAAATGTCCTGTTTTACTTCCAATCACTACTGGGAAGGTTTTATACATATCTGAAGGGTCGTAGAGCTCATCAGCTGAATCCAGCATTTTCAAATTAAGTTCTAAATTCCTCAAAGAAGCCGCCCTGTTATTGGGGATAGACTTACACTTTTTTCTACAGACTAAAAAGTATGGACATTTGCACAATATTCCACCATCTTTTTCTTTGGACACTATAAACATAGATAAGCTCTGAAATCTCTGGAGGAAAGGAAACTTGACTCTTGTCCCTGTCACTTTTACTCAATGATTAAGGGGAAAGATCATTCTAGATAGTGGCTTCCACTGTCCACTGAATAGCCAGGAGCTGGCAGAGCTCGCCAACATGCAGATTTATCCTGAGTATTTGCATCTGCAATTCAGGATCATTTTTAATAAGACAACAAACGATTAAAGTCATCTTTCCAAAGTTCAGGAATTAGTCAATAACTAAGGTAGGACACACTCTGAGTTTTATCCTTTACCCCACCTTAGAAGGCCCACAGCAATCACCAACTTATCAAAACATCACGCTACATATTTTTCTTAGAGGACATTTCAGGTCGCCCTTGGAGTAATAGAACTGCTGTCTAACTTTGCCAACAACTAAAAAAACTTTTTTCCGAACAGGAAAAGGTTTGCTATGCAGGGCTTGTTACATAAATTCCTGTTTTTCACATAGCCAACAGGACATTAAAGAAGCTATGATTTCCAATTGGGGGTAGGGAGAGGACTGTCATTGTGAAAAGGTCCATCTTATAAATATGTTGCTATTAATGATTTTATGTCTGCAAACCTCTACCCAACACAGCTAAAGCCCAAGAAAAATGCAATTTACACCCGTAAAATTGCTGCACAGCAATATGCAACTGTGGGTGCTGATGCTGAGAAGAGCAAATATGTGAGGGAAAGGACAGGATTTGAGGACAGGGGACATAAACCACTAACCCAAATCCTCAGTTTCTGTTTGACACACTTAAGTGAAAAAGGCCAGTCAGCAAATTTCCTCTCCTTTAGCTGTCTTTCTCTGAAGCTTAGGCGGTTCAGTTCAAGCTGAGCTGGCTTTTCCTTTGCACATACTCCCAAACAACCTGCTCTCCCAATCCTCCCTTGCCATCCCTAAACAATGCAGTAGAAGCCTTGACCCAAGGCACTACACATGGGGAGAGAGGTGGAAAAAATAAGTGGAAAGAGATGAGAAGACATTCCTTGACCTGGTATGCACTTGCTTGTTCAAGCTGTCCTGCTGACTGCTTCTGACTCTTGGGTATTCTACTTTATGCCCTCTACAGACCAAATTCCAAGCTCCTTAAAGGGTATAATGCTAGAGTGAGTTTTTATTTTCAGTTTCAACTTCCCTAACAGATGGTTTTACACACAAGATATGTTTTATCCAATGAATGTGTTTAATGATTGACACCAAAAGCATGACAAGATGTAATGTCTTACACATCTTTTAACCATCCATTCAGATGCCATTTGTCTATCCATTCATGAATTCATGCCAAGTAACATTTATTGAAACCTGTTTTGTGCTAAGTGCACAAAGAACATAGAAAGAATCGAGTCAGCTCTCTAGCTGTTTTATGATCTTCCTGGGGGAGAGAACTAAATCCACATAAATAGCTATTGGGGACAGAAGATCCACTTCTCCCACCAAAGGTCCTTACCCTCTTCCATTTCAATTTTAGCCCAGTGTCTTTTCTTTGAGAAGTCATTTCTTTTTTTTTTTGTTTGTTTTTTTGTTTTTGTTTTTGGGCCACACCCGATAACGCTCAGGGGTTACTCCTGGCTATGCGCTCAGAAGTTGCTCCTGGCTTGGGGGACCATATGGGACACTGGGGGATCGAACCGCGGTCCGTCCAAGGCTAGCGCAGGCAAGGCAGGCACCTTACCTTTAGCGCCACCGCCCGGCCCCGAGAAGTCATTTCTGATTAACCTCACTCTATTCTGTAATTCTAACCAAGGACACTGTTTACTCACCACAATTATGAGCCTGCTCTGTGGTCTCCTGGGAACATTTCAGACACACTACCTTAATAATAAGCTATGGTATAACTCAGAGATCTTGCCTGTCTTCATGTACCCTGCAACTTCACAGGATAAATGAACAGACTCCATATTAGCCGGACTGGTGACAGATTCAATGAGATAATGGTACTTTGGATAGATATTAAGGAAGGATCAGATACAAAAGTTAGTCTATTAACCCCATCAGTCCTGAAACCTTCTAAGGGTGTTTCCTCAGAGCCTTGGTAAGACATATAACTGTGGACTCTTGCTCTGCAAACTGCCAGGTCAGGACAAGAAAACTTCAGCATGGATTTCTTCAATGGGCCATCTGGGTATTTCCTCTTGGAAAGGCAGTGTGTGAGTACTTTAGTCCACTATTTTCCGGACTAGATGAAACCAGCAGACCTCCCATAGCCACCAAGAAGACAGAGGACAAGAGCTGCACTTCTCTAGAATGCTCCAAGCCCACAAAGGCAAGGAAAGAGAATACTCAGCAGGAGACCATAAGAGTCCCATAAAATCATGTAACCCTGGTACATGATCAAACAATCTTCTCACTGGCCATCTGTGGCCCATCTATTGGAACTATATGACCTGCGAATGATGTTATAAATGGCAGAAAAAGTTTCCCTATCCCTGGGTAAAGCAATCATCAGTAGCTAATCGAAATAAAAATAAATTTTTGTACTTCTTCTTGTTATTATTATTACTACTATTACTATTACTATTTTTGGTTTTTGGGTCACACCCTGTGGTGCTCAGGGGTTAGTTACTCTTGGCTCTATGCTCAGAAATCGCACCTGGCAGGCTCAAGGGATTGTGCCATTTCTCCCAGCCCTGGACTTTTAATTTTTTATCTCATTTTTAAAAATACTTTTGTCGGGGCCTGGAGAGATAGCACAGCGGCGTTTGCCTTGCAAGCAGCCGATCCAGGACCAAAGGTGGTTGGTTTGAATCCCGGTGTCCCATATGGTCCCCTGTGCCTGCCAGGAGCTATTTCTGAGCAGACAGCCAGGAGTAACCCCTGAGCACCGCTGGGTGTGGCCCAAAAACCAAAAAAAAAAAAAAAAACACTTTTGTCAATTGTTATGTTATATATACAATATAGCAGGAATGCCTATATAAACGTTACATTTTTTAAAGAGGAAAAAAATTTTAAGAGGCCACTATTTTATTAGGATGAACTTTAAACCTGCCACAAGTCCATCAAATAAAACCTAAGAGAGGAGGGCTGGAGAGATGGCACGAAGGTAAGGTGTTTGCCTTGCATGCAGAAGGACGGTGGTTCGAATCTAGGAATCCCGTATGGTCCCCGAGCCTGCCAGGAGCAATTTCTGAGCATAGAGTCAGGAGTAACCCGAGTGCTGCTGAGTGTGACCCAAACTCCTCCCCCCCCCAAAAAAAAAAAAAAAACTTAAGAGAGCAGAGATCTAGTCCCGATGTCAAGTATAATAAACTATTGGATCTATAGGCCTAGTTAAAGAAATGGTCTGATCCAAACTTCTCTTTTGCCTGCCTAGGGTTGTTTCTCACTCACGTCTTCTTTTCTTTGGGCTTCCCTGAATTCACATTTTTTCTGAATCCTGTTTCCCACCCCCACTGCATGCTTGATTGGGCTAAACCATGTATACACAGGATCTCGTTCTCAGCTACAGTCTTTCCTACCTTCTATATCCACCTTTCTTTCTGCTTGTTGGTCAGTCCAAAAACACTCTCACCTTTTGTGTGTAAAACAGAACAGCAAATTAAAATGAACTCACATGATCATGAGTTCCTGGCTCTCATAGTTTGGGGGCCTGGGCAGGGGAGAGAAGCGAGGTCACACCTGGAGATAATCATGAATCACTCCCTGGGGACCAAATGCATCCACTCAGGGTCAGCAACATGCAAGGCATCTATCTTATCCTTGGTACTATCTCTCTGGCCCCTTCATTTCCCTATTGTGATTTTACTTTTAAACTGCTTTTAATAACACTCACTCTATCCTTAGAAGAAACCAATGAAACAGGTATTAATTAGCCTTGTTTTAACCAAGGATAAAAAAATAAATGACCTGGCTATCTTAAAACCAAGGTTATATGACTGTATAAGCTGAAAAAAGCACACCCCTGGCTTTGTATCAAAGGAACAAACTTAAGACTGAGGTTCATGTTTGCATCTTGAGGGTAAATTGCTATTTACAAATACTAGTTAACAAAACTTGTTTTCTGCCTTAATGGACAAAATTTACAAAACAAATTCCTCTTCATGGCAGAAAATTATATGAGCTGAAGTTAGGATATTTAGAAGTAAACACATGATCTAAAGACTGGAAAATGGGCTTAAATGTAGCCCACCTCCATGATCTTTTCAGAGTGCACAAGTCTTGCAATAGTTCCCAGAGAACCCCACAGCCTGGAACTGTCCTTTGGCTCAAGAGCACTGGGTATTAACAATAATAGAATTCCTGTCTTGAAGATAGGCAGGGGCTGGGAGAGAAGGGAAATGGGGCAGTGGTGGTGGAAAGGTTGCACTGGTAAAGGGGGGTGTACTTTTTTATGACTGAAACCCAACTACAAACATGGTGCTTAAACAAATATATTAATTTTTAAAAGGGGGGGGGGAAGGAAGCAAACAAAAAATAAACATTGAAAACCAATAACCAGTCTAATTAAAAAAAATAACTTCAAAATAAAACAGTGGGAGACATCACTAGATAAACATCTTGTTCTAGAAATTCTTTCAAAATGCTATCCAAACTAAATTTTCCCTAAAAGCATCATCTCATTTTAGTGAGTTTTGTCAATGTGCGTGCAAGTTTATTGTCGACACCCAGGGAGGGCTTTTCTCCCCTTCCTACTTCCTCTCTTTTACACCATCTCTTCCTGTACGTCTACAAGTGCAAACAAACTAAGGAGAAAGTAATCTCTATTCAACAGTTTCCATTTAGAATAGCTACTTGAACAATAATTTTGTAAAATAAACTATCTTGCTTGCAAACAGAAGAAAAACAAGTTGTCAATCATTATCAAAAGACAACACATATACTGAACTTCAAAAAACCTTTATCGCTGGAAGGCTCTGGTAAGGTCAACTGCCTTGTGCTAGAATGATCACTGAATATTATCGAAAATACATTTCAGAAAGACTGAAATGTGGAGAGCTTATAGCATTCGTTTATAAAGGATAAAACCACAGAAGGCTACAGTTCTGGGAGAAATATAGAACAAATGCAAAGATCACCCAATCCCTCCCCAACCGAACCAATTCTTAAACCATTGGTGATTCTCAAACCACTGTAGAAAGAGCATTTGGCTCTACACAGACTTTTTTCTTACTCAAACCATTCCAAAGGAAGGAAAAAATGACTACATAAAGCAGTTTCTACCAAAGAGAGAAGGTAGTAGAGATCATGCTCTCACGTAAAACAGAACCAAAGACTCATTCTAAGAACCACCAAGCATCACAGTAAGTTTCGTGTATTTGAGAGGTGTGCAGTCTGGTAAGCAGCAGGTTCACTGAGAGCCACTCTAAATGAGCCACTGTATCCACCTCCAACACACACCCCCAACTCTTGATCCTGACATCTGTGAGACAGTAATGAAGAACATATGACCATTCGGAAGTGAAGGACATAATAGACATGAAATAAACTTGGCGTATCACCTGATAAAGCTAAGAAAATAAAGGTTGACTGTTTTGTTATAGGAAGCAAAGGAATATGTAAACAGGAATTGTAAGGCCATTGTGAATGGTTACTACTTGATTAAAAACCATTCATCATAAACTTCCTGTTTAACAGGCAGCAGTCCTTCTCAGGCTTGTTTCCATGTTCTCAACTGAGCTTCAATCCTTTAACCTAAAAAACCTGTTCGAATCCTGGCATCCCATATGGTCCCTGGAGCCTGCCAGGAGCGATCTCTGAGCACAGAGCCAGGAGTAAACCCTGAGTGCTGCCAGGTGTGACCCAAAAACCAAAAACCAACCAACCAACCAACAAACAAACAAAAACCCACCGAACTTGTTTTCCCTCCTTAATAAGATGTTAAATTTCAGTACTGTGTTGGACTATCGTGTTCTGTCATATTCCTGGCGATCTATGTCAGACCATGTGTGTCCATCCATGAGGGAGATGCCCACACTAACTAGATTAATGGTCTGTGTAAGTAAATTCAGGGTGGCAAATAAAAGACGATGTATCTCATCTTTCTCAAAAACTGTTTACTCACCATGATTTTCAAAGAAAGTCCTAAAAGAGGCCCTAAGAGGTGAGTTTAAAGAATATCTTGCAGAACACTTGGTAAAGACGTAAATGATAAATTAAGAAATAAAGCATGAATAGACTCCCCTAAAAGAAAGGACAAGGGAAAAAGCTTTTAATGAAGAAATCAAACAATGTTCTGCAGTGTGCCTCATTTTGCATCAGCTAATGCCCCAAACCTAAATATTTTAGAGGAAAATTTCGGTCGATAACCTCATACACTTAGAATTTAAAAGAAAGTCTTCAAGGATAGAACATAAAAATTACTTAATGATATGAAATTATACCAAGCTTTTACTTTTCAAAAGGTCATAATTAAAAAGCACCAGTTTCCCTTTACTGCATCCTACAGGAAACCCCCCCCAACAAAAAAAGCTACTATTTTATGAAAGGAAGGGTAAAACCCTTATTTTCAGAATGTTAATATGGCTGTCTTTCCATTACTATTAAATTCGTGTGCTTTTTTTTTTTAACATACTACCACATACTAAGAATCCCAAAGGACAGATCCAAAACAACTCAGGTGAAACTGACAGTTTAGATGTAAGCATCTTCTCTTCTGTTCCAGATCCTATCACTGTAGCTTCTGTAACCTCTATAAAACTTGATATTATGGGTCTGTTTCACTCACCACTAGAACATAGGAGACATACTAGGATACTGCTGGGCCTTAACAAGCCAATAAACCAACGCTCAAGTGAGTGTCATCATCCCTGGTTAATATAGTCCCAAAGGTAGACAGATATAAAGTGGCTAAAATTTTCATTTAGCCCCAATTCTTTAAATGGCTTGCTTTGTTTTAAAAAACAAACAAACAAACAAAAACAAAAAAAACTATCTGTGGGCTCCCAAGGATTTCAAAGCAAAGCTTGTTTCTCCTGGGATTAATTTAGTTTCCGGGCAGCTAGCAGACACCCCTGTTGATACTCTAACCCACTTACCTCTTTCCCTAGGGAAGCAACAGAGACCAGGTACTGACAAGTTCATAGCAGACTCCCCTTGGTAATCTAAAAGAGCCAATCCTTTCTGAAACTTCCATTGAATTAACTGCTTGGAATATGGGCTCTCTTTGTTACTCCTGCCTAATGACTGTCTGAACCTCACAATAGTAGAAAATTAAAAGGAAACTCATTTATTCTTGAAGTGATACTGCTATTTCCTAATGAAAATCTTTGTCTATTTTATAGGCAATACCATTTATCTAATCTTCAGTGGCACTATAAATGCACTGGTTTACAAAGCAATTAACTACCATATATATATGGCTACCAAGGAATGAGGCAAAACAAAATAACCAAAACCAAAGAACACATTAGGATTTATTTTCTTCTGATGAAGAACTTAAATTAGGCATAACATAAAGCATAGAAAATCAAGTTTGCTTAATTAAAGTTTTCTAAAGTTATCGACAGAATAAAGTGAATTTTAAAGTATTTGTCAGCCAGAGGTGAGCTCATCATTAAACAGTTCGTGTAAGATTGGTTTTCCCAAGATACAAAATCAAAATATTTACAAAAGCCAATGGAAAGTTCAAGAGCAGAAGTATTGTCATTTTGATCTGATTAAGAACTCTAGAACACTTCATGAGAGCATCTTAATTGCTTCTTATTCTAAATGTTTATTGTCCAGAAAATATTGGGGTAAATCAGTCTATTGGTGCAAGAACTATCATCATTTTAAACAACAAAGATACTCTGACACCACCAGCAACTTAGACTGCTTTAAGGGACACCAATGGAGCTCCAAATGACTATCTAGGAGCCAACTGGTAGGACAGGAGGTCACAGGACAGAAACAGGTCAGAAGGAGAACACAGTCCAAAAAAACAGCTAAGAAACACTAATGACCATGTCAGAATTCAATTTGCAGGGAACACTTTCTCTACACCAACAGATAGCACCTTTGGTATCAATTTGTTTTTGAATTACTATGAATTCTGACATATTCTGTATGGAGAGGTCCATGAGAAGCACTGGCCAGAGATAATAGGATGAGCAGGGTGCTCATGCCTAGCATGTGGCTAAAGCTGATTGGATCCCTGACACCCCATATTGGTCCCAAGACACAGGATCAAGAAGTAAACTGTGTGTGTGTGTGTGTGTGTGTGTGTGTGTGTGTGTGTTGGGGGGTTGATATTTAATATATGAATGTAGCTATGAGATGCAAGTCAAGTGTGTCTCCTTGGGCTGCAGTTTTGAGAATTATTCTCCGATAATCACACACATCATCCCACCCGAATCAGAGAAGCCCATACAAATATGCAAAGGAAAGTAAATCTGACACATAATTTAAAGGTTTGATCTTCTTCAGAATTTCTTTTTTTTTGTTTTTGTTTTTGTTTTTTGGGCCACACCCAGCATTGCTCAGGGGTTACTCCTGGCTGTCTGCTCAGAAATAGCCCCTGGCAGGCACGGGGGACCATATGGGACACCGGGATTTGAACCAACCACCTTAGGTCCTGGATCGGCTGCTTGCAAGGCAAACACCGCTGTGCTATCTCTCCGGGCCCATCTTCTTCAGAATTTCATGGGGGAAAAGTATAACATTCTAGACAGATTAATTTCAAGATGATTCCTAACTGCAAGAATTTTTGAATCTTCAGTTCATTACACTTTGTGTTGACATTGAAAGTAAAGTCAACGGGCCCGGAGAGATAGCACAGCGGTGTTTGCCTCGCAAGCAGCAGATTCAGGACCAAAGGTGGTTGGTTCGAATCCCGGTGTCCCATATGGTCCCCTGTGCCTGCCAGGAGCTATTTCTGAGCAGACAGCCAGGAGTAACCCCTGAGCACTGCCGGGTGTGACCCAAAAACCAAAAAAAAAAAAAAAAAAAAAGAAAGTAAAGTCAATACACTATCATTAGCTTAGACTTAACATTTTGGCAATAATTAAGCACCAGGCCCAATTTCTATTACTTATACTTCCTGGAACATTTTACTGTTAAAGGAATGATCATCAGCACACACTTCAGTCTATAAAGAAATGGTCTAAATGGTGGTTGTCAAGAGAAAAATGGTCTTGGGGTCGGAGCAGTGGTGCAAATGGTAAGGTGTCTGCTTTGCCCAAGCTAATCTAGGGACAGACCACGGTTCGATCCCCTGGTGTCCCATATAGTCCCTCAAGGCAGGAGTGCCTTCTGAGTGCATAGCCAGGAGTAACCCGTGAGCATTACCAGGTGTGGCGGGAGGTGGAGGGGGGGGAAGAGAGAGAGAGAGAGAGAGAGAGAGAGAGAGAGAGAGAGAGAGAGAGAGAGAGAGAGGAGAAAGAGGAGAGAGGGGGAGAGGGGGAGAGGGGGAGAGAGGAGAGGGAGAGAGAGAGAGAGAGAGAGAGAGAGAGAGAGAGAGAGAGGAGAAAGAGGAGAGAGGGGGAGAGGGGGAGAGGGGGAGGGAGAGAGAGAGAGAGAGAGAGAGAGAGAGAGAGAGAGAATGTCTGCCATAGCTGAAATTTCCTGATTTTTAACAAACACCTATTCCAGGTTTCTTGGAAAATACAGGTGTCCTGTAGACCATGAACCTACAGTACTGAAGGATGGAGGAGACATAGATTATCCCAAATGAAGTTAGATGACCTAGAATGTCATACACAGATTTCATCTTTCCCCACAAAAATCACAAAAGAAACAGTCAATATAGGAACCGGTGCGGTGGCGCTAGAGGTAAAGTGTCTACCTTACCAGCGCTAGCCTAGGACGAACTGTGGTTCAATCCCCTGGCATCCCATATGGTCCCCCAAGCCAGGAACGACTTCTGAGCACATAACCAGGAGTAACTCGAGCATCACCGTGTGTGGCTCAAATTCAAACAAACAAACCAACAAACAAAACCCAAAAGAACACCAAAAAGAAAAAAAAAAAAAAGAAACAGTCAATATCAGTATCTTCAAAAATGTACAAGGCAAGGGTACAGGAGTTAAGGCACTTGTGTTGCATAGAGTCTGGCCCGAGTTCAATCCTCACCACCTGAGCGCCTGACAACCACTGCATGAGGCCCCCAAAGCAAAATAAGTTAATACTTAAAAAACTATAAAAGACAAGTAAAATAGACCCACTATAATTTCATTTCTACCAATCTTTCAACGCCTGCTTTTATGAGAAAAGGCAGAAAACAAAACAAGGCACAGGAACAAGAGATGATAAAGAGAAGATGAAGCGCCCCCCCCCCCAACACCACTTTGTTTTGGAGGTAGCTACACCCAAAAGTGCTTAGGGATCAAACCTGTATTGGATGCATGTAAGGCAAGTGCCCTACCCCACTCTGTTATTGTTCTGGCCTCAGATGGCAGATTTGCTAAAAAGTCAGCAGAATCAAAGAAGAAAAAATAAAAGTCAAAGATTCCAAGTCAAGATACTCTATCTTTGGCTATCATTCCCCTAATTCCTCACTATACTGATACAAGGTTAAGTTTTCTGGGTCACAGAACCTGGATGAGTCATATCGTAGACATAGGTTCTCATCAATAGCATAAAGAGTAGCAACAGGGTCTGGAGCAATAGTAAAAAGGGCAGGGAGTTTGTCATGCCTGTGGTCAACTGGAGTTTGAGCCCTGGCACCCTATATGGACCTCCCCTCAATATGGTCTTTCTTCAGGAGAAAGTCCTGAGCACCACAGATGCAGCACTCCTCCATCACTCTATCTTCTCCCCCTCCAAAAGGAGTAAGAGACCATGGTTGAACTGGGCAGATAAAATAGCATCTAAGATTAAAATTTTGACATGCAATAAATGGATGTATACCTTGGTGTTCCTGGAATTGCCAGTGTGCAAAACTAAACAGCGATCTTCATTAGCGATTATACGAGATCTATATGGTCAATTTTGTTTTTTACAAGACAGTCTTTTTTTTTTTTTTGGTAACAAGACAGTCTTAATATGATGTTATGTCTGGGTGATGCAGGTAACAAGGAGTTTCACTTTCTAGTTTCTTTTGCTGCTACTGCAAAACGGGATGGGGAGGGGAGATACAATATTTCTGTATTCTTATACACACACACACACACACACACACACACACACACACACACACACACACACACACACACACACACACACACACACACACACACACACACACAACGTGCTTTCGTGGTCAAGGCAAATGGGCTTGTCCAAAAGAACAAACAAACAAATTCTTGGGTTTCTAATCCAGCCACTTAGTAATAAACAGGTAACCTTGACTGAGTTAACTTCATTTCTGATTGGTTCCTCAATCTCATCTGAAAAATGTATGAGATAATGGCTGCCAAGAATGGGAGAAAAACAGGGGTTCAATTCTCAGCAGCAAATGATTCTCCGAGTAGTTGCACATGTGACTCTAGAGCTTAGAACTAAGAGTAAAACCAAAAATATAAAGTAAAACCCATAAAGCAGAAGTACAATATATTGTCAAGCAAATGTCAGGCTTTTGAATTAATCAAGATAGTTCTCATCCACCCTCAATGTCATGTACCTACTACACTAAATCAAGGAACCCAGTGTTAGTGTATTTTTTTAGTCTAAACACATCCAGGTCCTAATGTTTATACAACCATTATTAGCAGTAGCAACAAAAGATACTGTCACTTGAAGGTGAAAGTCAGCCAAAGCACAAACAAGCCAAATAAGGTCAGTCATAAGCTCAAAAAAACTTCAGATCAAGGTATTTTATCCACAGCACCTCATAACATCACCTCCCACACAGCAAGCCTCACAAAATCCTTCTTGGGTCATGGCCTAAACACCAACATCTACTAAATGAATGTTAAAAGTAGTAAGATACAAAATAATATTAAAACACTTAGCCCTTTCTTGGAATAGAAGAAAGACTCTAGTATTTTTCCCAGGTATCCCAATAGGATGATGCACTACTGAGAACTTTAGGTGAAATCAGTCCCTTCTTTATATAAACTTCCCGAAGAGACACTCTGAAGGCGGAGGGGGGGGGGGGAGGGGAAGAGCTCAAAGCCTTCACACTTGTTGCTGAAATGCATTTCTTTACCTGTGGGATATACATTCATGCAAAGGGCTATCCTCATACACTATACAAATCCTGTTTAAATTGGGAAACGAGCTCCTCCTTGATCAGTCATTAGGCCCCATCTGTTTACTATCTTATACAAGAAATCTTAACTTTCACCTGTTTGGTATAAACTGCAATAATTATACTCTTGGTAAATAAAAATAGCAAACTTTTCCTACAACATGCAATTAATTCTCATTAAAGTGATATTGGACTATTCAAAATAATGCATAACCCAAATAAACTATTTCCCATAAAAGACAGTGTTTTATATTTATATTTTCAACAGAAACTATTTCCCACCCACACAGCTACTTTCATTTTTCCATTAAGATTTTTCAATAGACCAGAGAGAGCATACAGAAGGCTTTTGCCTTGTAAAGCTCATTTTCTTGCTCAGGTATCACACTCTGAGACACACCAGGAGTTATTCCTGAGCATCAAGCCAGGCAAAAGTCCTGAGTACCACTGCATGTGTGTCTATCTCCAAAGTCTCCCAACTATCTGGCTTTAATTTCCTGATCTTACTTTACCAGGAACCACATCAAATCACATAACAAGAAGATATCATCGTGGAGCCTGAGCAATAGTTCAGAGGATAGGAGAATAGGAGAATGCTTGCCTTGCACACAGCCAATTAGGCTAGATCCCCAGCACCCAATATAGTTCCCTGCTCACCCACCAAAAGTGATAGGAGTAGAAGTAAGCTTTGTGCACCACTGGGAATGGCTCATGGGGAGATAAAGGGTGGGTTTGGGAGGCGTATCTCAAAAATGTTAAAGTTAAAAAAAAACCAGCTTATATAAATCTTAAAAGGAGAATGGCCTTATGTAGAGTTTACCCTGAAATGTATCAGTTCAGCTGGGGAGAAGGGGGGACCCCAATACACACTCTTGAAACTGGAGACAATCCCTAGGGAAATAGAAGGCTTATAAGTAAGAAAACTGATATTTATAAAACCATTGGGAGTATGTGGGTACTAGATATATTGGCCTCTGCTTCTGTGAATGTAATTATTTCATCAGTAAGCAAAAGACAAGGAAAGAAGAGTTAGTAGCCAGCCTGCTAGAAAGGAATAAGAGATGTTGTGCTATACACTGATTCTCCCAGAAACATGACAACTGACTGCTGTGGCAATACCGTCTAAGGGTTGGGAAAACTCCCCAATGATTCTGTCTTTCGCAAACTTATCTCAAAGTAAGAATGAGGAATAATCCACACCTCTGGGAGACAGGGACTGTATTCACTCATTTTGAGACTCCCCCCCCCCCACTTAACTAGTATCTTAGACATAAATATTATGTGAATAATCAATGCATGTTATCAAGAATATTTGTTTTCTACTTATCTAGTCCAGTAACTGAGCTATCAAAAGCATACTCCCTTTTCTGAAAATGAGAGATTATCACTCCAGCCTATCAGAATCTTCAAGTAAGATTGCTAAACAGGGCCGAAGCAATGGCGCAGCAGTAGGGCATTTGCCTTGCACTCGGCTAACCTAGGATGGACCTGGCATTCCATATAGTCCCCCAAGCCAGGAGCGATTTCTGGGTGCACTGCCAGGAGTAACCCGAGTGTCACCAGGTGTGGCCTAAAAACCAAAAAAAAAAGGAGGGGGGGTGGAGCAATAGCACAGGCCAACACAGGATGAATCAAGGTTTGAATCCCAGCATCCCATATGGTCCCTGGAGCAACTTTCAAGCGCAGAGCCAAGTGTAATTTCTGAGAGTTGCTGGGTATGGCCCCAAAACAAACAAACAAACAAACAAAAAGAAGTTGCTAAACATAAAAATGTATAAAGCCCCTTGCTCAGGTTGTAATTCAACAGGTATGGAGTAGGACTCAAGGATCTGCATTCAAGTCAGTCATGATACTAATGGGTTAGGACTGACATTATATCCAAATTCCCTGTCAGTTCTAATATTCTAAGAAAAGAACTAAGGTTGTTCCATATAGATACTGATTCAACAGAAGATGTGTGAAGCCTCTGAATAGCCTTGACAATGATCTCATATGCCAGGCAAATTTCTAAGTTGTGCTAATACTTTTGGTCTGACATTAAATAATAAAGGCAACTTATTTTCATGTTTCAACATAAAGAAATGATGTTTAATAACCTAATTATTACATTATACATAAAAGCCACTTTGTTCTTGAGTCAACTTTTAAATCATCATTTCTGATGATGTTTCAGAAAGAAAAAACAGAAGGATCATTAGTGAATGAGGAAATGTCAACATCACCTTTCAATTTCCTGGAATTTTCCTCCCACGCTTTCCCTTTAACATGTAATATTTCCTTTGGACACACACATGGAGCCAACTTCACAATAGAGTTTTTCAAAGATCATTGCTCCAGATATCAAAAGGTAAGTGAGTGGGCAGCACACTATTACAGCTTGATTGTGCCAGCTTCAATTGTTTCTGCTTTGCAACCAAAAGGTAATAATTTCTTATCAATCACTGGTGTCACCTGAAATGCCTTTACATTTATGACAGCCCATTTGACTTTGGGGTAGAAATGGAGTTCCTCTATCTGCTCTGAGGAATGAACGTTGGAATGTTCTTTCATGAGACCAAAGGTCAGGTAAGCCTGGTTTAAGTTATAGAGACCACATAGAGACCCTTCTGACAAAGTGGGTCCAGGAGCTGCCATTTTGAAGGAGATTACAAGCAAAATCTAAATGAAAAGTGCAAAACTATGCCTCTTAAAAAAAAACTGTCTTTGGAGGATGTATGATTTAATATACAATTTCAAAGAGTACAATGTTCAAGTATAACCTAGAGTCCATTCCCTGATTCAGTCCCAAACTTTCATTGTGTATTCAAATACACTGTGGCTCCCTTTTCAATTCACACATGTAGCCAAATTCCAAATCAGATGCATCTACCTCTAACTTCAAGGCTATCATCAAGACATAAAGGTCTTAATAAATATAGGAAAGCCCAACTGCTAAAATCTCTACACAACATCCCACATGGTAGTAAGATCAATCTAGATAGTAGACAATAGAATTAAAAACAAAACAAAACACACTACTACTTCGTAAAAAGTCGTGTGTAGGGGCCGAAGCGATAGCACAGCAGTAGGGTGTTTGCCTTGCTGCAGCCAATGTAGGACAGACCTTTGTTCGATCGATCCCCAGTGTCCCATATGGTTCCCCGAGCCAGGAGTGATTTCTGAGTGCATAGCCAGGAGTAACCCAAGTATCACAAGATGTGGCCCAAAAAGCAAAAAAAAAAAAAAAAAGTCCCAAAACAAACAAAAACCCTCGTGTGCATGCCCATTCAGTCATACTAAAAAGGATTCCTTATTATGCATCAGAAAGGGGCAAAATGAGAAACACGAAGAATTTTACTTATCATGAAACACAAGCACAACTCATACCCATACATATTGGGGTGCTTGTCTCTACACAGGTGAAGCAGGTATCTTTAGCAAAGCTGCTCATGGTCAGCACCCTACATGAGAAAGGGTTGTTCAGGGACTACATTTGGTAATTTTACAAAATTACAAGCTACTTTCTTATCAATAGAATGTACATCGTATGAAAGCCATCCACAGAGCGCCAATTTAAAGAAAAATGATTACTTAAACCTTTATCTAAAGAATACTGTCCCTCATCCTTCCTTTAGGTGGGTACAATGTAAGGCAACCATGGCTCAGATAAGTGCGGAAAAAATGTTATTCATATTATGTTTACAGCTGTGGAAAGGAAACACATTGAACAATCCTCTACTGGAAACACTGCTAAAGTGTTTTTAAACTGAAGATTATACCACCACTTAAGGTTTTTTTCTCTACTATTTTGCCCAGCATATTACAAACTGCCTCTAAGACTGAAATAGCAGATTGCCTCAAGAGCAAATGACAATATTTGTACCAGAAATGTTGGCAACCAGCAGCACAGATGGGTTTCTGCACAGCAATCTTCAAACTGGGGTTCCAAGAATAACTCCACCTACTGCACCAATGCAAAATTGCTGAATCTAAAGTCAGAAGGGCTCATTATCTCAAATTTTTCCACTACCTCCTTCCAAAAGGCACGTGTACCTGCCTGACCTCATCTTCCTAAGACGGATTCAGAACAAAGAGTAAGACATTACCTGCACAGTAATTATAAAATGATCAATCATCCATCAAAGGGGGGGTTAAAATAAATAACTGGAATATCCAGATAAGCCAAATAGTCATCTACCAAACTGTTTTATTTTAGGCCACACCTAAGCACCTCTTGAATGAAGCATATTAGGGCTAGAGGGGGGAGAGAGCACAGTGACTTTCAGCAGTGCATGGAGGTCGATGTGGTGCTGGGATCACACCCAGGGCTTCTGCATGAAGGTATGTGATCCAGCCCTCTGAATCAGCTGCCTAGTCTCTACAACATGAACAATTTTAGGCTTACCCTCTAAATGCGATTTTTATTGAGTTAAATTTCATCTCCTAAGACATATCTTTTAGAAAGAAACACTCAAGAATGGACAATGGGTAGCCATGATCATAATTACTAGGATGGTCCTAAAGACAGTCCTTAAGCACTGACTACATACACACTAGGCTCACTAGAGACTCACACTACACACTAGACAAAAGCACAATCTCCTTCAAGTGCTTGGTGAAAATAGACACAAAGGAAGTGGCACATATATGTCTGTTCTTACTGATTGGCAACTGAGATGTGCCTTCTTCTTCCAAGCCTTTGCAATCTCCACCAAATGATCTGAATGGGCAAATTAAACAAAATTCTTCACTTAAGGAGATCTTAATTATGAAACCTAATCTATTAAAAGCAGCATGCTTGGCATTTGTGATATTCTTTCCCGACTCCTAAAAAGGGCCAGAGGCTTGCTTGATAGTATTAACAATAAACCCTAAGTTCCAAGGCACGCACGCACGCACGCACGCACACACACACACACACACACACACACACACACACACACACACACAAAAGCTTACAAAGCTTTCTAGCTTTAGATGCACTTTTGAAATTATATTTAAATTACATAAAGCAGAGTACAGACAGTGCTTTATGCTCATCTATATCCCTTCATCTCTTACAGTACAGGACAAGAATCTCGTGATTTATATTCAAGGCTAGAGGCTCAGGAAAATAATCCTACATCATTTTCTCCTAACAAGAAAAATAATTAAGATCGATAATAAGGGGCCGGGTGGTGGCGCTGGAGGTAAGGTGCCTGCCTTGCCTGCGCTAGCCTAGGACGGACCGCGGTTCGATCCCCCGGCGTCCCATATGGTCCCCCAAGAAGCCAGGAGCAACTTCTGAGTGCATAGCCAGGAGTAACCCCTGAGCGTCACAGGGTGTGGCCCAAAAACCAAAAAAAAAAAAAAAAAAAAAAAGATCGATAATAAATAGCAAGTATAAGGAAGAAGTAAAATGAGTAATTCCAAAATCTTTCATTTAAATAAATTGTATTGTCCTCAAAGAAATTAATAGAGGGGGACTGTAGAATTAAATAATTAATGATGGTTCTAGATGGAGAGGCCTTTCTGTGCCATTCCAGGCCATGTGGCTCTGCAACCCCCAATAACCGGCGGGTCTGGAGGTTCATGAGAGCAGCGGGTATTGAACTCACAGACGGGCTTCAGGAAGTATCAGCTTTATTCATACCCTATCCACCACATGTGTGGTGAATCTCAACCATTTACGCATGCTATCCTTAGCTTGCCCTGCATCTTAACTTTCATTCATGTCACCTCCAACCTCCATCCTGGCATCAGACCAAAAAAGGGCCTAATTCCCTGGGTCAAAGGCCTTATATAACCTTCCAAGACCACTCCCTGGAATGGGAGGGGTCTTGCAGGTAAGGTTACACGTAATATCCGGTTCCCAAGACCCCTCCCAGAAATGGGCAGGTCTCAGGTAGATACACCTAAATCCAGGGTGGAGTTACAGGGTACTACTCATCTTTCTTGGTACTACTCATCTTTCTTCTCTAAATGATTAGTGTGCTCAAACCTGCTCCAATTATAATCCTCTAAGCTATACTTTCCAAAAACTCGATGTCTCTAGAGAACAAAGTTCTTTCAGAACAAAGCCCTGATTCACCTGTACATTCTGATTCACCTGAACAAAAAAAGCACATTCTTGGGGGCTGGAGAGATAGCATGGACGAAGGGTGTTTGCCTTGCATGCAGAAGGATGGCAATCCGAATGCCAGCATCCCTTATGGTCCCCCGAGCCTCCCAAGAGCAATTTCTGAGCATAGAGCCAGGAGTAACCCTTGAGCACTGCCGGGTGTGACCCAAAAACAAAAACAAACAAAATTTTTTTAATTAAATTAAAAAAAGCACATTCTTGTCTACCTTTTAATTTTCTACTGAGTTCACCAAAACCCCTGTGAAATAAAACAGGGCACTCAAGCTATCAAACTAACAAAAGCAAACAAATGATTGCGAAATTTCAAAATTCAGAAAAGTATTTTTAAGTATTACTTTGCATCTGCATCTTTAGATCTTTAAGAGTATTTACACTTTAGAAAAAGAAATTTATTCCAATTCAAAACATCAACCTGTGAAAAAGAGAGCAATATGATTATTTCCCATTATCCATTCATCTCAATATATACTCAGTGGAGGGGTCCCCTGTTTGGGAGGCTCCAGAAAACTCGCTCTCCCAGAGGCCATTTTCAGGGCGGGACTCCAGAACATAAAAACCGGCAAGCTTTTGCAGAAGCCGGGTCCCCTGTTTGGGACATCAGGCGGAGAAAATCCACAAAACTACGCCTGCCCAGTGGGGCCCAACTGTGAAAAACTGTGAGTGCTACCTGTGAATGTCTGTCTACTGTCCTCTTGCGTGAAACTCTTGGGAGTGGGGCGAAAAGAGGCTCCAGCAGAGCACTTAGCTCCGCTTCGCTACACAGCCCTGCGCTCTTTCTAAGAAAAGAACACCATCGCAACAAGAAGAAAAAAATCACACTAAGAACTGTGCTCTATCACAGAAGCAAGCATTTCTCTCCAGACTGTCTTCTCTGTTGCATGCTCGGGCCTAAGATTTGATCCAGTGTGAGGCTTCATCCACTGAGGACTCCCCTCCCTTAGAGGGAAGTCAGCCCATCCAGAAAGGGCAGAGCCAGAGGAGTGTGCTGCCTGCATCATATAGCCAATGAATACCACCACAACACATAGAAAAACCCACAATACAAGTCTGACAATGGGGAAACAATGCAGGCCAGCATCAGACAAAGAGAATGAAGATGACAATTCTGATGACCAGATAATGACCAACCAACTAATCAACCTCTCAGATAAGGACTTTAGACTAGCAATATGGAAGATGCTCAACGAACTCAAAGAAACCATGGATCGATTTGAACAGAACACTAATAAGAACCAAGAAAATATGAAGACAGAAATCACAAACCGGGGCCGGGCGGTGGCGCTGGAGCTAAGGTGCCTGCCTTGCCTGCGCACGGACCGCGGTTCGATCCCCCGGCGTCCCATATGGTCCCCCAAGAAGCCAGGAGCAACTTCTGAGCGCATAGCCAGGAGTAACCCCTGAGCGTCACAGGGTGTGGCCCAAAAAAAAAAAAAAAAAAAAAAAAAAAAAAAAAAAAAAAAAAAAAAAAAAGAAATCACAAACCTCCAAACTGAAATAACATGTCAACTAACAGGCCTGAAAAACTCAGTAAACGAAGTGAATGACAAAATGGATAAGCTCTGGGACAGGGTATCAGAAGCTGAGAATAGACTTGGTGCTGTGGAAGATGAGATACATAACAATTCCATACAGCAGGAGAGATTGGAAAAATATATACTCAGTGGAAAAGACAACAGTCTATTAATAATGATCTTCAAGCATCCCTTTCTAAAATTATGAAGCAACTATGAAACATCCCTTGACAAACTAGATCAGTGGTCTTCAATCCTCACTCCACAGACATGTAGGTACCACAGGTGTTATAATGTTGATATCCAATTATCTCTCACTGTGGTTATTGAACTCCAAGTAGTCTAGTGAGACTGAAGTATAGAAAGGCTGGTCCCTAGGTGTGAAAAGGTTGAAAAGTCCTTACACCAGAGGGTAAGTCTTTCACAAAGTCAACAGACAAGAACCAACAAAATTGACTTAGGGGTCCAGAGAAATAGTACAGAAGATAAGGTGATAGCCTTGCATACAATTAAGATGGGTTTGATCTATGTACCACATATGGTCTCCAGAGCACTACCAGGATTAGTGCTTATTCCTGAGCAGAGTCAGGAGTAAGCTCTGAGCACCACTGAATGTGGTACAATAAAACAAAGCAAAAGTTTGAAAAGTGGGGGCCAGAATGTTAACATAGTGGTACTGTGCTTGCCTTGCACACAGTCAACCCTGGACTGACGGTGGTTCAATACCCAGCATCCCATATGATCCCCTACACCTGCCAGGAGTGATTTCTGAGCACAGAGACAGGAGTAACCCGAGTGCCACCGGGTGTGGCCCAAAAACTAAAAAAAAAGTTTCAAAAGTGATTCTAAAGAGCTATTCCAGAAGATGAAAAGACAAGGAAAATCGTCAAGATGATAATAGGAATAGTCTACTAGGGGTCTCAAACTCAATTTACCTGGGGGCCGCAGGAGGCAAAGTCAGGGTGATCCTTGAGTGCAAAGTCAGTAGTAAGCCTTGAACATTGGGGGGTGTGACCCAAACAACTAAAACAAAACAGAACAAAAGATTCCTCTAGGGCAGGGCCACAAAATGTTGTACGGAGGGCTGCAAACGGCCCACAGGCCGCAAGTTTGAGACCATGGTACACTAAAGAGAGCTCAAATAGGTCCATCTATACTTCTAAAGTATATACAGTTCAATTTCCACAAATTCAAAACAAAGTACAGACTAAAACTCAATTTTCTCCCCAACCAGGATTTCCTCACCAACAAAGATGTGGAATAAAAATTTTAAAATTAAACCAGAATTGACTATGAACTTATTATTTAGTAAGTATTCTTAGACAGATTATTTCACTTCCCAGTGAGTAGTCCATTGGCTAAAATAATATTAATATTTGGGAGCCTGAGGGGTAGTTCAGGATATAAATCTATTGTCTTGCAAGTAGCTACAGTTGCCAAGACCCTGGTTTAAATCCCCAGTATCACATATGGTACCCTGAGCACTGCCAGAAGTCACTCCAGAGTTCTGAGCCAGGAAAAGTCCCTGACCACTGCAGAATATGGCCCAACCCCATCGTAATAAGACTAATATCAATAATAATAAATTTACTACTTTCTTTATATGATTAAGTTAGTTAATAGGAACGTGAGTGTCATGATAGCAACATGTTGGGTAGCAACAACAATGCTAACAGTAATATGTTATCTTTATTACTTCTTTTCTACTCTGGCACAGTGGCATGAAATTCACAGGTTTTCATGGAGACATAAAAGTAACACAGGATTTAATGTCAAAGAGCCACGTTCCAAAGCCAGAGTGTATGACCTATGGTTAGATGATGAAAAAATGTCCTTTTTGTAAAGACTGTAACATCTCATTTCTACTATTCTTATGAAAATTAACAGATAATAAATGCTATACAATTTTGTCATAAAAAAATATACACATAAGGACTGAAGAGAGTACAGTGAGTAAGGCACTTGCAATGTATATATCTGACCTGGGTTTGATCCCCAGCACCACATATGGTTCCCTAAGCACCACCTGGAATGAATTCTAAATGTAGAGTCAGGAATAAGCTCTGAGCACCATGCTGGGTATGCCAACCCCCTCAGAAAACAAAACAAAACAAAACAAAACAAAACAAAACAAAACAAAACAACAAATGGACATAGGAGCCAGAGAAATAGCTCAATAAGCAAAGCATATGTTTTACAAGCAAGAAAGACTAGATTCAATCTCCAATACCATGTTTCCCCACCCCTAGTACTCCTGAGACAAGAGTAGTCTCTAAAAGCTTCCAGGTGTGACCCCCCAAATCAAAGCAAATGAACTCCAAAATGGAACTTATTTTTAGAAATAACTTTCATTTCCATCCCAAATTACTTACTATTTAATATTTGCTAGTAATAGAAAAAATATTTCAGTGCCCCTAAACTGTAAGTTGATGAAAAATTTAAAAAAGCTCCTTCAAAGTCAAACTCAACAATCTATGTTGTAAAATATTTGGTCTCTGTTGCTTTCTCAGAATTTAATTTGTAAAAAGAAAACATGTTCTAGTTCGGTTAATTAACCACTAATATAAGTCAAATAATGAACACTTCTGCCTACTAAATAAATCAGAATAGATTAACAGAACCCTTTGAGTTTATTATACTTCAGAACCAATTTAAAAGCCACCATAGTAATTCTGTTTGGAAGTTAAGAAAGAGGAAATGTGCATCTGTATGTCAACAGTAGAACAGTTTTCAGGAGTCCCATTGTTCCCCTGTGCAGCTCAGCTGTTCTGAACTGGCATGAGTCGAGACAGGAAGAGCCGTCAGACATCAGGGGCTGGTCACTAGGGCATGACTGGACAAGACCCATAAAGTAGCAGGTGTCTGAGGTGTGTGGAAAAACAATGTAAATAAATACAGCCTTCTTACTTTTTGTCCATCATTTGCGATCTATAGTTTCAGCAAAAGTCTGCAATCTGCAATTCCATCTGTGCCTCACCCTCTGACTTATGGCCCCCTACCCAATTCCTCCAAGTAACAATAGTACTATTTGTTGTGCTATCTGAAAATGTAACAGAAAGCTACTGTTGCTGTCCAGAGAGATTTCGGCCCACTCAAAAAAACTAACAACAACAACAACCTGTTTTCACAAAACAAGAATCAGATTAGATTAGTACACATAATACATAAACTGAGTGAATCAAACAAAACAGAGGAATTTACACTGTGACCTAAATGCTACGAACAGGGACATCTTCTCCTTGCTGAAATGTTTCGGTTCCATCTTACATAATGACTCCCAGCAGTTAGGAGACCAAAAATATTTTTCTTGCAAGATGACCATTATTCAAATGCTCCTGTTTTCTACAGTTAAAGTAACTGAGACAGTCTTGATTTCTTCAGAGTAGGTACTAGAAAGACTGCATTTACTTAGGAAATGAAACTAGGAGGGGGCCATGGAGTGATAGCACAGAGGTAGGGCATTTGCTTTACATGTGGCCAACCTGGGACGAAGCCAGGTTTGATCCCCGGCATTCCATATGTTTCCCTGAGCCTGCCAGGCGCGATTTCTGAGTGCAAAGCCAGGAGTAACTCCTGAGCCCCGCCGGGTGTGGTCCCCAAACCAAAAAGAAATAAAGAAATGAAATTAGAAAGGGCAGAGCATTTGTCCTGCACACAGACAACCTGGGGTTTGATCTCTGACAACACATAAGATCCCCAAGCCCTGCCAGAACCTTAAGAGCAGAGCCAGGAGAAAATCCTGAGCACCACCAAGTATGGGCCCTCCTTTAGTTTTGTTTTTTGTTTTTTGTTTTTTTTTTTTTAAGAGAAAAAGAGGGTCAGAGAGATGGCACAGAGGTAGTGCATTTGTCTTGCCTGTGGCCAACCCAGGACGAACAGTGGTACGATTCCTGGCATCCCATATAGTCTCCAGAGCCTGCCAGGAGCGATTTCTGAGCCAAGAGCCTGGAGTAACCCTCAGTGCCACCGATTGTGACCCAAAAACCTAAAGAAAGAGGGAGATGGAGAGGGAGGGGCGGAGAGAGGGAGAGAGAGGGAGAGAGAGGGGGAGGGAGAGGGAGGGAGAGAGAGAAACTATAAGAGGCACCGTAAGTCATGAAAGAATGCTGAGACCATAGGCACACACAGTCTTTACTATTCAATGTCTCTAGTAATTACCTGATAGCATCCAAAGTAGCTGCAAATCCTCTGAAAATCTGAGAAAACAAGACCCTATTCTTAGTAATTCACCCCATTTCAGGAAATAAAGACCTACAAATATTTCACAAGATAGATAATAACTAGTTGAAATAGTATTCCAAGAAGAACAAAATTATAAAGACTCAAAGCCAGAACCAGTGAAGCGATGAACAAAAAGAATCCAACCAACCCAGAAAACTACGAAGTTAGTCTAGTTTTTCACCTCTATACACTAGTATTCCTGGCTGTGTCAAAGGTAAGCATTAGTTATTTCAGGACCAAAGCAATAGCATAGCAGGCAGATCATTTGCCTTGCACGCAGCTGACTTGGATTCTATCCTCGGCATCCCATATGATCCCCAGAGCCTGCAGGAGTAATTTCTGAGGGTTGAGCCAAGAGTAACCCCTGAGCGCTGTAGACTGTGACCCCCCCAAAAAAATAAGTAAGGATTAGTTATTATATTGGCCCAGATCTGCTGTGGATAGATTCATTATGGTAGATGTGAAAGGGTGCTGAAATAACATCCCAGTTTGAATAGCATACAAATGAACTGCCTTGAATATGTATGCTCTTCTTTTATTCCTTTCTGGTGCTCTAGGTGCATTCACAAAAATAAATAAAAACAGGGGCCAGAGCGATGGTGCAAGCGGTAAGGCATCTGCCTTGCCTGCACTAGCCTAGGAGGAACTGCAGTTCAATCCCCCAAGCATTCCAAGTGGTCCCCCAAGCCAGGAGTAGGTCCCCCAAGCCAAGAGCAATTTCTGAGCACATAGCCAGAGCTCCTGAGCATCACTGGCTGTGGCCCAAAAACCTAAAAATCAAAACAAACAAACAAACAAAACCAAGGCAGGACTGGAGAAATGACTCAAAAGGTTAAAACAATAGCTTTGCAGGCACGTGCCCTGGATTCAAAATCCTGCAGCAGCACATGGTTTCCAGTACTGGGCACAAAGTGGACCTGAGCATTCATAGTGCTAGTAGTAGCCCTCAGACACCACTTGTGGCTCAGGTGTGGTTCAAAACAAAAAACCATCAGGAAAAGCACAGGTTCTGGAAGACTTCCAGGACATGGCATGACTGATGGATGAAGGAAGAGTGGAAGCCAAGAGAATCAGCAAAAACAACAAAATGAACATTAGGTGCTGGAGCCATAATACAGAAGGTAGGGCAAAAGCAGCTACAAGGCTTATGAAGCCTGCTGGAAAGGATAAAAATGGGCCTGTAAAGATCCTGGAAGGGCTGAAATCCAGTGTCTTTATTTTGGGAGGGAGGAAGGAGGCAGATGGAAGCCCTGATCACAAGGCCAGGAAGTGGATCATCTGGGCTGCCTCACTTTTGCCGCAAGAGCACAAATATGCATGGACATAATTCAAACTGCATGAAATGATGCGTTTTTCTACATGAAAGAACACAAGGAGGGGTTGGAGCAATAGTAAAATGGGTAGGGTGCCTGCCGTGCAAGTGGACATCCTGGGATCAATACCCGACACCCGATATGGTACCCTGAGCCTGCCAGGAGTGATCCTTGAGCACAGAGTCCAGAGTACCGACAGGAGCACCAAGGGTGACCCCAAAACAAACCAATAAAGAGCACAAGGGGGATGGGGCCGGGAAGGTGGCGCTGGAGATAAGGTGTCTGCCTTGTAAGCGCTACCAAGGAACGGACCGCGGTTCGATCCCCCGGTGTCCCATATGGTCCCCCCAAGCCAGGGGCGATTTCTGAGCACATAGCCAGGAGTAACCCCTGAGCGTCAAACGGGTGTGGCCCAAAAAAAAAACCAAAAAAAAAAAACCCAAAAAAAAAAAAAAAAAAAAAAGAGCACAAGGGGCAATATTCTACTAGCTTTGCATTGGTAGGGGGGATAGGATAGAATAACTAGGTAGCTTTAATAAACAGACTGCTAGAAATGACAAAACGTCTCTTGATGCAGCTACACAACTATTCTTGAGACTTCCATTCTTTAGGAACAAACTCTAAAAATATTTTATCCCTGAAATAGGTTTTGTTGAAGAAAACGGTTTCCATTTAATATGGCTGACTACTGGCTTACAGAGTGAGTACCTTAGAAATCAGCACTTCTCATACTTGAACATGATGCATGAGAAACTAGGGTCTGGCCTCAGATTCCAATAAAGTTTCCAGATATAACGTTCAATCCCTGGAACTTAAGTAGCAAGACCTTAACAAACCAAGGTAGGAAGACACAGTTCACGGTATATTTATTTCACAATATGGAATGCTGGATGCAAAACAATGACATATGAGCCTTTTTCTTTCTAGTAAGTGGCAGTTTCTAAAAGTGTCAGCATAAGGAATTAAGAGGAGACAGCTTTTATGTTCAACAAATTATTCTGATACACAAAATCATGTTTATTTAGTATAATACAATATGTTCTCACTTTAGAGAGGAAAATTTCAGCCTATGTATTTGTATATATAGAAAGGAGTAGTAAAGTCTGAGAGAATTGTGATTTAAGTCCTTCGTGACCATGCAAATATGCATGATAATCATTCCTAAAATGAAGCAAAAATTAAAACTCACCTGCTCTCCAGAAGTATCTGTATTCTTTTCCCCAGTTCTAAGATTTCTATTCTGGCAACACTTAGAAAACCTGGGCTAAGACCATGGAAAGACCATGGACAATGTGGAAGGTATCTACCTTGCATACAGCATCCTCGACATTCCATATAGTTCCCCAAGCACCACCAACAGTCATTGTCAGCTTTCTGAAAAACTATCATTAAAACTTCAGAGTTGTCACATATTTGAGCAAAAAGTTTTATAAACTGGGGCCAGAGAGATAGCATGGAGGTAAGGCATTTGCCTTTCATGCAGAAGGTCATTGGTTCGAATCCCGGAACCCATATAGTCCCCCGAGCACTGCCAGGTGTGACCCAAAAACCAAACACCCCCCCAAAAAATATATATTATATATATATACACACACACACACATATAAACTAATCTAAGAAAAAGCTATAGAGGCCTTAACTCAAATCCCTATCATTAATATATAACCTTGGACCAATCAGGTTCTTACTTAGGTCTGTCTCATCAATTATAAAAAGAGGACAAAAGGGGCCAGAGCAATAGCACAATGGGTAGGGAGGGAGTTTGCTTTGCATGTGGCTGACCCTGGTTCGATCCCTGGTATTCCATTTGGTCCCCAAAGCCTGCCAAGAATAATTTTTGAGTGTAGAGCCAGGAATAACCCCTAAGTCACCAGATGTGGCCCAAACACCCCTCCCCAAAGGAGTGGAAAATAGTTCCCAAGTAAGGTTCAAGTGAGGTCATATATTTGGAGTGCCCAGTAGATCAACAGCTTGCCCAATGAGATATAAGAGCAGGATTAACAGTTATTATCCGTTACTTTCTCCAGATTGAACCAACCAATCCTAATGCTACAATATGATAAACATGTATACTATTGGTAAGCAATATATATATAAATCACAAACACATAAGAACAAGATCTCATTACTATTATTCCTGCCTTCTACCAGATTCATCTCGCATGTTGGCATGGAGGAAAGACTGTTTATATACATACCCATTCTCTTCACTTTTCCCATACCCCCAGTTAGAGGTGATCATCTCATCAATCCTCCCATTCAACCTTCATTGTAAATAAGGACAAAAAAGGCACCCCAAAGAAGAGGGCAGATCCCCTACATTATGTCACCACAATTTGTCCTTCCTGTGCCAAAGCCTTGCCTCAATTTAAGAAAGAATTGTCCCTTTTTTCCCATCAATGAAGTTCTAATCACAAGAACACTTCCGAAAGGAAAAAAACGGAACTATTATTTTCAAATAATTGTATGTGACGGATCCTTTAAAGTCTACAGTCTTTCTATATATTATCTCAATCAAAAATCCTGTTAAGTATTTAGGATAAAGGTTCATAGAAACTGGTTAAAAGGGGCCGGGTGGTGGCGCTGGAGGTAAGGTGCCTGCCTTGCCTGCGCTAGCCTAGGACGGACCGCGGTTCGATCCCCCGGCATCCCATATGGTCCCCCAAGAAGCCAGGAGCAACTTCTGAGCGCATAGCCAGGAGTAACCCCTGAGCGTCACAAGGTGTGGCCCAAAAACCAAAAAAAAAAAAAAGAAACTGGTTAAAAGACAAATTAATGGGGCTAGAAAGACAGCTGAATAGGTTAGAGGTCATACTTTGCAAGTAACAGGTCTGGGTGTGAGTGGCAGTATCACAAAGTTGCGCCACCCCCCCCCCCCCAAATAACTTCCAAGTACAGAGTAACCCTGAGCACTGACAGTGTGATCAAAACAAACAAGTAAACAAGCCTTGCAGCCTCTGGACATAGTTTCATTTTCAAAGTAGAGATCTCCCCCAATGTGGGGGTAGAAGGTACATAAAGCATCTTTGTTTCTGAGGTCCATTACACAAGCATTTCTGATAGAGACCACTGAAGCCTATTTTTATCCATTTGATCTTAGTGTCTCTAAGTGTAGAATCTATAAACCTCCAGAGGTCTTCAATCAGAACTTAAACAAGTCTCAATGGCAATGCTAAATCAAGGTTGAGTCTGAACCCCTTCATTCTTCCTGGGTGAAGGGTTCTGTCGCTAAAAAGAACTTTTCATTGCCAGTAGGTCTGAGAGTTGCATGGTTAAGGTATTTCCCTTAAATGTGGACAGCCTCAGTTTCTCCCTGTTGCTTACACACGCTCCTGTGAGTACCACAAGGAATGAGACCTGGGTAAAGAACCAGGTGTGGACTCCCCCAACAGAACAAGTCTTCTCTTGAACTTGTTTAGGTTTTTTTTCTGGTCAATGGCAGAAAGAAAGCACCATCTTAGAACACTAGAGAGTATGCGGAGAAGCACTGAGAGTCCTAGTCCTGTTCAGTATGACCATTCTTCTCTCACTTCTTTATTTTTTTAAGGCCTTTTCAAAGGAATTAGAGGTATGCTGCAAAATCCTCATTAAGTAATTTAATAATGTGTATGTCTGGTACTTCAATCCCAAATAGAAAGGGATGTGCCCAGAAGCCAGCACACAGAGCCACATTCTTCCTGTTGCAATGTTCCAGGCTGGCAGGCACTGCTCAAGGGATGTGTCCTTTTGCTTCCTGAGATCAAAGGGTCAGTTTCCATCTCCAATTTGTATCTTGGATTTTTCTGTTTAAATCAGAGATTGAGAAGTTATAGACTGACAGGGTATAAAATTATCACCTAGCCAGTCAAGAAAATGACAAACAAAATGGAACAGGATATAAAAAAAGTTCAAGCTCAAAGAAGGCCAGTGGACATCTGCCCAGAGTAAGCATGGGATAAAGATGAAGTGACATGACTTGGTCAGTACTGGAAGAGTGATAAACAGGGAAGAAAAGGGCTATGTCATGCTGGTGGGTTTTTATTTTTCACTTTAGTTTGTCCACTTTTTTAATCTTTGAAGGACATTCACAAATAATTCCTGATTGTTTTTAAATCATCCTAAAATATCTAATTAAACTCATGACTGATATATTAGTTTTTAGAAGAAACAAAACTAAATGATTCATCTTACCTAAAAAAATCATATAATGGGGGCCGGGAAGGTGGTGCTAGAGATAAGGTGTCTGCCTTACAAGCTCTAGCGTAGGACGGACCGCGGTTCGATCCCCGGCGTCCCATATGGTCTCCCCAAGCCAGGGGCGATTTCTGAGCTCATAGCCAGGAGTAACCCCTGAGCGTCAAACGGGTGTGGCCCAAAAAAACAAACAAACAAAAAAAATCATATAATGGCCCGGAGAGATAGCACAGCGGCGTTTGCCTTGCAAGCAGCCGATCCAGGACCAAAGGTGGTTGGTTCGAATCCCGGTGTCCCATATGGTCCCCCGTGCCTGCCAGGAGCTATTTCTGAGCAGACAGCCAGGAGTAACCCCTAAGCACTGCCGGGTGTGACCCAAAAAAACAAATAAAAAAAAATCATATAATACCAAAACTTTTATAAAGAGTTAATTATTTCCCTGGATGAATTTGTTCAGAATTATTTGCACAAATGTGGCTAACTTTCACCACACACAAAAATTTGTGGGGTAGTTTTATGAGCTAAATAGTTGATCTGCTCTTTCTTATTAATATTACAATATTACAACACTACACGTGAATACACTCCTAACTTTGTGTTAAAGTGAGGTCCAGTAACCAATTGCTTTAGTGTCAGCTGGAGCTATTTACAGGTGAGAGCCTCAGGCTTCAATCCAAGGTCAATCCCTGCTTTCAATGAGATATCAAGGTGTTTTATGTACACATTAAAAGTTTAACATCCATTTAATGAAACATTTATTATTTTAAAATCATGTAACCTATTTTAACTGTTCTAATACAAAAGGCTTTCCCTTCTACTAAGTTATATAATATGCCCTCCCATAAGTCACATTATAAATGCAGCTCTGGAAACCAGAATCAGGGAATAAACTCCAATCTTAAACTTGTACAAAATTCTTCCTCTTTCCTAGTCCCCATTCGTTATCACTGTTGTTATGTGAGGTTCCAAGGCTTGCAACCTTAAAGACAGTGCTTATCAAGAGACCACATGAGCATGGATGCTGCTGTCCATGATGTCCATGCTGTCCATGATGCATTTAACACAATGCAGGGCATTGCTGGGAACCTGCAACTGAGCTACCCTGCCCAAAAAAAAATTTTTTTTGGTTTGTTTTTAGGCCACACCTGGTGGTGCTCAGGGGTTACTCCAACTCTTTGTTCAGAAATCATTCCTGGAAGGCTCAGGGAACCATATGGGATACCAAGAATCGAACCCAGGTCCGTCCCAGATCAGCAGTGTTCGAGGCAAATGCCTTTCCACTATGCTATCACTCCAGCCCCACAAAATGTGTGATTTATTTTTTAAAGCAAACTAACATTCTTCTATAACGTATGTTGCATTTGTCCAGGTTGGAGAAAATAATCCTTTACACTGTAAAGTTTACAGCTTTCTAAAACACACCACACACCAATATTTAATGATGAACAAAATTGTAACCTATAAAAATAACACCAGATATCCACATTAATAGTATCAACTGAACAATAAATATTAATAAGATTCAAAAGGACATTGTTTGTTTTGTAAAAATGATCCCCAAGTCTATTTGCAAAACAAGTCTTGCTGGGGAACTGCTACTAAATATTCAAAGTTATAAAGACTCCTTTTTGTCAAAGATGGGATTTGCTGGGTACTTTAAATGCATTATCCCATTTAAGTTTTACCACACAGCCTAATAAGGAAAGCTCGGTTTAGTCTATGCTTTATGACAAGTTTGACCTTCACAGAGAGCCAGATGCCAAAATGAGCTGTGTAAGGGTCAATGAGTTTTCACAATTGTATTTCCAGAACCCTAATGAAGACCCTACTTCATTCAGCCAGGAGCCCCACACATCCATAATAATATATACTGTCTTAGAGCACATTCACAGTTTTTGTTTTTTTACTGAAATTCACACAGATTAAATTGTGGACAATGTACTTTCATATCTGGATATATTTTTTCATTGAACAGTTCTATAAAAAACAATGTGACCAGGAAAGAGGAAATGCTTTGTTGGAAGAACAGAATGAACAAAAATGCTGGTAGAGAAGATGTACCCTAGCAGAAGGTAGGCTGGTGAAGAAATTCATAGGAAAAAAAAAAAAAAACTGAGAAGAGGGGTCCTTCATGGATGGTGGAGGCAGTACAGTGGCATAGAGTGTATGAAGGTGTTCAGTATGAATGACATATAATTAAGGTGGAATTACAAAGCTATCTATATTAAGGGATCTTCCAGAACAGTTTGCCCAGAGCAGAGAGATGGAAAAAACTGAAGGAACATTGTAGCAACCTAAGTCTATAAGAGGGTAAGAGGGTGAGGGAAAAGGAGAAAGGTAAAGTTGAAGCCTCAACTAAATGCTCCATTGTAGAAGCAGAAAATGACAGTTTATCTCATCACCTTAAGAAAAGGCTACTGAGTGATGGGAAGTAATGAGTGCTACTCTATAACTAATCAAGTCCAGAGGAGGGGAACCAGTTATAGAGAAAATTGGTTTAAGGTAAGAGTCATGGGTGAGGAAGAAAACTCACAGAGTTGGAAGTGGAAGGCCCAGGGATCAAGTGTGTCACACCTGAAATACAAAGATGACCCTTCCCCTTTACACACCACCAAGATTGACCACAAAACAAATGTGAGATAGTCATTTCATCACTAGTTCTCTAAGAAACTGAAGCTGATGAGAAAGATGTGGAGATGAGAGGTAAAGAACAAGGTAACAAATACTAAATGCATCTCCAGAAAACCAGGTATTTATATCAAGGCAACTGGCTAAAGCCATGGAGAGGAGACTGCCAAAGTAAAGCACAAGTGTACTAACCCAGATGCCCAACAACAGGTGAGTGGCTAAAGAAACTGTGGTACATAGACATATTGGAATACTAAGCAGCTGTCAGGAAAAATGAAGTCATGAAATTTTCCTATGTATGGATGGACATGGAAACTATTATGCTGAGCGAGATAAGTCAGAGGGAGGGAGGGAGGGAGGGAGAGAGAGAGGGAGAGAGAGAGAGGGAGAGAGAGAGAGAGGGAGAGAGAGAGAGGGAGAGAGAGAGGGAGAGGGAGAGGGAGAGGGGGAGAGGGGGAAAGGGGGAGAGGGGGAGAGGGGGAAAGGGGGAGAGGGGGAGAGGGGGAGAGAGAGAGGGGGGGGAGAGAGACAGAGAGAGAGAGAGAGAGAGAGAGAGAGAGAGAGACCCAGAATAGTCTCACTCATCTGTGGGATTTAAGAAAAATAAAAAACAGTAATAATACCTAGAGTCAAGAGAGATGAGGGCCAGAAGGACCAGCTTACCACAAAGACTGATTAACTGTAAAGAAGTAGTTGTAGAATATATATATTTTCTTCAAATTCAAGTCATTTAAATGATAGACTGTAAAGGGAGGTAGACCTCAAAGACTTACTATTGAGCAGAAAGGGCTTCTTTCAGAAACCACCTGCTGTAGATTTTTATTCAGGGGTTATTAATATATTGATTATGTTGATAAGAAAATTTGAAAAGCGGGGAAAGGTACTAACCTTAATGAGCATTCTTTTAAAAATATAATGTGCAGGGGCTGGGCGGTGGCGCTAGAGGTAAGGTGACTGCCTTGCCTGTGCTAGCCTTGGACGGACCGCGGTTCGATCCCCCAGTGTCCCATATGGTCCCCCAAGCCAGGAGCAACTTCTGAGCGCATAGCCAGGAGTAACCCCTGAGCGTTATCGGGTGTGGCCCAAAAACCAAAAAAAAAAAAAAAAGTGCAAAAAAATAAAAGCTGGAATGAGGATGAACTGATTAAAACCCAAAGACCATGACATGAATTTTGTAACAAAGAGCCTATTTAGCAATAATTCCTACTTAATAGGTGTACAATGTAAAGGCTTTCCCACCTCCAGTAGAAACCAAGATAAATGCTGAGTCAGATTCTCCAAGAAGATACATGGTACTTCAGAAGCTTCATTAACTCTTTCTAGCATCTTTAAAGTATTACTTTGCAAATTACTGCCTGGGCGCATATACTAAACTTAGTAAAGTATTGTTTGGGTAGATTAAATTGTAGTCTAGTACTATGAACAAGTTAATGAACCTTTCAAACTGTCTAATTTACTATTGAAGTGCTTTTCATGGGCCAAAACGATAGTACAGTAGTAGGGGACTTGCCTTGCAGATGGCAAACCTAGGTTAGATCCCAGGTATCCTATCCTATCTGGTCCTCAGAGCACTGCCAGTATAAATTCCTGAGTGCAGAGCCAGGAGTAACCCCCCCGAGCATTGCTGGGTGTGACCTAAAACCCAAAACAAAATGCTTTCCATATTCAAGAACCTAAATCAATCTATGTATCACCACTTATGATTAAAAAGTAATTCACTTAACTGGATGTTCACTTTTCTTTCCAAGTGTAGGAAAAGAAAAAATTTTCAGTCTTCCTAAATAAACATCGAAAGTTCTAGATGATTAACAAGCGATCAAGAGGAGAGGACAAAAGAAAAACTGAGACCTGAGAGCACAGTCAATACTGGACCATGAGCCCAAGGCTGCAAGTGCAGTAAAAGCATCCACACAGATGCAGACCTGCTTTCTGTCTCACAGTCCTCTTCCCCATCACCAAACTTAACTTTTATCAAATGGTCAATGACATTGCATTGGTTAAAGCCCCTTTAGGGAAAGATTAAACTGTCCTTCAAATAAGACATCTTTCTTTTCACAATGACAATAATCGACAAGCTTTTAACTTGAAGCTAATATTTGTGCTTTGGGGAAGTACTGGGGAGTTTTCCTGATAAAGCAGGGCCTACAGCAAGGCAGGCAGTGTGAGCCTCCCAGGTCAGTGCTTGAGAGACTTGGTGCTGCTGTACACAGCAGTGCCACCTCCCCTGCCCTTAAAGTTAATTTTTATCTGCTCAAATCCTGTTCTATTATGCTCTCAATAATCCTATTTTGCATAATTTAAGAAACAAGGGAATCTGCAAGTTTTAAGCAAAGTGTTAGATGATTTTTTTTTTTTTTTTTTTTAGGTTTTTGGGCCACACCCTGTGACGCTCAGGGGTTACTCTTGGCTATGCACTCAGAAGTTGCTCCTGGCTTCTTGGGGGACCATATGGGATGCCGGGGGATCGAACCGAGGTCCGTCCTAGGCTAGCGCAGGCAAGGCAGGCACCTTACCTCCAGCGCCACCGCCCGGCCCCAATGGCAGATAGAGCATCATTTTTGTATGGTTTTTTTTTTTGTTTGTTTGGTTTTTTTTTTTTTTTTTTTGGTTTTGGGCCACACCCAGTAACGCTCAGGGGTTACTCCTGGCTATGTGCTCAGAAGTTGCTCCTTGCTTGGGGGACCATATGGGACACCGGGGGATCGAACCGCGGTCCGTCCAAGGCTAGCGCAGGCAAGGCAGGCACCTTACCTTTAGCGCCACCGCCCGGTCCCCGATTTTTTAAAAGATAATACATAAAATGTGAAATGGAAACACTGTTAAAACATTCGATTTTATTTTTAAAATATGGAAGCAAAGAGATAATACAGGGGGTGGGAGGTTGCATTGCACAGATAAAATCTACAGCACCCCTTATCTACAGCTCCCTCAAGACCTGCTAGAAATGATCTTTGAGCATAGAGCCTGATGCTCCTAGGTGTGTCTCAACTCCCACCCTGTAAAATAAAGATGCTATTCTTATTTTGTTATATTTTTGAAGACCAATACATTACTAACCTTATATTTGTACAAAACCAGCTTTTATCATTAATGTGACCTGATACTTAGATGATCTTGAAAAAAAAAAAAACCAAAACAAAACAAAAACTAGGGGTCAGAGAGATAGTACAATAGTAGGGTGTTTGCCTTGCACTCAACCACGGGATTGACAGTGGTTCAAATCCTGGCATCCCATATGGTCCCTGTTCCTGCCAGGAGTGATTTCTGAGCACAGAGCCAGGAGTAACCCTTGAGAGACCCCCATACCATATATGCCACCCTCCCCCCAACTATGCCAGGAGTGGTCCATACTTGGAGGGGGAAGGGACACAACTAGGAGGGAGAAAGAGGACAAGTAAAAAAATAAGAGAAGAGGGGCCCATGAGGTAGCGCTAGAGGTAAGCTGTCTGCCTTGCAAGCACTAGCCAAGAAGGACCGCGGTTCGATCCCCCGACTTCCCATATGGTACCCCCATCCAGGGGCAATTTCTGAGCCTTAGTCAGGAGTAACCCCTGAGCATCAAATGGGTGTGGCCCCCCCAAAAAAAACAAGAAACAAAATAGGAGAAGAAAAGCGCTATTTGAGTATTAGAGATTTAAAAGCAAGATAAGGTAACCAGGCCAGAGCAATAGCTCAGCAGTAGAGTGCCTTGCACGAGGCAGTCCCGTGTAGGACCGGATTTCCCCAGCATCCCATATGGTCGGTCCCCTGAGCCTACCAGGAGCAATTTCTGAGTAGAGAGCCATGAGTAACTGGTGAGTACCGCCAGGTGTAGCTCAAAACAAACAAGTAATTGTGAATAACAAATTCTACAAAGTTAAGTTATTGTTAAAAATAAATTACAGGGCTGGAGAGATAGCATAGTAGATAAGACACTTGCCTTACAATCAGGGGTCTCAAACTCAATTTACCTGGGGGACGCAGGAGGCAAAGTTGGGGTGATCCTTGAGTGCAAAGTCAGTAGTAAGCCTTGAACATTGGGAGGTGTGACCCAAACAACTAAAGCAAAACAAAACAAAAAAAAGATTCCTCTAGGGCAGGGCCACAAAATGTTGTACAGAGGGCCACAAACGGCCTGCGGGCCACGAGTTTGAGACCCCTGATACATGCTGCCAACAGGAATTCAATCCCTAGCATCCCATGTGGTCCCCAGAGCACTGTCAGAACTAATTCCTGAGCATAGAGCCAGGAATGGCCTCTGAGCATCACCAGGCATGACTCAAAAACAAAACTGTATACACACTCCCAATAATACACTCAAAAACAAAACTGTATATACACTCACAATAAATTTAGATTTGAGTATCAAGATTAGTTGAAATCACAAGCAGAAAAATTCACAATTTAAAAATAAGCATCCTGTTTTATAATGTATCTTGTATTATTTTATGTCATTTTTATCACGGTAGTTTTTAAACTTCTTTTTAATTACCAATAAAATAACCAGTCTACACCTTAATTGTACATGGCTAAGACTTCTTCCTCTCTAAATTTTTAAAGGCACATCTGGGATATAAACAACCAAGGGACAACATAAATGAACACACTTTGGCATGTAGTCATCTGCCAAATAACTGAAGCTATTGTAATCGGAGAAATCTTCAGGAAGAATTTTCTTTTGGCATAGATATTATTTTACAACTTTATATCAAAGTTTGTGTCATTATTTCTTTTTTGTTTGTTTTGGGGCCATACCTGCTGGTACGAAGGGCTTACTCCTGGCTCAGTGCTTAGGGAACATTCCTGGCAGGGCTCAGGGAATTAAAGCCATTTTTTAAAAATTAACCAGTTTGGGGCCGGGCGGTGGCGCTGAAGGTAAGGTGCCTTGCGCTAGCCTAGGACGGACCGCGGTTCGATCCCCCGGCGTCCCATATGGTCCCCCAAGCCAGGAGCGACTTCTGAGTGCATAGCCAGGAGTAACCCCTGAGCATTACCGGGTGTGGCCCAAAAACAAAAACAAAAACAAAACAAAAAAAAATTAACCAGTTTAGGGTATTTGCCTTGCATGCGGCCAACCCAGGCTGGACCCCAGTTGAATTCCTGGCATCCCATATGGTCCCCTAAGCCTGCCAAAAGCAACTTCTGAGTGCTGCCGGGTGTGGCCCAGCAACCCCGAAATATAACAAATTAACAGGTTGGGGCCGGAGAAATAGCACAGCGGTAGGGCATTCGCCTAGCACACAGCAGATCTCAGGACAAATGGTGGTTTGAATCCTGGCATCCCATATGGTCCCCCCATACCTGCTAGGAGCAATTTCTTTTTTTTTTTTTTTTTTTTTTTAAGTTTTTGGGCCACATCCGGCAGTGCTCAGGGGTTACTCCTGGCTGTCTGCTCAGAAATAGCTCCTGGCAGGCACGGGGGATCATATGGGACACCGGGATTCGAACCAACCACCTTTGGTCCTGGATCGGCTGCTTGCAAGGCAAACGCCGCTGTGCTATCTCTCCGGGCCCTAGGAGCAATTTCTGAGCACAGAAATAAAATTTGACAGGTTAAATTGGGTTGATTAAAAAAACAAACATGTTTCCATCTAATGGTCAGTGGCATTAAGAACATCAGCTATCAATAGTAACTTTTAGTAAATTTGGAATACACATTGGAATATATTTCCTCATTACCTTATCTTGAAATGCTTAATTTAAGCATATGCTGTTGAGATGAGTGTGCTTTTGTAATAGGGCTGGCATTCATCCCTTACACAACACAAATTCTAACCCTTAAACAAATGTCATGATAGTGTGAATTATGTGCAATAAGTTTCATTTATTTATCAAGCAAAAGAGCCTAGTGGTATTTTCCCCTATTTCAGTCTTTCCATGTGTCAACAGAAAAGGATACATTACTCTTAATCTAGCCCTAAATACTTGGCACAAATCCTAGAAAAGCCTTAAAGTGATTGGCAGTTCGTGACCAAAGGTGGTAGGTTAAGGCCTATGTAATCATGCTGGCTAGAAAGAGCATGTTATCTGAAACAAATGTTTTTTTAAAAATCTGTGATTTCATGTCAAAGTACTTAAACATTAAAAATCTCTGTTAGCAATGGAAGATACTTCTCCCTGTTGATATTTAAAAAGTATTCATATTGCTTTACTTTATTCTTTGGCATTTAACATAGGCATTGTGTATCCCCTTACCTTCATCCACATTGTCAAAGAATCAGTAGTAATAATTTTTTTATTCTTTGCACTAATTTATTTTTTTCTAGCCCTCAAATGAGACTAGGAACCCTCCCAGAATTGCTTTTCAGAGGCTGGAATGTAGTACAACAGGTAGAACACTTGCCTTGCATATGACCACTCAGGTTTGATCACTGGAACCCCATATGGTCCACCAGAGGCCTGCCAGGAGCGATCCCAAAAGCAGAGCCAGAATAAACCCTGAGTAAGACCAGGTGTGAACTACAACCATCATCATCATCAATGAATATATGCCTCAGCAATTTACCATAAAAATTACAAGTAAATTTGCTAAAAAAGCAACCTTTCTTTCGAGGCAAGGGTCAAAAGTTACAAGTAAATTTGCTAGAGAAGAGGCAACCTTTCTTTTGAGGCAAGGGGTCCTCAGGCTGGACTTCCTGTCTTTTCCAAAATACACTGTCACAAAAGTGTTCAATTAAAGTAAAAGAGGAAAATCAACTCACTCATAACAATCCAATTTATTCACATTTTAACATAATATCTTACAGATCACATAAAATTTACCAGCAATTTAACTCCTTTCAAAGCAGTCAACTTGGTTTTCCTAAAGATAATTATTTCACTTTATTATTTAATATGCTGACTTAATTTTTATAAAAATAAAAAGTAAGTACAATACAACCTAAAAAAATCTAACGGAACTAATTTGAGTTTAAAAAAAAATGCAACCAGGGGCTGGAGCCAATAGTACAGAGGTAGGGTGTTTGCCTTGCACGCAAGGATGGACCGCGGTTCGATCCCCCGATGTTCCATATGGTCCCCCAAGCCAGGAGCGATTTCTGAGCGCATAGCCAGGAGTAGCCCCTGAACGTCACCGGTGTGGCCCAAAAACCAACCAACCAAACAAAAAACCAACTAGCTTCAGTATATAAAGCAGAGTGCCATGTTCACGAGGGTATTTTATGAAGAGTAAGGGAGGCATAGGTAATGTATGCATTAGTGAAAAAAAGTCAACTGGAGAGCTGCTACAAGCAGGTGCTGATTAGTTACTACCATAAGGTAGGGTAAGCTTGTATTAAATGTTAAGTTTTGTTTGTTTTTAAAAGATGGCTGGGAATTCTAAGGATAGCTTCTTTTTTTAAACGTATTTTACACTTATGTTGAATTTTACTTATGTGACAGAAATTGGCTTGAATTGTTTCAAATTCCATTTAAAAAGGACTTGCCACCCAAGAAGCACCAATGTTAACACTGAAAATGTATGAGAGTTAAATGTTACTTGTTCCTACAAGTCCATCTGGAAAATGTGAATGGTGATGTTGCATCTGTATGTACATGTATATACATGTGAATTAATGTGCACATATAAACGCATGTAACACCCAATTATCTCAATTAGCCTGATGCCAGATCTTTTTTCTTTAATTCACCGATGCTGTGAAACACATTTGGCCTCTGTTTCTCTTTGCATATTTATCTTACTGTGTGCTCTATATGCCCACATTATAATACATTCCAGATGCCTTCAGCTCAGTGTCATACTGGCCATAGATAAGGACACTAGCATGGATGAAAAGGCATACAGACTTATAAATCTACACTGCAGGTGATTAAATATGATCCTATATAATCACCAGAAGTCTTTTTGTTTGTTCTTGGGCCACACCCATTGACGCTCAGGGTTACTCCTGGCTATGCGCTCAGAAATCACTCCTGGCTTGGGGGGAACATATGGGACACTGGGGGATTGAACCGCGATCCGTCCTAGGCTAACACTTGCAAGGCAGACACCCTACAACTAAGCCACTGCTCAGGCCCTGGTAATGGAGTGACTGGAATTGCCAGACTGCAACTCTGCAAAATCTAAAAACCTGCCACTAGTAGAGGTCTGAAACTTGTTAATAAAGGCTGGCCTCCTACATATCTACCATCAGGAGAGTTTCTCAAATAAACCTTTTGGTATGACCATCTAAAATCAGAAATTGATTTCCCCAGCGACATCATAAATGCCTTTAAAACAGTGGTCCTCAAAGTTTTTAAACAGGGGCCTAGTTCACTGTCCCTCAGACCGTTGGAACATAGTAAAAATAAAAACTATGAACAAATTCCTATGCACACTGCATATATTTTATTTAGAAGAAACAAAACAGGAACAAATACAATATGTGGCCCTCGGGCTTTACGTAGTTTGAGGACCACTGCTCTCGGAGTATGCTACTAAGAGTTTTAGGTTATTTGTTACACAGCAAAAGCCACCTGGCTACTGTTGGTTCTGTTATTGTTAATATGTCCCCCACCCCAGCATCAGCCCAAAATTACACAAAGTAGAAATCACCTCATTCTTTTACCCCCATTTCACTAAATACTAAATTGGGGAAGGGAGTGGAATACACCCTGCAGAGCTCAGGGCTTAGCTTACACTTGGCTATGAGCTAAAGGATCACCACCATCTGGAACAGAACCTCAGTAGCTATATGCAAGGCAAACATCCTATCCTCCAGCCCCTGATTTCCTTAGGTCAGTTTTGAATTCCCTTCAGAAATTAATATAACTAAATTAAAGTGTTGTTTCTATGTGCACTGCTGAATCTGAAGGTAGGTATTATGTAAGTGGGAGGAAAATGTATCCTTTCAGTATCACCTAATGAAATGTCACTTCCTTTCAAAGCATTAAGGTTTGTCACGATCAGTTAATTTATTAAAAATAATTTTCGGCTCATATGATGGCTCCTACAGATAGGTGGGAAGGGAGTACATGCACTTTTCAGTGCAGACACAGATTTTTTTTTAAACACCTTAGCTGGAATACTAAAAAATATAATGTTTTATGGGGCCAGAGAGATAGCATGGAGGTAGGATGTTTGCCTTGCATGCAGAAGGTCAGTGGTTCAAATCCCACATCCCATATTGTCCCCCGAGCCTGCCAGGAGCGATTTCTGAGCGTAGAGCCAGGAGGAACCCCTGAACGCTGCCGGGTATGACCCAAAAAAAACAAAACAAAAACAAAAACAAAAAAAAAAGTTTTTAAACCTACAAATCATTAAAATTAAATGACACCCAGTGTAAATGTCCTTCAATTTAGTCACTTATTCTTCTGCATAGATAGCTCAATATTAATAAGCTACTCTAATTTAATTATAATTCAAAATGTTTTGAAGGTCAGATTTGAAAGTTACATTTGGATGACAATGAAGTCATCTGGAAGATGGAACACACAAAGGGGATTTTACTGCTTATATTTTTTTTGCTCTCCATGACAAACGTAATTTGTTTTCTTTCTAGTTTCTTTCCTCTTATATCTGAGCAAGATATATTTCCTTTAGAAAAAATGCAATTCGCATATACTAATACATAGTGAGCTGATGTATTGGTATACAGATATAAGCTCGGAGTATAAAGTCAACTGTGTGAGAGTTACTTGATATAAGACCACAGAAAAGAGGGTTTTTAAGGCATCTGTCTTTAAATGCCACTTAAGAACAGGAAGGCTTCTTTGTTTGAACTGTAGTTTTTGACCAGGAAAACAAAACAAAGTTAAACATTCATTCCTTTTGTTTTTGAAACCAAGACTAGTGGAATAACTCCTCTATTCAGGAAAACTAGATTTGGGCATATTCAAATTAATATCTGGTATTCTTCTGGGAACAGGGGAAATCCCTTAGGCAACCAGAATGTCTATTAGAAGAACTTGAGTAATTTAATACAATTAAAGAATCAGGGAAAATATATGTTCTTCTTAAAACTTGGTCTTTCTTTTAACTATGAAAATAATGTACTGTCGGGGCCGGAGAGATAGCATGGAGCTAAGGCCTTTCATGCAGAAGCTCATTGGTTCGAATCCTGGCATCCCATATGGTCCCCCCGAGCAAGCCAGGAGTGATTTCTGAGCGTGGAGCCAGGAGTAACCCCTGAGCGCTGCTGGGTGTGACCCAAAAACAAAAAACAAACTAACAAACAAAAATAATGTACTGTCCTGAATGCACACAGCTTCATCTGAATAGAGGTAATACAACGTAGGTTTATCAATAAATTGAGTTTTACAGCAATTGAAACCTAATGTTATGGGCCTTGCATGTCAGCCATGCCCCTGGTTTGAATTTCCAACACTAGTCTCCTGAGTATCACCAGGTATTCCTCTTGTGCAACGTCAGATTTGGCCCATAAAACAAAATTTTAAGAAAACTGATATTACAGATACTGATCCAAAAATCCAATATAGGGCAGGAGAGATAGCACAGTGAGTAGGGCATTTGACTTGCACAAGGCCAACTTGGGCTGGATTTCATCAACCCATATGATCCTCAGAGCCTATCAGGAGTAATCCCTGAGCATAGAGCTAAGAAGTAAACCCTGAACATTGCTAGACATGGCCCAAAAAAGAAAGAAAAGAAAATCCAACCAACCAAACAAAAAAAGAAACCCAAATGGTGAGCAATTGTCTAAAATGTATGAAGACTCGTCACTAAATTCAATTATTTTAATGCATTAATAAAATACATTGATTACCATGACAATTTTGATAACTGTACTTGCTATAACTGGTTTCTCTAAAAATCCTATGTGCTGCATCCATCTAACACATCCCTCACTCTCAATTCTTTATGAATCAAGGACATCAGAGTGTTCATTTGAGTAGGGAAGAAGGCATTTAAGTATACTGGGGGGAACAGAGGAGATAACGTTGTGGGTATGTGTGTATCAATAAAACTATTTATATATGTACATATGTAACCATGAAATTTTTAAATGGTAATTATCATGAAGCATCTGTCTATTTGGCACCATCTAAAACCAGCAAGCAATAATTGTACAAGGGGTGTTTAGTGCGTGAGGTTTAGGACATTGTGCCAGAAAACCTAAAGCATCCAAGTTGTAAAACATTGTAATAAGCAGGTAATCCTAGGCCCAGCATCCAAGTTTCTGCCCTAACCTGTTTCTTATGATTATGATTTTAAAACCTCCCAGTGTCAGCAGGTTCACTGTGAGTCAGACCTGAAATAATATATGGCTTATTTTCCACCCTGACGGAGGAAATACATCACGGGCTATTGTGGCTCTCTTAACTAAGGCTGTTTTTACAGGAAAATATAAAAATAACTAAGGCATTCCTCCTTACCTTTTTCATTTTAATTAATTTTCTTATTATTAACAAAGCTCTATGCTACAATCGACTTTATAAAGAAAAGGCATGTTTTAATAAGCTCTGAAAATGATACCTCACAAGCATCTGGAAATATAATATACTCAGTAAATGCACTTTTGACCAACAAATACTCGAGTGGGCCAAGATAACTATTAAATCCATTTATCTCAACGGGATAAAATGCTACTTAAACTGTCAACCTTCAGCTAGAAAGCAAGGACAGGGTAAAGGTGCTTGCCTTGCATGCAGTCAGCCTGGTTCAAAAGTCGAAAACGACATACATATAGGTCCCAAGCACCCAAAAGATGTCACTTCTCACCCAAGAACAGCAACTGAATAGTCGGATGTGGCCCCACAATTAAATAAATGGATGGTCAACCATAAGATAACTTTTTTCAGGGGCCGGAGAGATAGCATGGAGGTAAGGCATTTGCCTTTCATGTAGGAGGTCATCGGTTTGAATCCCGGCATCCCATATGGTCCCCCATGCCTGCCAGGAGCAATTTCTGAGCCTGGAGCCAGGAATAACCCCTGAGCACTGCCAGGTGTGACCCAAAAACCACCAAAAAAAAAAAAAAAAAAAAAAAAGAACTTTTTTCAAAAACTTTTTTTCTCCTCCACCTATGCTAATAGTAACCAACCAAGCTTTACAAGATAAATTCAGGATATATATATAGACATTCAGGAGCAATAGAACAACAGGTAGGGTATTTACTTTGCACACAGCTGACATAGATGTGATCCCTAGAATCCCATACTATTATCCCATATGGTCTCCCAAGCACTGCCAGGAATGACTCCTGAGCAGAACCAGGAATAAGTCTGAGCACCACAGTATGTGGCCAAAAACAAAAAAAAAAAAAAGATACACATTCATATACAGGCATACACATGAATTCCAGAACCTAAAGTTTTCTCAATTTAAAGTTGCAGAGATAACTTCTTCAATGGCATCTATACTGCACATCATCTGTAAAACCTTTAATGCTTACCAATAAAATAATTAGAATGAGTGAGCATTATATTCTGAGCACAATTAGTTTATTCTATCCAGCCAGGTAAACATAATTTAAGTGATTGCAAGGGTTTATTTCTGAGAACCACTGGTGCTAATACCACCACAGCACACAATGTGATTTACAACGCTAAACGGGCTAGAGTAGACTGGTTCGAGTTCCATACATTTAAAAGTATGCCAAGTGCAGTCAAAATTAGGCATAATTAGGCATAAATACATATAGACAGATACACAGTTAAATTTCAGAATGAATAATGAACATAATTATATAAAAGGTCCTTTTAAAGCATACATTTTAAGACAAAAGAATATGTAGCCATGCTAATTCATTTCATTGAGAAAGTTCAGGTCATCAGAGCCCAAGGGATGGTATAGCCAGAAAGGCACCTTGCATGCCTTGCAATGCAAGGTGTCCAGGTTTGATTTCTTGAATTCTATTTGGTCCCTTTAGCATTACTAGGAGTAATTTTTGAGTGCAGAGCCAAGAGTGACCCCTAACCAGGTGTGACCCACCCCCCAAACAATTAGGCTGTTGTTCCAACCCATATTTTTGAAACATTGCTACATATATTTAAAGGCAGAAATTCTTTTCGTTTTTGCTTAGCTGTACTGTAAGGAGGGCTTACTCCTTGCTTTGGCTCAGGGATCACTTCTGGTGGCACTTAGGTACCATAAATAGGATTTCAGAGACTGAACCCAGGTCAGCAATGTGCAGAAAAGGTAAATTTTTTTTATAAGATACATCTGGCAGTGTTTGGGCATTACTATTTCTGTGTTCAGGGCTCATTCCTGGGAATGCCTAGAATGGAACCCAACTCAGCCATGTGCAAGACAACTAACTACCATGGGGCTGGAATGCTAGCACAACAGTAGGAAGTTTGCCTTGCACACGGATGACCCAGGACAGACCTAGATTGGATAAGCGGCCCATACGGTCCCCCAAGCCAGGAGCAACACTGAGCACATAGTCAGGAGTAAACCCCGAGCATCACTGGATGTGACCTAAACCTCCCCTCAAAAAGATAACTACCTTAACCCCTGAACTACCCATCACTCAATTTACTGGCAATATTTTTTTTTACTGCCAATATTTTTAAAGAAGCTCCACTTTCTCATTGACATACTTTTTTTCCTTCAGAAACACACTTGCAAAAAAAACCCAATGTTTTAACTTTTGCCAATTTTAAGAGATTACTAGATGACCCCAAGTATTTGGGGGGGGGGGCCTTTGGGGCCACACCAGGATCAAACCCTGGTCCAAGGTTGGCTGCATGCAAGGCAAATACCCTACCACTGTGCTATCACTCCAGCCCAAGTATTTTTTAAAAGAAAGTCTTTATTTAAAAGAACACATAATGCACAAAACTCATTTCCACCCCAGAATAATCACTACATCAATGCAAAAAGTAAAGTCAAAAGTATCCTTTTTAGGGGTCGTAGCAATAGCACATCAAGGATATGGCCCTTTGTCTTGGATGGGGTGACCCGGGTTCGATCCACAGCATCCTGTATAGCGTATGGTTCCCTGAGCCTGCCAAGAGCAATTTCTGAGCACAGAAGTAACTATGAGCACCACTGGGTGTGTTCCCTTCCACACCCAAAAACTACATGAAAGTATCCCTTATTGGAAGAATAACATGTAGACTGGAGGTGAGGTCAATATGATTAGGTTAAAAATAGGAAGAGGTCAGTAGTCTGTCCTTTTTTCCTATAGCACACAAGGGTGTAACAGTTACATGAGATTTGCAAGAGGCAATTTTAACACATCTCCAATCTAAATTAATTTTTATTTTGTTTAGTATAACTCTTTAAAAAATGTTATCAACACAGAGGGACTTCAAGACATAAGATTTTCATCATACCAAAGACAAGCCCTTCAAAGCTGCAGTTTTCAGCACTGGCAACAATCCTGACATATCAAGTAGATACAGCAGTTTTTCTGACTTATAACCCTGATATGTGTAGGCAGTATGGCCAAGTCATGGGTAACATGAATTTAAATTTCCTGATTCTCACTTGGTTGAGTTTAGCAGGTGATTAGGAGACGTTAGTATCTAAATTTAAACCAAGCCCCAAAAGGGGGTTGTTTGTCGCATCACTGAGCATTTATGTGTATGGCCTATCTCAGAGCCATCTTGTCAGCTGTAGTCCTCCCTCTAAATCCCAAAATCAAGATTGAAAGACAACTCTCATAGATTTCTCCCATGTGTGTGTGTGTGTGTGTGTGTGTGTGTGTGTGTGTGTGTGTGTGTGTGTCTAATTTCTTGGATCATATCCACATTATGATGCCAGAGACCATGAAGTACCAGGGAGCAAACAAACTTGCATGAAAGAACAAATCTCTCTCCAGCCCACATATAAGGCTTAATATTGGAACTTTAGGGTTAGAGCCTATAAAGGGTTCAAGCAGACAGGAGGGGAAAAGATAAGGGGAGGGAAAAAATGTTAACTGTCAACCAAGCACTTAAGCATATAAACTACAGGCTACTATCTTTCCTCTACCAAGCAATACAAGTGGTTTCCCAAAGGTATTTTCCAGCAGTTCTAGTTCCTGGTTTCAGTGGTAACTGTTTCAGGAATAAGAACAAAATTCGATGTAGAGATCAGCTTAAAAAAGTCCCAGGGAACTAACCGGTACTAATGATTACAAGTTCATGAGCCGGATACTTCTAAAATTCAAAGTGTTGCTGTATGGGGGTCTCCATAGTCTCCAACTCCTCCAGAGACTGGAAAGGCTGAGGCTAGTACCTTTTAACTTCCAGTCTTTGTGCTGACCATAAGTTTGGTCAACATCAAAAAGGCAAGAGTCAAAAATCATTGAGGTTGGCTAAAGTACACATGCCATGCACATAGCTAGCTGGTCAGGGTTCAAGTAAACCATGACACTGCAGGGTCCTTAGATTACCACATCCTGAGGTCCTCATATTCAATAACTAGGCCTGGGTGGGTTGACCAGGAATAGGTAAGAATGGCCCCTGTCTTACTGAGTAACTGAAAATACTCTAAATCTTGGAACCAGGAGGAAAGGTGAAATGTCACTGCATGTCAGAGGCCCAAGTTTGACCAGTGGTGGCACATAACTAAACACTGCAAGGAGTTACCCTCAAGCTCTGAACCTGTGAGAATCAAACAAATTCTAACCACTTCAGCTTCATTTTCTTTCAGGGTACAAGACAACCAACTCACCACCTCATGTGCATATTTAAATATCAATTCACAATAAAATAAATGCTCTATACTTCCAAACTCCCAAGCAGTGTGCTCCCTGTCACAGGATTCATCTAGTGGGAGAATTTTTGCTAAAAATGAGTGAAGACCAATAAAATAATTCAGGCACTTTCCAGAAGACTGGGTTATAAAACCCACAATATTAAAAATCTTGGAGACAAACCTATATTTCACTCCAGGTTATTCTTTTCATTATCAATGCTATTTACTTAAAATATCTAACTACGCCTTGATTTCCATCTTCAATAGATGAAATAACAATTCCATCTAGTTCTTTTTGTTTGTTTCAAATTTACTCCTATATTTTCCACTCTTTTTTTTTCTTTTTCTTTTTCTTTTTTCTTTTTGGTTTTTAAGTCACACCTGGCAGTGCTCAGGGGTTATTCCTGGCTCTATGCTCAGAAATCGCTCCTGGCAGGCGCAAGGGACCTATGGGATGCCGGGATTCGAACCGCTGTCCTTCTGCATTCAAGGCAAATGCCCTACCTCCATGCTATCTCTCCGGCCCCTATTTTTTCCATTCTTAAATATTGCTAGAACTATAATTAAAAATGGAAGGGAAGGGCCAGAGCGGTAAGGCGTCTGCCTTGCCGACGCTAGCCTAGGACAAACCATGGTTCGATGACCCCCCACCCCTCGGCATCCCATATGTTCCCCAAGCCAGGAGAGAGTTCTGAGCACATAGCCAGGAGTACCCCTGAGCGTCACCAGGTATGGCCCCCCAAAAAACAATAAAATAAATTATTATATGCTTCCAGGGTTTTGATTCAAAGATTTAAACTTATGCCAGAGTCCAGAGAAATAACACAGCGGTAGGGCATTTGCTTTGCATGTAGCTGACCCGGGAGGGACCCCTGGTTTGATTCCCAGCATCCCATATGGTCCCACAGGCTGCTAGGGGCAATTTCTGAGTGCAGAAACCAGAAGTGACCCCTGAGTGCCACTAGATGTGGCCCCCAAACCAACCAATCAATCAATAAATAAAGTTAAAAAAATAAACTTATGCCAATCAAATTATGTTCTATGACTTTAAGACTGCTGATGGCAACCCATTTCTAAGTGCCAAAAACCCTGCCCCACATATACCTTTCATCAAGTGAGCTACCAAATCAAAACACAACCTAACTTACATTTACTGAATCTTTCCTCTAATTCCCTAGTGGAAAAAAATAAAAAATGAATGAAATGCAGGTAAAGAGGAAGCAGAAAAATAGAGATAGGAAATGACTTAAAAAATAAGACAACCATTATAGTGAAACACACTTCTCCAACTATCAAAAATATGACCATAAAACAAGCCACTGGTGGGGCCAGCGAGGTGGCGCTAGAGGTAAGGTGTGTGCCTTGCAAGCGCTAGCCAAGGAAGGGCCACGGCTCGATCCCCTGGCATCCCATATGGTCCCCCCAAGCCAGGGTCAATTTCTGAGTGCTTAGCCAGGAGTAACCCCTGAGCATCAAACGGGTGTGGCCTGAAAAACAAAACAAACAAACAAACAAAAAAAAAAACCAAACCACTGGTAAATCACTTTAGGAATACAGGCTTTTTTTACACATGACACTGGGAATCAAGTGAAAAATTATATTACTGTTTTCTGTCATCAATATTTTTACATTGTATCTCCATGATAATCCACATCAAAAAAAGTTACTGTAAAGTTGCCAGTAACAAAAAAAGCTGAATGAGAAAGTCAAGAAAATCAACAACAGGATAAATAATGCTGAGTGTATCATCTAGAAAGCGAATACAATAGTTAAGGCACTTGCCTAGCATGCATGTGGCTGCAACGCTGTTTCAAATTCTGGCACCATATATGATGGTCCTCTGAACACCACCATGTGTCGCCCCTGAACACATAGCCCTCAGCATAACCAGGCATGTCCCAACTTTTTTTAACCAAAACAGGGTTAAAACTAAAATGGGGAAATTGTAGGAATTCGGGAAATGTGCTTGGAAGTAATAAAATAAGTGTCTACTGATATAACCTAGATTAAACTTTTAGAGTTAGTTACAGACAGTCCACAACTGTTAGGGATTTACATTGCATTAACTAAAATATAATTTCCAAATTACCTTAAATTAACTCCCACTATGCTTGGAAGTGAGTCACATAGCTAGAGAATTGTTAGGTTCTGTGAAGACTAATGAGTGCATCCTGTAAGGTTAGAGAAATTATAAGCCAAAAGAAACCAAGAAAATACTTTTTAAATGTAATAAAGCATATTGTTATAAAACTAAAACTGCTTAAAGAGTTAAAAAAGACTGTTAAAGCAAATTTTGTTTTGCTTTATTTTTGTTTGGGAACTGCACCTCACTGTGCACTGGGGACTGAATCCAGGTTAGCCATGTGCATGACAGACACCCTACCTACTGTATTTTTCCTCCCCTTACCTCCCTCCCTCTCTCTTTCTCTTTCCTTTCTTCTCTCCCTCTTTCCCTTCCTTTCTCCCTCCCTCCCCTTCTTCCCCTTCCCTTCTCTCCCCCCCCTCCCTCAAACCCTCACAGTGAATTTAAATAAAAACAACTTGAGGGCAGGAGAGATAATATGGAGGTAGGGCATCTGCCTTGCATGCAGAGGGGCGGTAGTTTGAATCCCAGCATCCCATATGGTCCCCTGAGCCTGCCAGGAGCAACTTCTGAGTGTAGAGCCAGGAGTAATATATATTTTATATATATTATATATACATATATATAATATGTAAACAACTTATATAAGTAACTCTGGAGTCAAGTCAAAAATATAAAAACAATACCATAACTACCTCATAAATATGGTACACTGGTTTTGGTACACTCATAAATAAGGTACACTGTTTATTGTGACTAGAAAACAACATGACATAAATTACGTAAGTGCATCATTCAAAAAAAAAAAAAAGTCAAGCAAGAATCCTTCCCACTTAAATAGCATGGCAGCAACAATTTATACTTCTTGTAATTGCCAACATGCAACATTACTTTCTCTGAGTAACACTTACTTCTTCCCTAAATCACCATTACTATTACAAACACTTTGTGAGGTCATCGACGATCTACCATGTTCACTCATAAGTATGCTCTGTGAAGACAAATCTCTGCAATCTTCCCCAAGAGCAGATTCTGTGTAAAAAGTCTCATCTTTATGTGCTATCCCAACATCATCAAAATACAATATACTTTTATTGAGGGGAGGAGGGACATGCATGCAACTGCCAAAAATCTAACCCCAGGGTCTTACCCAAGTGAAGCATGAGCTCTACCAGTGAGCCACATCCCTGGCCACTAGGAGCTCAATATTTAAATTCACAATCATATTGAACTACAATAGACCTTAAACCTTGAAGAAGGCCAATAATAAATATCAATGTGTAGTTGTCATAATAGCTACAAACTACCAAACTACCTCAGGCTATATAAAGTGGCAAGACATGGGGCCCAGGCACCAGGTGGCCTCCCTTCAAAATTCAGTTGTGAGGGGCTGGAGCAGTGGCGTGGAGCAGTAAGGCGTCTGCCTTGCAAGCACTAGCCTAGGACAGACCACAATTGGATCCCCCCGGCATCACATATGGTCCCTCAAGCCAGGAGCTATTTCTGAGCACATAGCCAGGAATAACCCCAAGTGTGGCCCAAAAAAACAAAAATAAAGAAAAAATAAAAAAATTTCAGTGTGAGCCTTGGTTAAACCCAAGTGTGGCCCAGGAATAACCCCAAGTGTGGCCCAAAAATACAAAAATAAAGAAAAAAACAAAAAAAATTTCAGTGTGAGCCTTGGTTAAATCCTGGGAAGAAACTGCATGTCAGATTTCTCCTGAGACACTGAATTTCCCATGGCATTTATGGGATACCAGATTCTGTAAGAGAAAGACAGTCTTTTGACTACTGCCTGAGCCAACGGCCATTAAGTAAGCTAGGAAATGGACCTAGAGCGATATAGCACAGCAGGTAAGACTTGATCCCAGTGGTCCCTAGAGCCTAAAAGGAGTAATTTCTAAACGTAGAGCCAGGAGGATCCCCTGAGTACCACTGGGTGTGGCAAAAAAAAAAAAAAAAAAAAGTAAGCAGTGAGAGTAAGTGTGAACCACAAAGTCAGAGACAGTTGGCAGTAGCCAGTGGTCAGAAAGGCTCCAGAAAGAACAGGTAGCAGGGGGCCGGAGAGATAGCATGGAGGTAAGGTGTTTGCCTTTCATGCAGAAGGACGGTAGTTCAAATCCCAGCATCCCACATGGTCCCCCGAGCCTGCCAGGAGCGATTTCTGAGCATGGAGCCAGGAGTGACACCTGAGCACTGCTGGGTGTGACCCAAAAACCAAAAAAAAAAAAAAAGAACAGGTAGCAGGAGATAATGTTTTTCTCAAGCTCAGCACTCATACAGTATGAGTAGTTGGGTCACATTTGATATTTTTAACTTACTAAGCAATGTTCTCCATAAAGAAAACATCGCACACTTTACCACTAAAAAAAAAAAAAAATAATTAAGAGAAGGTTCAAAATCTAGCTAAACAAATTGGGAGTCCTAGTTCATTCACAATGCTAGGATTTTGTTCTAGGAATTCAAGTACCATTAATTTAAACAACAAGAGGGAATTGAAACCCTAAGAAATTCTGATTATATAGAAGATATGTGTAGTTTTATATACATTGCAAGCCATAGGGAATTCTCCAACATTGTCTACATTGTTTTATCTTTTGTCACTACTAAAGAACAAAAATTATTTGTCAACAGGGTGTTGGAAGGGAGATGTATGTATAGGCTTATCTTTTCTCCTCCCGAGGTGAGGGGGATGGGAAAACATACAGTATTAGAAGTGGAACCAGGCCTCCTGCAGGCAAAAATCATGCCTTCTGGTCCTTGGAGTCATCAGTCCAGCCCAAGGATACCTTATTTGGTTGTTGGGCCACACCCAGAGGTGCTCAGAGCTTACTCCTGGCTCTAGGCTCATGTATCACTCCAGGCAGTGCTTCAGGGACCATATGTGGTGTTGGTGATAGAAGTAAGTAAGGCAAGTGCTTTAACTGCTGCATTATAGATCCTACCCCACCCCTCTCAAGCATTCACTTTTATTGGTATATAACAAATGGCCTAAAACTCTCAACTACCTTGAAAACATTGTGAAAATCACTGTGTTTAGAGGCTGGAGAGATAGTGTTTCCCTTGCAAATAGAAGGACAGTGTTTCGAGTCCAGCATCCCCTATGGTCCCCTGAGCCTGCCAGGAGCGATTTCTGAGCATAGAGCAGGCGTAACCCCTGAGCACTCACTGCTCAATGTGGTCCCCAAACCGAAAACCAAAAACCGGAAGAAAAAAAAAAAAAAGAAAAGAAAATCACTGTGTTTTGGCAACACTGCAGTTATTCTGTTTAAATCTTTAAATTTTTTAAATGGAAGGGAAAGTGCTTTGCACCAAGATTCCCCTCTGGTACTCCCCTTCAGTAAATGATCAGAATAAGAACTGAAGAGACAACACCTCAACAGTGAAGCTTTCCACGCCCCCAAAAGAGGCAATGAGTGGAGGAGGGGGTGGTGCGGGTTCTACCTGACATAAATTAGGCTGTGTGGGTGGGTAGGCAAGAAAGACCGAAGCCATTAAGATGAATAAGAAAATATGAAGATGAGCAAAAGTAATTAATAAAGTCTTCGCTCTCAATCCTATGGGGCCAATTAAGGTAGGAGTTGAAGTCCTGTTGTAGGTGGAAGTGAAGTACTATGATGAAAAAGGGCTCTATTCTGAACTAATTTGGTTTTAAGCCTCCATTTCATGTGATATGAAAGACCTTACACCATATGCCAAAATTCACTCAAAAGGATCAAGGTCCCAAATTTATGCACTAATGCTATTAAATTCTTTTTATTTATTTTTTGTTTTTGGGCCACACCCAGCAGTGCTCAGGGGTTACTCCTGGCTGTCTGCTCAGAAATAGCTCCTGGCAGGCACGGGGGAACCATATGGGCACCGGGATTAGAACCAACCACCTTAGGTCCTGGATCGGCTGCTTGCAAGACAAACACCACTGTGCTATCTCTCCAGGCCCAAATTCTTATAAATAAAGGAAAGCATAAATCTCTTTGACCTTGAGAGCTAGAACAACAGATTCTTAAAACTAAAAGCCCAAACAACAAAATTTATAGATAAAAGCACCACTAAAATTAAAAACTTTTGTACTCAACAAACACCACCACAACTTGTACATCTATGTTTGCAACATCATTTATAGAAGCCAAACAGTGAATGCAGTGGCTGAAGAGAGAGATAGTACAAGGGCACTTGCCTTGCTTGCATGCAGCTGACTTAAGTTCAATATCTGACACTACATATGGTGCCCTGAGCACTGACAGATGGGGGCCCAAAAGAAAAAAAATCAGTTAGTTGGAGCAATAAAACAGCATTGCTTACAAACAAAAACAAAGCAAAAAAGCAAGGGCTGGAGAAATAAATGCAAAGAAGTGCTTGCCTTGCAAATGACTGACCTGGGTTCACATCCCACATCCCCTGGCATCTTATTTAGTGATACTTGCATGCAAAGCCAGAAACCCAAAATACAGCCAGGTATAGCTTACAAAACAAAACAAAAAAAGTGAATGCAGCTCAAGCATTTAATGACAAGGAAAGAAATCCAGGTATATAACCAGTGTTAGAGGACATTCTGTTTTTAGAGATAAAATAAGAATAGTGTTAGCCAGGACTGATGGTATGAGGGTACAGGAGTTACTGAAGTTACTGCTAATGGGTAAAGAGCTCCCATTTTACAAGACAAAAAGAATTCTGGAGACAGATGGTTATGACTGGTTGGCAATGACTAGATGACAATGACTGAACGGCAATGGTTAACACTGGGAAAATAAAATCATTAAACTTTATACAGAGGGGCCGAAGTGGTGGCGCAGCTGTATGGTGTTTGTCTTGCAAGCAGGTGACCTAGGACAGACACTGGTTCAATCCCCTGGTGTCCTATAAGGCCACCCAAGCCAGGAGCTATTTCTGAGCGCATAGCCAGGAGTAACAACTTTATACAGCAAAGCATGGTTACAATGGCAAATTATATGTACTTTACCACAATTAACAAAAATAAACATACAATAAAATACTATTCAGGGGCTGGAGTGGTGGCGCTCTAAGTGGTAAGGCCTTGCCCACACTAGCCTAGGATGGACTACGGTTTGATCCCCCGTTGTCCCATATGGTCCCCCAAGCCAGGAATGATTTCTGAGTGCATAGCCAGGAGTAACCCCTGAGCGTCACTGGGTGTGCCCCCCAAAAAAACCCAACTATTTGATGATTAAAAAAAAAAAAAGAATAAAGTGTTCTCATGTAATTTCACTTATCTGAAAATTCAAATAGGCAAACACTGAAATTAAAAGCTGAGATAATACAGCTAAGTAAGGCACTTACCTTGCACACAGCCAACCCAGGTTTCATCCCATGGCATTCCATGCCCACCAGGAGTGATTCATGAGTACAAAGCCAGGAATAACCCTGAGCATCACCAAGTAGGCAACCAAAAAATGTTCTTTTTGGAGGAGGGCTATACCTGATGGCGCTCAGCGGTTACTTCTGGCTCTGTGCTCAGAAATTGCTCCTTGCTTGGAGGACCATATGGGATGCCGGGGATAAAATCCAGGTCAGTCCTGGGTCAGCCACATGCAAGCAAATGCCCTACCGATACACCATTGCTCCAGCCCTCGCCCCCAAATGCTTTTAGTTAAAGTAAAAGTTGAGGCCAAAAAGGTAGCACAGAAGTTAATCATCATCCTGCAACTCCAGTTCAAAACCTAGTGCCACATACAATCCACAAAACACTGTAAGCAGTGATCCCTGAGCATTCTAGAAAGTGGCTAGAAACACATACCACAAATAAATAATTTTTTAATTTCTTAAAAAGCTGATGCAGGGAGGTAGCTCCATGTAGGAGGGTTCCATCCCTGAGACTGCAAAAGCAGAAAAAAGAAAGCCCTACACTGATTGGCACCTGTAACAAGTATTTTTGGAGATGAGGCAAGTGTTCTAAAATTGATTGTGATAATGACTGCAATTATAAAATTTTTATTTTATTCTAAAAATTACTAAATTTTAATCTTTAGTGTGTTGATGGTATAATATATGTGTGTACATATATAGTATGCAGTATTTGATAAAAGCTATAAAAATAAAAAAGTGGGGTCTGAGTGCTAGCAAGGTAAAAGGGCATTTGCCTAAGTATGCAAACCAGGACAGACCCAGGTTCCATCCCTGGTATCCAATATAGTCCCAAGCCTGCCAGGAGCAATTTCTGAGCTCAGAGCCAAGAGTAACCTGAGCACTGCCAGGTTGGCCCAAAAACAAAAAATTAAAATGGGTGCCCATCCATTCTATATCTAAGAATCCTAATCACAGTAACTTTCTGGATGGCAAAGAGAAAACAATCACAGTCTCCTTATAAACAGAAATCCAACCTTCTCTCAGTTCCTTTAATAACACAGATAAAAATCACTGTATTACATAGTATGCCAAGTATCCAGAGTCATAAAAATTAAGTTACAAATACTAAGTAAAATGCTATAAAACTAAATTATGAGAATTTATTTTACAATCAAGAACTTGACATTACCTCTAATTGAAGTTTATTCCCAGATATCAAGGCTTTGTATTCTGTAGCTATGTGATTTTACAAGAAAAACGAAAGTAACATTATTATCAGGTTTTTTTTTTTGTGGAAATGAATGTAAATTTATTGAAACCGGTGCTGGGGTGGAAGAGCGGTGGTGAGTTAGGGGTTTTCCAAAGAGATCTGTGGGGAGGAGCCAGGGCCCGGCCAGGTGTGATCGGGTGCTAGGCCGCAGACCCGTAACACTATTTTTCTAATAAAAATGTTTATGGCATGCTAAAGAACATGTGTGCAAGGAGAAAGCTCAGATTTGATTCCTAGAATTACATGGTCCCATCCCCAAAGCACAGTCAAGAGTGACATCCAAACACAGAGCCAGGAGTTAACCAACCCCTCAAGCACTGCCAGATGTGTCTCCCTAAAAAGGTATGTCTGTGACAGGGTAAGACATGAGATTCAATGGTAGAGGGTTTAGCTTCCCTTTGTAGGCCCGGGTGCAAAAAAAAAAAAAAAAAAAAAAATCCTTGGGGTCGGAGATAATAGAGTGGGTAAGGTATTTGCCTTTCAAGAAGCCAACTCAGGTTCTATCCCAGGCATCCTTTAAGCCCACCAGAAGTGATCCCCAAGGGCAGAGCCAGGAATAAGCCCTAGCACTGCTAGAAATGGCAACACACCCCCAAAAAAATCCATGACAAAGTCATTAGACAAACTCTACAAAGTCTAGTTTTGTATTGGGATAATCTCTAAGACAAAACTCAGCTATTTAACTGGTTCCTGTCTACTCAATACATACAAGCATATATCATTTTCATTCTATAAAAAATAACAAATTTCACTTATGTGTTAGCAAATAAATAATACAGATTACAATACACTAGGAGCAAACCTAAATAAGTTACAAAAGAAAATATGCAATTTATGTAAGTAAGTATATAACTAAGAAAATGGTTTTGGTCCTAATCCCTTGCTCTTCTCCATTTCCTCCCTCCTCAGTGGTGCTCAGGGACACGAGTAACTCCAACAGATACTCAGGGTAGAGATTTCTGTGCTAAAGAACCTAATTTCTTGTTCAAGAACCCAGCAGAGCAGGGAATCATGGACCAAACCTGGGAGCTTCACACATGCAAGCATTCAGCTCCAGGCCTGGAACTATATCCCCAGGTCCTAGGTCCAAGAAGGAAAAATAAAACCCAAAACAATTTAGCATCATTCACTAAAATCTATGCCTCCAGAATGAACTCACAACATTTATGATTCATGACCAATTAAAATATAAATCATCACCATGTGTGGCACCTGGCATTGTTCAATCTCCTGAAATAAAATACTAAACATCAGAAATTATTACAAAAGAGCCTTTCAATCAAATCAAGAAATCATAAGGTCTGACTTACTGCACATTAACCAAGAAAAAAAAGTTTAGGAAAACATTGGTTCCCGTTCATTGTTTCCTCACTTCCAGCTAGGAAGAAAGATAAGGTATGAACTCAAGATGAGAAATTTTTTCTGTAGGTTACTAAATACAGTGCTTCTCAATTATTTTCTGTCATGCCTCCCTAGAAAGAAGAAAACATTTTTGCACCCCCCACGCAACTGTAAATAGTATCTTTATTTAAAAAACTTTAATCTGCAGAACAAAAATATATAAAATAATTTAAGCTGATTTTTTAATCAGAGGTGATGTCTGGATTAATGGCTACAATGAGCACGTTTTGCAATGCATAGCTTTTCAAAGCGGGGTTTGAAGCAGGACACAGCAACTCTCAGCTCCAGAGACATACAGAGACATAAACACAGGGCTTAGCTCGTCATGAGTGTTTGCCAAGGTCAAAAGCGCCCCCTTTACCTAGCCTTTCGGCCCCCTGGGGGCCTCGCCCCACTATTTGAGAAGCACTGCTAAATAGGTCAACATTACAGAATCCATTACACTAAAAATGTGCATTAATGTTTAGGAAAAAAGAAGCATTTCTAGTAAAAATTCACACATAAGTGCAATTTTTAAAAGATAGGCTTATTAGGGGCCAGAGAGATAGCATGGAGGTAAGGCTTTTGCCTTGCATGGAGGTTAGTGGTTCGAATCCCAACATCCCATATGGTCCCTCAAGCCTGCCTGCCAGGAGTGGATTCTGAGCATAGAGCCAGGAGTAACCCCTGAGCGCTGCCGTGTGTGACCCAAAAACCAAAAAAAAAAAAAAAGATTGGCTGGTCCAAGACTAAAAAGGAAAGGAGAAGGGGCCGGAGTAATAGCACACAGGTAGGGCGTTTGCCTTGCATGGGGCCAACCCAGGACAGACCTGGTTTTGATCACCAGCATCCCATATGGTCCGAGCCTACCAGCAGCAACTTCTGAGCATTGAGCCAGGAGTAACCCCTCAGTGTTGCAGGGTGTGACCCAAACACCACTAAATAAATAAATAAATAAATAAATAAATAAATAAATAAATAAATAGGAGGATAGATCAGTCAGGGGTCATGCCCTACATAGGGCACACCTACCACCCTGCCCTGGAAACACAACCCCACCACTGAAAGTAACCCTAGTGACCCCGAAACATCACTAGGCACAACACTGATTAAGACTCACTGAGAATGGCTCTGGGAACCCCATTAGCGATGCTTGAGATGGACCTCCCCCCCACCCAAAAAAAAACGGTATTTTTTTAGGGGGGTTACTAAACTCTATAATCCACTTTCTAAATACTGCAGCAATTTTTACAATCAGGCTTAAAATCCTTGCACAAATACACTGTTTAAAACTATAAATTTTTATTAGAGTATTAGTATAAATGAAAACTTAGACAATGTCTTATCTTGGGCCAGGGCTGCAATGCAGGAGGTTAGGGTACTTGTTTGCATGAAGCTGACCCAGTTTGATACCAGGCCTTAAGCACCACCAGGTGTGACCCAAAAAAACAAAAAGAAAAGAAAAAAGAAAGAAAATAAAGTGTCTTATCTGGGCAATCCTTGGATTAACCTCAAATCAGAGCTCACAGTGACTGGTAGGAATGGCCCTTAGGCCCTCTGGCCACCAGGTACATCATTGATGAGAGAGGGTTGCAAAGAGTATCAGTGTTTCAAAGGTGATGTCACAGTCTTTTGTCCTTCTGGGGTTGAGGGCTCCTCTGCCCCATTTTCTTAGGGGTCTAACTGTGGTTCTCGCCACTAAGATATACTATAATCTACAACTGTCTCCTCCTTGAGGGCCCAATACAAGTAAATTAGAGGCCCAGAGAAGTACAACCTACACAAAATGTTGGTGGAAATAGATAAAACCTCTGTGCCACAGAGACTACAGAATCTTGGACTTTTACCTCTCTTGATCTGGCAATTGATAGGTCTGAAAGGTCAGTCAGAAATAGCAATTTCTACCAGAAGTCCAGCACAGTATCGTGCAACAAGTACAAATAAAATACATTATAGTAATTTTAACAGTGACATTTCTATTTTGTTTTGTTGCCACACACCCCTGTGCTTATAATCATTCCTAGTGGTGCTGGGGGACCATATAGGGGATCAAATCTGAGTTAGCAGGGTAAAAGACAAATAAGTACTCCACTGTACAATCTTTCTCTGGTCCCAATGACATTTCTTGAAGACTATGACAGCTACTGTTCTTTAAGCACTTTCTAGTATTAACTTTTAAGCATTCTCACAAAAATTTTCATACTGTCCCTATTTACAGATAAGGAACAGAACACATAAATTAAAAACTAAATTAATGGACCAGAGATAGCATGGAGGTAGGGCATTTGCTTTGCATGCAGAAGGGCGGTAGTTCAAATCCCACCATCCCATATGGTTCCCCAAGCCTGCCAGGAGTGATTTCTAAGCATAGAGCCAGGAGTAACCCCTGAGCGCCGCTGGGTGTGACCCAAAAACCAAAACAAGATCAACAAAACATTGCTCAAAATCTAAAATGGTAAAAAAGAAAAAAAAAACTGTTGCTCATATTTATACACTCAAAATACAGCCAACCATAAACTAAAGTGATGAATAAAAAATAAAATAAAATACATCCAACCACTACCACAGCATTTCTTAGCTATTTCACAGAAGTCAACAGAACGCAATTGGGAAGGGGCAGTAAAGAGGACCAAACACTGGGCCTTATACACATGAGACATGGCCTCTACCACCTACCACTAAGCTACATCCATGGCTTAGATACAGTATTATATTCTCTTTCATAGGCTAGTATTTTTCAATATCATAAGAAAATAGAAATTCTCAGACTTCCCCCTTCACTTGGTCATTCTTTTTTTTTTTTAATTTTTATTGTGGCCAAAGTGAATTACAAATCTTTCACAATGATATTTAAGGTACATAGTGACAATAAATGAGGGGCAATCCTCCCTCCACTCCTGTTCCCAGCATGCATTCCATATCGCCCTCCTTTAGCACTTGGTCATTCTTCAGTTATTTCTCATAAATGATGTTTAAAATGTCAATTCTATCTTTTCAAATTGTTCACTCATCTGTTTTAAAAATTCATATGCTAGCCAGATATTTTCTAGTATCTTTTTTTTTTTTTTTTGGTTTTTGGGCCACACCCGGTGACGCTCAGGGGTTACTCCTGGCTATGCGCTCAGAAGTTGCTCCTGGCTTGGGGGACCATATGGGACGCCGGGGGATCAAACCGCGGTCCGTCCTAGGCTAGCGCAGGTAAGGCAGGCACCTTACCTTTAGTGCCACCGCCAGGCCCCTTTCTAGTATCTTTATATTAGTATTGCCAAAATATTACTAAATCAGAGAAATATATATATTTAAGGGATTTTCTAGATTATAATCTTAGTAACATTGTTTAATTCTTTTTCTTATGCTTTCTAATAAAATGCTTTTATAGTGCAGATAAAAAAAAAGAAAATAGAAATTTTCAATACTATCAGAAAACACGAATCTTTCAGATTACACCAATCAAACTTACTGCAGAACAGTCAAACTAGAAGTGTTATAACTCTTTGGCATGACTTGTTTTTTTTACCTAACATCCCAATATAATCAAGAATTCATAAATAGGGGCTGGAGCGGTGGCACAAGTGGTTTGCCTTGCACGCGTTAACATAGGATGGACCATGGTTCAATCCCCCAGCATCCCATGTGATCCTCCAAGCCAAGAGCAATTTCTGAGCGCATAGCCAGGAAGTAACCCCTGAGTGTCTTCGGGTGTGGCCCAGAAACCAAAAAAAAAAAATTAATTTCATAAATAAAAGCCCCAGATTTCCATTTACTTTAGAACTGAAGCCCAAGTGTTCTGGCTAATACTACAATGTATAATACAGCATAATTATACAGTTCCCTGCTCTGAATAGCTCAACTTGCTCTACAAGTATTTCCCCGTGGTATCATTAACCCCATTTTACAGATGGAGAAGCTCGTACAGCAGTGATGTGACTTGTTCACATATGAATTATCTAATTAGCAACCTAGAAACAGAATCTATGGCTCCTAATACTTACCACAAAATTACAAATCTGGACTGGGCTCAAGTGGAGCTTAGCAAAAGTCAGTAACAGAGAGTATGTGGATTGTTCTTAAATAATCCCAAAACTGGGTTTGGAACATTCTGTTAACTCAAGGGCATCACCCAGGGGTTTGAGAAACTGTTTAACCAGGGATCTCCAAGCACTGGAGACACTGGCCCTGGCTAGCCAATTATATCGCTGTTCAAATTACAGGTGAGGAAAAGACTGAGGCACACATGCCCAACAATCTGATTAAAATAGTATCTCTCCTCTAAGTTTCCTCTCCTACTCCAGCTTTCCCAAGAAAGGCTAAGTAGGCAGTTTCCATGGAGACTCAGTAGAGTTGGTAGATTGCTCTAGTGACAGAAAGGAAAAAGTTTCTGACGAAGAAAGAATCTGAGGGGAGGAACTAAAGGAGGACCAAAGAGAAATTAAGAGATTGGTTTTGTGTCAAATCTAAAGGAGCCAAAGAAATCTTCAGGATTAGCACCCACACATACTAAGTGCTGTTCAGGTACTTCCCAAGTGGTTTACAGCTTACAGCCCTTAGTACAGATTCCAACTCCATACAACCTGATTTAATTAGGTCAGGTCTCCATATCAATAGATAAAATGTCTATCTAGGGCAGGGAAACAGTCACATGTTTTGCTTGAGGAAGAGCACCAAGCACCATGTCAGGAGTAGCCAAAAAAGTGTTAACAGATATGGCCCCAAATAAAAACAAAACCAAAATAAAACCAAAGCCTATCCAGGGAGCTACTCAATCATACACAGGAAGAGTATTCTTTCTCATCCATTGAAGCACAAAAACTATACCACTCTGAATATTTGGTGGGGAAGGAGGGAAGTTTGTGCCACACCAGGAAGTGCATAGGGGCTACTGTACTCAAGAGTGACCTCTATGGGGCCGGGCGGTGGCGCTAGAGGTAAGGTGCCTGCCTTGCCTGCGCTAGCCTTGGATGGACCACGGTTCGATCCCCCGGCGTCCCATATGGTCCCCCAAGCCAGGAGCAACTTCTGAGTGCATAGCCAGGAGTAACCCCTGAGCGTTACCGGGTGTGGCCCAAAAAAAACCAAAAAAAAAAAAAAATAGAGTGACCTCTAGCTGTACTCAGGGGGTCATATGTAGTATTTGAGATTTGGAAGTGGGGTCAGCACGATACCAGACATGTGCCAGCACCCAACCCTGCTATTTTAATGGCTTTAACATGTCTTTAGTCTACCCTCTCAATTTCTCAATACAAATTTAAATTTTAAAGTTCATAAAGTATAGGACCAGAAAAGATAGCAAAATAGGTATGTCTCGCAGACAGGAGACCTAGATTCACTCTTACAAGCAGGAAGACCCTTAAGCCAGAAGTAACTTCCAGTACTGCAAGGTGTGGCCTAAGTTAAAAACAAAACAAAAAAATTTTTACCAGAGAGATAGCACAGCAGTAGGGTGCTTGCCTTGCACGCGGCCAACACAGGACGGACCCTGGTTCGAATCCTGGCATCCCATATGGTCCCCTGTGCCTGCCAGGAGCAATTTCTGAGCACAGAGCCAGGAGTAACTGCTGAATGCACCAGGTATGGCCCAGCTTCCCCCCACCCAAATCTATTTCTACTTGTAAATACTTCCAGAATTTGGTCAGTTCTATCAATAATAGCAATTTTCAATGTCAGTTATAAATATTATTATAAATAAACTGAAACATGTTAGCAACCAGCCTTTAAAATAAAACTTTTTTCGGACACCCTATATGTCCCCCACCCCAATAAAAGTGATTCCTGAGCAAGAGCCAGAAGGAAGCCCTGTGCACTGACAAGTGTGGCCCAACATACAAAAAAATAATTAAAAAAATAATTAAACTCCTAATTTTAAGGGAAAAAATAATTAAAAGGTTAGAGAAATTCAAACTAAGTATCTTAAGTAAGAGGATTATAACAAAAATAAAAACAAAAGAATGAAAAAGAGAAGGGAAGATAGGAGCTGCTCAAAAAGAAAAGGATGGGCTGGAACAATAGTAAAGCAGAGCCCAGTTTCTCAGCATCTCGTAAGGTCTGTTTGTGCTCCCCCTCACTCCAACCAAGCCTGCTAGGAGTGAACCCTAAGCACAGAGCAGAGAGTAATAATTCCTGAGCACCACTGGGTAAACACAACACCACACACACACACACACACACACACACACACACACACACACACACACACACACACACACACACCATCCAACCCCACAAAAGGAGAAGAAAGAAAATGCCTTTTATGTTTTGGGGCCACTCTGGTGGTGCTCAAGGCTTATTCTTGGTTGAGGACAGGGATCACTCCTGGCGAGCTAAAGGAGGAGATCACATATAATAGAGATCAAACCTTTTTATCTTCTCTTTATGAGCTGTTCAACAAGGAATTTTGGTGAAAGAGTCCCCCAGTTTAATGCTTATAATTGAACCATGTCATAGGGATTGTTGGACTTGTTCTTACAGTCCCCATATGCACCAATAACGCCACTTGGCATTGCTCCTTTTTTGCATAGGCACATTAAAATGGGAAAATACTATACATACAAATAAGATCCTATCTAATAGAGATTGGAAGACACAAATCTTATAGTGCAAAGGGACCTTACACCCTGAACATTGACATAACGACCTGGCACAGGCCTCAGAAGAAAGGGCATTTTCCATTCACCCCTGAACCAGGGAAGCCACGCATGAAACATCCAGGTTTGTCTATAACATCACCTGGAAGCAGTCCTCTACCACGGAAGACCCTACCACTACTCAGACATCAACCTGCTCAAGAGACTTCCCTTAACACTGAGAAGACTTAACAACAACGACAGGGCTTCCTGCATTACCCTTTAATGGTGAGATGAAACGAGACGATGCTCCATGCCCTGACTTCAATGTAGGATATACAGATTCCAGGATCTTTAATACAGAAACATGATACCAACAACAGAGACTGTGTGAAAAATAAAAGTGTGTTGGCACTATAGACAATGTCTTAAATTGAATGATCTAGCTTGCCTGGAGCCTAGAGTTGGTCATATGCCAGGAAACTTCAGGGGTAGGGTCTCTTTGTATTTAGGCCAAGGTTATTCCTTTCCATGCCTCTCATATTTTGGTGGGCCTATGCAAACAACAATTGCCACTCTAACACCGTTTTTACTGTGCTCCTTTGACTCTAATCCTTTAAAAAAAAAACCCACTTAAAATTTGAGGTTAACTTAAGCTCATGTGCATGTACATGGAAATGTAAAAAATACGATGCCTCTAATGTTTAAGGAGTTACGTTTTATGGCTTTAGATTGCCTTGTGTGCTGTTAAGAAATATTATAATGTGTTACAATCTGGGGACTTGAGGGACAAAGTAATTGTACATGAATTCTGTCTTATTTATCTTAATGTTCTTTGGCTGAAAGTTCAAAGTTAAGATATCAGCAAGGGGACTTCTTCTGAGAATTATGTTATGGGTGATTGTCCTTCCACTGTAACTATATATTGTCCTTTCTTTGCATCTTTGTTCTCATAATTAAAAATTAAAAATTAAAAAAAGAAATAAGCTTATCTATTACAAATATTGGTCTAAGGAAAATGAGAAAAAAAAGGCTAACCTATTAATGGGAGGGAGTGGAACATAATTTTTTTTAAACACTTTAAAGTGAAAGTTGAGGGCTGGAGAGACAGCACAGCAGTAGGGCATTTGCCTTGCAAGCAGCCGATCCAGAATGGATGGTGGTTCAAATCCCGGCATCCCAGGTCCCCCATGCCTGCCAGAAGTGATTTCTGAGTGCAGAGCCAAGAGTTACCTTGAGCGCTGCTGGGTATAAACCAAAAAAAGGGAGGGAGGGAGGGAGGGAGGGAGGGAGGGAGGGAGGAAGGAAGGAAGGAAGGAAGGAAGGAAGGAAGGAAGGAAGGAAGGAAGGAAGGAAGGAAGGAAGGAAGGAAGGAAGGAAGGAAGGAAAAGTTGACTTTTATAATCTTTAAAAGGGAAATAGTGGGGCCAGAGCAGTAGGGCATTTTCCTTGCAAGTGGCTGATGCAGGACAAACTCAGTTCGATCTCCGGCATACCAGATGGTCTCCCAAGCCAGAAGCGATTTCTAAGTGCATAGCCAGGAGTAACCTCAGAGCATCACCAGGTGTGGCCCCAAAACCAAAATAAATAAATGGGAAATAGTAAAAACTACTGTCATCAATGTTATTTATAATTTATTAAACTTGGAATACTTAAATTTTATGACAATTAAGAAAGGGCAGTATTTTATGGTGATGATTACAGACAGAAAAAAGAATACAGGGGCCAGAGAGATAGCACAGTAGTAGGGTGTTTGCCTTGCATGCAGAAGGACGGCGGTTGGAATCCCCGCATCCCATATGGTCCCCTGAGAACTGCGGGGGCGATTTCTGAGCATAGAGCCAGGAGTCCCCTGAGCACTGCCGGGTTTGACCCAAAAACTAAAAAGAGAGGAGGGGAGGGGAGAGAATGCACATATAAATATATATAGTAAATGACAGCAAATAGCAGCTCCTTAGGAGATAAATGTAAATATATCCCATTTTGCCGCTTTCTCTGCAACAGATGCATATCTAGGACTGGTAAAAACACAACAAGGATTTGGGGGTTTTCTACCATGTACTTTAATGCAAAATAGTTCAAGGACTTGAAACATCAAACTAGCCCCAAAACCTCCAAATCAAAGAAAATAAAACTAAATGATTCTAGATTTTTCTTAGTATTTTGTATTAGTTAATAACCTGATTCCTATTTCAAAAAGGGGGGGAGGACAGCAAACTGAATCACACCCAGCAGTATTATCCTCTTAAAGCATTCCAATTTTATTTTCCTGTCTTCACTATTGAAGAGATTAAATGTATACAAATATCACTATCATAGGAAACAAAGCAAGGGAAATCCATCCAAACTGAATGTCAAATCACACAAGCATGACTGAGCAGGATGTCAAAGATCATGCCCCATAAGTGACCAAACAGAATTATTTACGTATTTATAGCCTGAATGAGTAACTGTAAACACTAAGGTTATAACCCACTGGAATATGGAAGGGCCATTCAAGTGTTTAAAGCTATCATAGTGATGTTGAGTTTGCACAATAAATGTCGTCTACCAACCCAACTAAGTCATTATATCCAACTAAGTCATTATATTGAGATATATAGGTCTATAATTTGATATGTCCTATGCAGGGTGGCAGAAAAACAACTGCTAACTTTGTTCAGGACAAAGTGACAAGAACCTGAACTTGCCCTGACACAGGTCTGAAGTGTTTTGTGCAGAAAACAGAATATACCTTCCCTGAATATGATTCCTATAATTCAGTCTGGGTTTTTGGTTGGTCTTTTGAAGAGAGTTCCTGAAACAGTCTCAGTTAAATTGCCCCGAAACAAGCTTAAGAAAGGGCCTGATAGCACAGCAGTAGGACATTTGCCTTGCATGCAGCAGACCAAGGACAAAGTTGAGTTTGATTACCAGCATCCCATATGGTCCCCTGAGTCTGCCAGGAGCAATTTCTAAGTGCAGAGCCAGGAGCAACCCCTGAGCATCGCCGGATGTCGCCCAAAAACAAAAACTAAAAAAATCATAAACATCGTGGGGCTAGAAAGATAGCACAATGGGTAGGGCATGTAGCCAACCCAGGTTCAATTCCCAGAATCCCATATGGTAACCAGAACCTGCTAGGAGTAATTTCTGAGTTCAGAGCCAGAAGTAACCCATGAGCACCACCAGTGTGACCCGAAAAAAAAAACAAACAGAATCATTAAGTGGGGCCGGAGCTGTGGCACAAGCAGTAGGGCATTTGCCTTGCACACGCTAACCTAGGATGGACCACGGTTCGATCCCTCAGCGTGTCCCAGATAATCCCCCAAGCCAGGAGTGATTTCTGAGCGCACAGCTAATCCCTGAGTGTCACAAGGTGTGGCCCAAAAAAAAAAAAAAAATCATTAAGCAACAAAACTTGCCTGAATTAAAATAAAATGTCTCCATGACTTCATGACAAATTAGTTGTCGTCTATCCATGAATACATTTCAAATGTCATCATGAGTCTGAGGCATAAGAGGTGTTTGTAAAGCACTTGCCTTGCATGTATAACCCAGGTTCAATGCATGATCCCCCCCGGCCCAAGCTCTGCCAGAAGTGATCTCTTGAGTGCAGAGCCAGGTGTAAGCCCTGAGCACTAGGTGTGGCATAAAAACATGCATATATTGGCTAAATCTCAATGAATAAAACATTATTAAACATTTTCGCCCCCTTACTGTTATCTTCTGTATCTTTCACCTTGAGCTCAAAATAAACATGCCAGACTATTAGTAGGCAATGATACGAATTTTAATATTCAAACTTCCTACATGGCTTAAAATTTCACCAAGATAAGAATTTAAAATTTTGGGCCAGGGAGTAGGAAACCTAGCATAGCAGGTAGGGTATTTGCCTTGCACAGCCAACCCGGTTTCGATCCCTGGCATCATATAAGGTAACCCCAGTACAGCCAGGATTGATTTCTGAATGCAGAGCTAGAAGTAACCCTTGAGCATCGCTGGGTGTTGCCCCAAAATAACCAAAAAACAATAATAATTAAGATTTGGTGGGAGGGTCAGAGAGATGGTAAAGAGGGAAGGTCTTGCCTTGCTCTCGGCCAACCCAAGTGAATCCCCCTTACTACAGCTCTGAAACAAAACTGAAAAAAGATTTGGAAAAGTAATGCTAGGGATTCAACCCAGAGCCTCATATAAGCAAAGCATGTATTTTACCAAGCTATCGAAATCTTTTTCTCAAGTTAGATACCATAATGAGAAAGACTAAAATAAGTCCACCCTGAAGGGCAGAGACAGACCTGAGGAGTTCCACTCCTCAAATATGGAACCAGGTTACCAGCTTGAATTTAAGCAGGCTATGTAATTCTTTTAATCTTATTTTGCTTGAGGAGATACTACACCCAGCAGAGCTCAGGGATCACTCCTAGTGTTGTTTTGAGGACCACATAGGATACTGAAGATCAAACCTGGGTCCCAAAATCAGGTGTGGCCCCAACCTACCACACCCAAAAATGTCATTTTGATGGTCTTCTCTGAAATGGAAATCCAACAAATACTGTGTTTAAGAGTTGTATAAGATGGGGCACAGCAATAGTACAGTAGGTAGGTAGGTAGGGAATTTGCTTTGCATTCATCTGACCCATGTTTGATCCCTGGCACCAGATATGGACTCCTGAGCACCACCAGGGCCAGAAAGTAAGTCCGGAACACTGCCAGATGTAGCTCAAACAAACAAAACAGGGCCCAGAGAGATAGCACAGTGGTGTTTGCCTTGCAAGCAGCCGATCCAGGACCAAAGGTAGTTGGTTCGAATCCCGGTGTCCCATATGGTCCCCTGTGCCTGCCAGGAGCTATTTCTGAGCAGACACCCAGGAGTAACCCCTGAAAATCGGGGCCAGAGTGGTGGTACAGAGTGGTAAGGTGTTTGCCTTGCCAGCACTAGCCTAGGACGGATCCCTTGGCGTCCCATATGGTCCCCCAAGCCAGGAGTGATTTCTGAGCACATAGCCAAGAGTAACCCCTGAGTGTCACTGGATGTGACCCCCCAAAAAAGAAAGACCCCCCAAAAAAGAAAGAGAGAAATCTTAAATTGGATTCAAGAAACCATTACAGGGGCTGGAGTGATAGCACAGCGGTAGGGCATTTGCCTTGCACGTGAGACCCAGGTCGGACCTCAGTTCGATCCCCCAGGGTCCCATACGGTCCCCCAAGCCAGGAGCAAATTCTGAGCACATAGCCAGGAGTAACTCCTGAGCATCACCAGGTGTGGTCCAAAAACCAGATAAAAGAAACCATTACAGACACAGAGTAACAAAAGAGGGTGAGAGAATGGGAATAGTTCACATTATATACGACATTATATATTATGCTAAAGTTCTAATGGCCACCAAAAAAAAATTAAATTCCGCAAGTTTGAATTGAACAATTCAGATTTTTTAATATGTCAGACTATTAAAAATATCTCTCAGGATCACGCACAGGAAGCTTTCAAATGTATTGTATGTTAATTTCACCAGGGTGTGCCAACTGATCCTTACAGAGAGACAAGGTTTCTACTCCACTTTAGATAGAGAAGCAACAATTTGGTACTTAGACCACAAACAACTACTATGGATATTTACAAGTTCTCACTCGCTCCCCCAGCTTCTACAAGCTTCAGAGAAGCATACAGGGGAGAGAAGGAAATACTTGCCTTAAGGAAGCTGTGATTCTCCTATATTCACAGCATTTTATTTCTCTCAGAAACCTGTACTAATCAGGACTGCTGGGACAAACTGAGGTTGTACTATCCAAGCAGCCAAGAATGTAACATAATGTTATGTAGTCAAGAAGTTACATTATCTGGGATACAAAACTGGCAGGTGACTGAAATGTACCTACCTTAGAAGTTACAACTGTAACGAAGTTTTGTTTTTGTTTTTCAAGGGAGGTAGCTTAGCAGTAGAGCTCTTGCTTTGCATATGTGAGGCCCTCCACTCAATCCCTAAGCATTAAGGGGAAAAAAATAAACTTTTGTGCAGTAACAGTACAATAAAAATACATATTTGACAGTACTACCTCAAAGATCTGCCAACATTAAGAATCAGAAGCTAAACCATATGCAAACTATTTGCTTCAACATTGCTCTAAGCAACCAAACTGTGGTATTTAATATTTACTCCTATAAGCCATACTCAAATAGATATGTAGCCATTTTGTTTTCAGAACTTTAAGAACATAGTATTTACAAACAGAGGTCTTTCTTGGGTACTTAAGTTACAATTTCTCTCCAAGTTGGATTTTAAGACCAAATTTATTTTTCAGATACAGAATGTTAAGACCCCCACACAAAAAAAATAAAGACCCTCCCATGTTCCCAGTCCATATGTGGCAATTTCTCACTCAGACAAGACGTGCCTTTCTACAGTCACCTGCAATAAGGGTGAAAGAAAGGCACAGATTTTTTGGATTAAAGAAAAAGCAGGACTGCCTGTAGAAAGTGCCTTCAGGCTACCACTAACTATACAAAGATTCAAGATCCCATCTTGAAGGATCTTTATCTTCCCACAAAATCCACACTTTCTTCTTCCTCCTTCCTTAATTAGGCCCCTTTGCCTAACTCTCAAATCAGTTTCATCATTTATCATTTATCTGCATTTACAAAATGCAACTGCAGGAGGTCCCTTCCCCATTCCTGATGGTAAATTCACCTAGTACTTTGAAAACTTTAACATGGCAAACAAACCAATAGAGCCTCCCTTTAGCCCACAGTAACAAATTCAGGGAGTCTATAATTTTTTTTTTCTGGGGCTGGAGAGATAGCATGAAGGTAAGGAGTTTCCATGCAGGAGGTCATCGGTTCCCGCCGCCCCATATGGTCCCCCGTGCCTGCCAGGAGCAATTTCTGAGCCTGGAGCCAGGAATAACCCCTGAGCACTGCCGGGTGTGACCCACAAAAAAAAAAAAAAAAAAAAACCTAAAAAAAAAATTTTTTTTTCTAAATCTGGAATGCCTTCCAAGTCTCTAGTATAGTAAAAATAAAAATTGAGGGGCCACAGACAGTACAGCTGGTAGGCCATTGCCTTGCACTCAGCTAACCAGAGTTTAATCCCTGGCATCCCACAAGCTACCCCACAGGACCCAAGTGTTGCCAGGTGTGAAATCTAATCAGAGCCAGGAAGAACCCCAGCACAACTGTTTGTGGCCCAATTGAATGAATGAGCCAAAATGAGAGCCAAGACCAAAGATGAGTTACAGAGATCAGAGCAATAGTATAGAGTAGGGTGCTTGCCTTCCATACAGCTAACCCAGGTTCAATTCCCTGGCATCCACAACCCACCAAAAGTAATCCCTGAGCTCAGAGCCAGAAGTAAACCCCTAAGCACCACCGGGTATGGACTGAAAGTCAAAAACAAAAAAGTGCAAAAATGAGCAATAATGTTGAATTATACTGGATTTACAAGTATTGCGGAGGGGACCTAGATTGGCCCATTCCACCCACATTGTTTCCTAGTTGCTTTTAACTATTCTGATGATAACCTGGTTATGCTTCGAAAGTCGTACAGTCCAAGTGAAAGGTAACTTGCACATTCATTCCAAAGATTATTTATTTTATTTTTCGGTTTGGGGCCACAACACTAGTGGGGGTAAAGGTATGCTCTCAGTATGCCTGGAGAGCCACACTGCCAGGGAGGGAACCCAAGTCCCCAGCATTCAAAGTATGTACTCCAGCCCTATGAGTCATCTCGATGAGTCTTCCAAACAAATTTACATGAAAAGATAACATAAATTTATGGATAGTCAGATAATTAGTGATATGGTACAGTAAGTAACATGGATAATAGAAACTGACTGGGAAATATATAGGTTTTCACTGGTAAAATCCTTCAAATTTGGTGAACTTAAAAATTTCATAGTAAAATTGAGAGTAAAATTAAAATTGAGAGTAATGCCCTAACACTGAACCCTGCATACTCAAATTGAATGGGGACTTAAATGTCACATACAGGGGCCAGAGGTAACACAGAGGTAGGGCGTTTGCCTTGCATGTAGAAGGTCGGTGGTTCAAATCCCAGCATCCCATATGGTCTCCCGAACCTGCCAGGGGCGATTTCTGAGCATAGAGCCAGGAGTAACCCCTGAGCGCTGCCGGATGTAAACCCCCCCCCCCCCCGCCAAAAAAAAAGTCACATCTATTCTCCCAACATGTCAGCCAATTTTTAAAACAATCCAATGCACTGACTTTAATTTCTTATATGTGGTATATTTAAGATGAGAAAAAATACTTTGACCATCTATTAAAAAGCTATTACATTGCTATTAAAATCATTCTCACATTATTATTTATTACCTTGAAGGGTAATAATCTGTGTAGGAAAGTAAAATTTACAAAAAAGCTTTACTTCAAGAAAAAATTTTCCTCAACTATGTATCTGCAATTTAACAGAGAAGTTAAAATATGCAGAAAAACTGAAGTTAAGTTATAATACAAGAATAGAAGGCAAAAATACTTTTGGGCATAAGCCAAAAAGAAAGTTGGTGGAACCAACTGAAGCCTGTAAGCAAGATATTTGGATCTTCAATAGAGACAAAAGGTGGTTCATTCATATCCTGGAAACAGAGCAGTCTAAGGGCTAAAGAGCTAACCAAGAGAAATAGAATAGGAACAAAAAGAGCTAGAGACACTAATCACCTTGAGAAGAGTGTGCTGAAAAGGATCAAGGTCTGAAAACTGGGGAAAAGATTGGTAGTTGAACCATTAAGCAGCAAATCAAGGAAGTTATTTGTCTATGAAATATAATGAACATCTACAGTATGTGCTGACCTTATAAAATAAAAATATAAAGTATATTTGCATTTTGGGTTTGAGTGGAAATGAAACAATGAATGGTCTTTGGGTGAAAGACAGGATGACAGGAAAATCATCAGAGGAAAACCAGAGAAGCAGTTCACAAACAGTTCTGAAGTATCCTATGACTGAATATGGAGAAAAAAATGGAAAAAAAAATGAACCTATCAGAGAAGTCGCCACAGCAGTAAAAACCAGGACAATACAACATCACCAAATTTGTGTAAGAAAGTATATCTAGAGACCTGTGACATAACCAAAGTAGTCAAGGCTCAATCCTTGGAAACAATGCAACCTAAGCCACCCACCATAGCACTGATATAATGGCCCTGGTGGTCCCTGAGCACTATCTGGAGTGTCCCTGAACCCTGAACATACAGGTTTGGACCCTACAACCAACAAAAAGAAAAAAAGTTTTCTACAGTGGGAGTGGTCAACTGAAAACTGAACTCTGACATGCTCTACAATAGCCTTAGTGATTCACTGACTATAAAAACACTAAGAAGGCAGGAAAGAGGGGCCAGAGTGGTAATACAGCGGTAGGGCATTTGCCTTACAAGCAGCCGATCCAGGACAGAGGGTGAACCCATATGGTGGTCCCCCCATGCCTGCCAGGAGTAAATTCTGAGCACAGAGCGCTAGGAGGAACCCCTGAGCACTGGCAGGTATGACCCAAAAACAAACAAACAAAAAAGGCAGGAAAGATAGAAACAGGTAAGGTTCAATTCCCAGCACCATATATGGTCCCCACCTCACAAAGCCCTGAGCCCAAAACTAGGAATAAGCCCTGAACACTTCCCAGTGTAGCCAAATAAATAAAACTAAGAACAATAAAGAACATTGTAAGGGGTTGGAGAGATAGTACAGCGGGTATGCAGGGTATACTTGAATAGATTACAGGGTATGCAAGTTCAGTCCCAGACATCTCATATTGCCTCCAGAACGCTACCAGGAGTAACCCCTGAACATAAAGTAACGAACGAGTAAAGCCCTGAGCACTGCCAGGTGTGACCCATAAACAAAAGCAGGAAAAAAAAATTGGTTTGGGGCTTCACTTGGCAGTGCTCAGGATCACTTTGGGCAGAGCCCATATGATGCCTGATATAACTGGTGCCTGGATATAACTGAGGTTGACCACATGCAAGTCAAATAACTTAATCCCTGTACAGTCGCTTTGGCCCTTTTTTTTTTTTTTTTTTTTGCAGGGGAAGGGAGATTGTCTCTGCCTCTCTGTCTTTCTGTCTCTCTCTCTCTCTCTCTCTCTCTCTCTCTCTCTCTCTCTCTCTCTCTCTCTCTCTCTCACACACACACACACACACACACACTATTTATGTCAAACATGTATGTGAGATGTATAGGGGAAAAAAGAAGGTAGTAGAGAAGAAAAAATTAGGACCAAAGAAAGGGGCTTGCCTCAAGCCCCACCAAGAATAATTCCCTAAACACATAGATAGGAGCAAGCCATGAGCCAGGTGTGGCCCAAACACCATCTTTCTGGGTTAGACAGACAATACAGCAGGTAAGGCACAAGGTTGACTGGGGTTAGATCTCTGACATTCCAACACTGGCAGGAGTGAATCCTGAGTGCAGTCAGGAATAACACCTGAACGCTGCTGGGTATGCTCACTCCTCAAAAAAATACCATGATGCATCCCAGTTTGCACTTATCTATCTGTAGATATTAATTTATAACCCCTAGGAGGTAAATCTTCACTCTGGAAGACATCCAAATATTTTTTCCAGTTCATTTCCTCTCTTTTGCATAACTTCAGATCTTTAAAGGTACCAAGAAAAGGTACCTGGCCCCAGTAAAGGGGGGAAGATGGAAGGAGGACAAACAAGTCTCTGTGCTGTCATTATAAAGGCCAACATACAGGGCTGGGAAGGTGGCGCCAGAGGTAAGGTGTCTGCCTTGCAAGCGCTAGCGTAGGACAGACCGCGATTCGATCCCTCGGCGTCCCATATGGTCCCCCCAAGCCAGGGTCGATTTCTGAGCGCATAACCAGGAGTAACCCGAGCCTCAAATGGGTGTGGCCCAAAAACCAAAAAAAAAAAAAAGGCCAACATACATCCTAAATCACAGAGAAGCATGGCTAAACTTACTCTGAATTCTATAACTGCTTTACACAACTGCAAACTCCTTGCTCTCCCAATATCCATGGAATTTATTCTGCCTTTCCAAGAGGATTCCAGGAAGCTCCAAAGTTAGGGCACAAAGACAAAAAAAGGCCAAGTAAATTCCCAAGATGCCAGGGTATTCGGGTAGCTTCCAAGGGCAGAGTGTTCCAGAAAAATGCAAATAATTCAGGCTTCCCAAAGAAAGATAATCCAGGCAAATACATACAGCTGCTCTCTTAGAAAATTCTCTTACATAACTGCAATTTAGAGGCTTGGATGGAGGGGCATGGGTGAAAGTGGTTATCTTATACACAGTAAATCAAGTTCAATCTGCAGCATCCCATGTGGTCACCCCAGGACTAGCCAAGAATAAGCCCCCAGAGAGAAGAGTAATGCCTGAGCACTGCCGGGTATGACAGAAAAAAAATAAAAATAAAATAATAAAGGCTTGGATGAAGAGGTTAGAGGACAAGGACAAGCAACAAACACATTTCCAGTTTATCAGGATTGTAAACTAGGACTGAGTCTTTCTCATTCCCATTTCACATTCCTTCAGATTTTTCACAGAGCCTATGATTTCCAGTGGTATTTATGTCCACCACCCAAAAGTAAGAGAGTCGGGGAAGGAAGGTCCTCAATGAACTCTAAAATGTTAATGAATATTAAAAATACCTTCTTTCCTATACTCAAATGCTGCCACCTAAAAAAAAAAAAATTATCATTTGAAACTAGAAACCACCCCACCTTCTCAAGGTTTACCAAGTATCTTTAAAGTCATTGTCTGTCTCTATAGCTGGCATCTATTTTGGAATTTCTCAATAGAACATCTCAGTTGTAAGAATTTTTTAGCCTTATTTTTTTATTAACAAGCCTTATATAATCCCCTTGTCCATTTGAAAATCTTCTCCTCCCACCACCTCAAATACATAATTGACATTTTCAGTCAACTACCAAAAGGGTTTATGTTAATGTCAGTAACAAACTAGGAATCAGAGCCTCATTAAAATTCCCCTAAGTCAAATATGACTATTGACAGAAAACAGCCATTTTCCAACAAGCTGTTTTCTGTAGCTAAATCATTCACTTGGGCACATGACACACTGAAAGAACAGAGTAGATATTAATTTTATTTATTGCAGAATAATTTTTATTTATTCCCATGTGTTGCCTGAGCTTAGTCCTGGACATGCTCAAGGATCACTTCTGGTAGTACCATAAACAGGGTCAAGTGCCCTGTAGACTATTCAAGGCCTTAAACTGCAATATCTCTCTAGCCCCATAATTTCAAAACATAAGAAAAATACCGTCAGTTCACAGACACAACTAAAGAAACCTCATTCCAAAATTAAAAACCATAACATCTCAACAGTCATTTTACCAAGTCTTACAGCAAAGGCATTCTTTTTTTTTTTTTTTTTGGTTTTTGGGCCACACCCGGCACTGCTCAGGGGTTACTCCTGGCTGTCTGCTCAGAAATAGCTCCTGGCAGGCACAGGGGACCATATGGGACACCGGGATTCGAACCAACCACCTTTGGTCCTGGATCAGCTGCTTGCAAGGCAAACACCGCTGTGCTATCTCTCAGGGCCCAGCAAAGGCATTCTTTTACCATAAATTACCTCACATAATATCAAAACAAAAAGAACAGTTAACTCAAAAGTACTGTTTGTAAAACAAAAATCAAGAGTTCACAATACTAATTCCCCAGTTTCAAAAAGTTTTATATGTGAGAAATCAGGTCATGGAAATGAAGTTTCACTATTTATAAATATTGTCAATGGAAAAGATTCCGGGTTTTTCCAAAGTCTTAGCTTCCACTTTGTGTGTGTTCTTATGACTTATTTCAGTCCATTTAAAATAAGCATTAAGAGGGCCAGAAGGATAGCACAGCACAAGGCCAACCTGGGTTCAATACCCAGCATCACATCTGGTCTCCTCCCACCCCAGCCCACCAGTAATAATTTCTAAGTGCAGAGCCAGGAGTAACCAGGAGCACTGCCTAGTATAATTCAAAAAATAAAAATCAATAAAATAAGCATTAAGGCAAATTTTAGCACCATCCCCAGAACTAAAATGTATGGCCTGCAAGGCCTGAAAATATGCAGTGAAATTTTCTTACATTCTTAATACTTTTAATAGCTTTCTAGCTGTTTTTTCCCTTTACTAATTAGTAACTTTCAAATTCTCAGGCCCAGGAAGTAAAACACAAGAAAGTGTATGTAAAGACTGAGTCTAATCCTTGATAGTAAATCAAAGAATATATTAACTTCAAAGTAAACTTTCCTCAGTCCTACAAATTTTGGTTAATTCACATTTTAGAGCTGGATTTAACTAAAATTCAAAGTAAAATTTCTCCCTCTTATGAGTATTTAAAACAGATGAGTCTGTCAGATCTGAGAGTGAAACTTAGTTTTAACAAGTAAATGAAAACCCTAGCTAGCTAGCCGAGTGGGTAAGAATTGGAACACCTCTTGTCATTTCTTTTCTTTCTAAAATACCCTTTGACTCAAAGTGAAAATGTGCTCACTCTAATCTGACTTGCAACTGACTGCCTACACCTGAACCTTGACTCACTTGAAATGGCAGCTGTCCCCTACCAAAGCACCATCAGGTTTCCACTGGGAAGTCTTTATTCACACCTTAACAAAGGCTCTAAATCTGGTAATTAAAAATAAATGAAATTATAATCTCACTAAAATTAAATTTTAATTGGGAAAAATGCTCAAACTAGAGTTTTATACAATACAAAAACTGTCTGGGGGGCCAGGGATGTTTGTCAGTGATAATTCATGCATGCACTTTATGCACCTTTATGCTGGGTTTAATCAACCTCAGCACTGAAAGGGCAGAAAAGTCACTAAATCGTAAACGTATAAGTTATATTCTATCCTCATTTAAGGTCTTTGAGGCAAATCATGATAATAATCGCCAAATCCTACCTATACTACTTTTAGGACGTGATAAAACAAAGAGTCCCTTCAGCAATATCCCTTCAGTGCATTCAACTTCCAAGAACTTAAAACACTTCATAAACACATAAACACACACACACACCACCACCACCACCACCACCACCACCACCACCACCACCACCACCACCACCACCCAGTTCTTCCCAAAAAATAAAACATTTTCTAATGCAAATGTTTTATGATTGTTCAAATTGAATTAACCGATAAGCAAGAAAATATATTCAAATGCTAAATAAGACAATTTGACAGAAATCCCGATTTTGTGACTTGCTTGCTTAAGAAGGTACCTTACCTTTTAAAACACTCGACAAGTAAAATTGCACGTAATGCTTAGTAACAAGCTTGATAGTGATACATTTACTCTAAAACACAATTCGGAAAAGAAATTAAATCATAGCTTGTTTTCCAGGAACTTCAGTACGGAATTTTGTGACACATATTAGCCACGGGGATGACAGCAAGGAAAACAATCTTGATGTAACAACTTCGCGGCAAAGATCTACCTTTATTTTGCTCTAAAAGTCAGGAGGTGGGTGAAGAAGAAATACATCTCGATTAGAGAGAAGCTTTACCTAAATTTCTCCACCAGCGGGGGGGTGAGCTATTGTCCACTTCAGGGGAGGGCCACGCGGCTAAGAGAATCCAAGATAGGACTCCGCAGAGCGCAACCTGCGAGGGTGCCGGGTTCCCTCCAGTTTGGGGTTATGAAACTAAGAGTCTGATTCCACCAGGAATTGTCTCTTAGGGGTTTGTCAAGGAAAAGCAGAAATGGCTTAGTCCTTTCATCGAGGTTAAGAGGTGCCTACCCACTTCCGCGACGAGGCACTCCACTTCTACTGCCCATAAACACGTCAAAGGCCACCTGCTTGCCCCTCTAACCTGCACCTCCGTGCCCTGCAGCACAGAAGTGGGTAAGAAGAGAAGCACACACATTCTCCCAGCAGGACGCCCCTGTTTGAAGGCGTCGGACCTCGGGCGAGGTCGAACTGGGTGGCACTGGCCGGCGCATCCAGGGTGGCTCCCGGAGCACCGCCGAGGCTGGAACGCGCCGGGCGGCCCTGGCCCTTTAAAGGCCAGGCCTTTCTGCACCCAGCGGCCCCTCCCTCGGTCGCAGACTCCCGCCCCCGCCCCAGCCCCCGCCGAGGGTCACACTTGAACTTTAGCTCGCCCAGCGCGCCCGGGCGCCGGCGCTCAGCGGGCGGCGGCTGCCCCAGTGCACGTGTGGAGTCCGAGGCTCTCCCTCGGGCTCAGCGCGCCCGACACCCCAGCAGTGGAGGCCACTTGGGCAAAAGGGAAAAAAAAATCAAAACAACTCAAAGTGCACCCGGGTTGCAAAGCAGCGCGGCCGGCCCGGCCCGGGCCACTAGAGCACCCCCCCCCCCCGAGCGCGCAGCAGCAACCACCCCAACTCGGGCGCCCCACCAGCTGTCCCAGCTCCCCCGCTGCGGACTTCCGACGCCCCTCGCCGCACCCTCCCCTGCCCGGCGCGACGGAAACGGCTCCGCAGAGGGGCCCAAGACTCGGGGGGGGGGTGAGGGGGGGGGAAGGGAAGCGCGTCGTGGGGGCGGAGAGGAGCCGCCTCCGCCTCCGACGTCCCCGCTGCCAGGTGTAGGCAAGGAAGCCCTCGCTGCTTTTGCAAAATGTTCTCCCCTGCGAACGCCGCACTCACTCCTGGCTGGACTTTCAGCACTTCCGGGGCTCCCCCTCTCTGGTTGGTCCGAGTCCCAACGCCACTCGGGCACGCACGGGCGGCCCCTCTGCTCCTGAAACCAGCCCCATCCCACGCAGCCCTCTCCCATCCCGTGCGGGGCGAGCCCAGCGAGTCTGTGTGGCACCCGACACGTAGCCTCTGAGCACCTGCCGCACACCCCGGAGAGCTCCAGGTTCCCCCGCGCGTGCCCGTCCCGTGCGCCCCGAAAGCGCGCACTCACCTTCCAGCCGGCGGAGCTGTTGCTGTCGCCCTTATCCTTGAAGTAGGGCACGCTCTTGACCATCCACTCGTAGATCTGCGACAGCGTGAGCCGCTTCTCGGCCGAGCTCTCGATGGCCTTGGTGATGAGGTCGGCGTACGACAGGTTGCCCCACGCGTTGCGGCGGGACGAGCTGCTCTTGCGCGGCTGGCCGGACAGCGGCCCGCCGCCGGCGCCGGCTCCGGCAGCGGCCCCCGGGGGCACGGGCGGGTGCTGCGCCAGGGCCTGGGGGGGCTGCGGCGGCGCAGGGTGCAGGCAGCCGGCTTCGGGGCTCTGGAAGTCCCCGCACAGCCCTCCGCCGGCGGTGGCGGCCGCCGCCGCTGCCGCCGCCGCCGCCACCGCCGCCGCCGCCGCCGCGGAGCCGGGCGCCTGCGGGAAGTCCCCGGCCTCCTCCAGCAGGCTCAGGTTGCTCATGAAGTCGGCGCCGACAGCGGCGGCCGAGGCGGAGGGCAGGCCGAGGGCGGCGGCGTCCGGGTTGGCGACGCTCGCGCCGCCCGACGGCGCCGGGCTGGACGTGGCCGAGCTGGCCTGGCTGAACTCCGGCCTGGGCAGCGGCCAGGTGCACGAGCGCGGCCGGGGCAGCGGCTCGAAGTCCGGGTCGATCTCCACCACCTGGGGCGAAGCTTCGGCCATGGTGACGCCCGCCCGTCCCCCGTCGCCGGCGAGCCGAGAAGGGGGGACAGAGCGCTCCCGGGGGACCCTCGAGGAGGAGCCGAGCACGGAGTGAGTTGCTCCGAGCTCGGCGAAGAAGCCGAGGGCGGCGAGCGAGCGTCGGGCGGAAACCTCCTCCGGGAGTGCGGGCGGGCAAAGCGCGAGCCCAGGACTTAACTCGGCGGGTCCATCCGCGTCCGATGAAGGCTCCGAGCTCCTCGGGCTTCCCCGCAGCACGGAGCAGTCCGTGCCCGGGCAGGGCAGGACAGGGCAGGGCAGGGCAGGGCAGCAGCCCCTCTCCGCGTGCCGACGCTCCAGCTACTGGAAACTGGGCCGGCGAACTGAAGGACCGCTGGCTCTCTCCCTCTCTCTCTCCCTCGCTCGCTCTCGCTCTCGCTCTCTTTCACAGGCGCAGCGACTGCTGCTGCCTGTTGAATGTGGCGGCGGCGGCAGCGGCTGCAGCGACGACGCGGCCGCCAGACTTACGGGATCTGCCGCCGGCCCCCGCCCGCGGCGGTGCGCGCGCTGACCCGCCCCCTGACTGACAGCCCGCACAGCCAATGATCTGGCGGAGCCGCCGCCCAGGCAGCCAATAGGCGCCCATAGAGGGCGGGGCCGGGTTTTCCTCCGGGAGGCGCGGCAATGGGCCTGTGGGGGGGGGGGACTAGTTATGAGGTGTTTTTCACTCGCGCTCGCACACACTGTGCCCTCTCGCTCTTTTTGTCCTCCTTTCCTTTTCTTTTTCTTTTCTTTTTTCCTTCTTTTCTTTTTCTTCTTTTCTCCTCCTCCTCATCTTCTCCTCCTCCTCCTCCTTCTTGTTGTTCTTCTTTCCTCCTTCTCCTCTTATTTTTTTCTGGAGTCTCTCAGAGAGTGAGTCTCTCTCTGTCTCTGTCTCTCTGTCTCTGTCTCTCTCGCGCTCTCTCTCTCTCTCTGTCTCTCGCTCTCTCTATCTCTCTCGCTGTCTCTGTCTCTCTCTTTCTCTCTCTCTCTGTCCCCCCCCCTCAGAATTTCTTTGCAGGAAAAAGAAACAACGTGGGGAAGTCGGTGGATTTTTGCTAATGTTCCTTTTCTTTCCTGGCGACCTATCAAGTCTTTCGGCCAAGATCCCAGTTGTCCCCTGCCCAGGCTTCGGGGACCCTCTTCTTCACCTCAGTTCCTCCCTGGCATCCACTGTCTGAGTTGAGCCTCCACTGTTTGGGCCCGCCGGGGTCAAGCATCCCTCAGCCAAACTCACCCCTTCACTTTGTCCAACTAAAGGGTTTTTAAAAATGAGCGAAAAGGGGGTTCGGAAAGAGCGAGCTGAAGCTAGTGGTGGTTTGCCGCACCTCGAGTTCCAAAAACCCTCTATTGAAAGCTGTGTCCTCTGTGGGATCCTGCTCGGAGTGGACACCCCTGGAAGAAAATATCCTGTCCCCCTGAATCTATCCTGGGCGCAGCGAAGGGAGCATTAGGCGAAAATCTTGTCACTTTATTCCTTACACCACCCCGTTTAATTTTAACATGGGTTTGCCACTTAGAACGGAGGTGATGAGAAGTAGAAATGCAAGGGGTGGAGGGTACAAGGACCAAAACCTTGGGGTTCAGCCCTCCTCCCATCCCCACGTTCCTTTAATGGAACGCTAAAGCATTCATCAACCACATTCATCCCCCCACTTTCCTTGTCTGCTTCTGAGCCCGGATGATCGTGTGGGGTGGGAGCAAAGGTGAGAAGATAATGGCCTGTCTACAAGCAGAAGACGCAGTTTGCAAGTTCAGTTTTGTTTTTTGCTTTTCTTGCTTTTTTAGGGGGACTATGAAGGCGTTTTCTTTCGGGAGGATGAGATCGTTTAGGACGGAAGAAGCACAACAGGTTTTTATTCTTGTTTTCCAGATAATTATTTAGTTGGAATTAGGTTTTCTAATAGTAGCTCCCTTTTGACCGAAATTTAAGAGAACTTTTAAGATTTCATTCTTTTGCATACGAATGTCATTTCTCTAGTCCCGACCTCTATGACTATATAATCCATTTATCGCAACTGCTTGCAATCGTTGCGTCTGGGAAAGCAAAGGAGAATTCTGAGGCTAATGTTTGAGAAAAGAGATTGGTTCTAAATCACTTCTCTTAAGAGTATTTTTGACTGTTACTATCAAATTTAGACAGTTCAAACCTCCTCTGCCAGCCGCTAGGGGACCTCAGTAGCCCAGGTGAAGAGCATTTAAAGCCGAACTTCACCACTCCTTACCTTTTCTGATTTCAGCGCTCAAACGCACCAAGGATTCAAGTAGGAGGGCTTCAGATAGAGAACAGCAGGAAGCGCACTTGCCTTGCAGGTGGTGGCCCACCCGGGTTTGATCAGCAATATCCCATGTAATTCCCCGAACGTGCCAAGAGTGATAGTTATACTCTGCAGAGCCTTCGAGTACCGTTGGGTGTAGCCCAAACTTAAAAAAAAATAATAATAGTAATAATAAAGAAGGAAAAAGCAGAACTCTTGGTGGATCACTTTTTGGGGAGATGACCAGGCGCACATTTGTCCCTTCCTTCATGTCTAAGTCTGACTTTTGAGATGTGAAGTGAAAGGACAGTCTAATTAAGAATTACCTTACACTTTTCCCAGAACTTTGAAACGTGCCTGCTCTAAATATCATGGGTTGATTTTGTTTGGTTGGTTGATTTGACTTAAAGTGCCCTAGGGCAGATGAGTGGATAAAGAACCTGTGTATAAGGGCTGGAGAGATAGTACAACGGGTGGGGCACTTGCCTTACATGCGGCTGGCCGGCCCAGTTGGTTCAATCCCCGACAGATCATATGGACCCCTGCGCACTGCTAGTAAGTTCCTAGTGAAGATCCAGGAGTAATCCCTGAGCATTTCCAGGTGTGACCTGAAAACATGAAAAGTATTTTTTTAAAGAGCCTGTGTGTATGTATACACATGAATACTACTCCGCTATTAGAAAAGGTAAAACCTTGGCCTTCATTTGGATGGATGGGACTTGAGGGGATGCTGCAAAGCAAATTAAGCCAGGAAAAGGGCAAATACTGGATGATTTCACTCATAACTGGCATATAAGGAAATAAAGCCATGTTCAAAATAATTAATGCATACTGAAGTATTGTACATTATATGTACAATTAATGTACATTACACAATATACATTAATGAACAAAGTAATGTACATCAAAGTATACATTATTTCATTTTACAAATATACAAAAATATACCAAAAAGTTAATGCATAGTTGCCTACTATATTCTTTTTTTTTAATTCTTTAGAGCCAATATCCCCAGTTAGAGGACCATCTTGTGCCAGGAATCATGCAGTACTGAGGCTAGAATCCTAGCATCTAACCCAGAACCTCCTACATGAAAAGCAAGTGCTTGAGTTCTTTGTGCTCTCCCAAACCCTTTCAATTTATTGAACCCAGGTGAATTTTTTGGCTTCTTCCCAATCTTTAGCACAAATATTCTGTAATGGATAAACTTATATAAATTATTTTGCATCTGTGCAGTTATATCTATCTTCAGGAAGAACTTGAAGAAGGCATTTGGAAATCTGATGCAACTGCTTCCCAATATTGTATTTTGCTAAGCTCTCTTGTCCAGAAAGCCTCAGGGAATGTTGAAGTTGAAAGTAACTTTGTAAATTACTTTGGTACATCCCAGAGAAATCGAGGCACAGAAAAGTTAGATTATTTGTCCACTATAACACAGTAAGTAAGGTACTATAAAGACTAGATCTCCTGTTTCTTGCTACTCTGAAATCTCAGTACTGCAATAGCCTCTGTAAAACTTGGTGGTATAGGGACTGGGAAGACAGTTTGAAAACTTGAAAGTGTCCGACATGCTCCCAAGCATTGATTGGCCCCCAGCATTGCCTCTTGAAGCAACTAAAACCAAAAAGTTAATGAAAGAGAGACCTTACACACAGGCAACCCCATTTGATTCATAGAAACCCATAAGGTCCTTGAGTCCACTAGGAGTGGTCCTGAGTGCTATCATTGGGGTGGGGGGAGAAAAGAAGGAAGGGAAGGAGAAAAGGAAGGAAGGAAGGAAGGAAGGAAGGAAGGAAGGAAGGAAGGAAGGAAGGAAGGAAGGAAGGAAGGAAGGAAGGAAGGAAGGAAATTTGCGGTATATTTTCTTGCAATCAGTCCCACAGATTTTAGTAATTTTTTTATTTTAGTAATTTTTGTAGGATGAAACTTCACTATACAGAAGGAAGTTTTGATTTAAAAGATTAAGAGGTGGGGGAGCTGGAGAGATAGCATGGAGGTAAGGCGTTTGCCTTTCATGCAGAAGAACTGTGGTTGAATCCTGGCATCCCATATGGTCCCCTGTGTCTGCCAGGGGCGATTTCTGAGCATAGAGCCAGGAGTAACCCCTGAGCACTGCCGGGTGTGACCCAAAAACCAAAAAAAAAAAAAAAAAAATTAAGAGGAGGGGCCGGACCAGTGGCATGGCTATAAGGCATTTGCCTTGCTAGTGGTTGACCTAGGACTGACTGTGGACACCAGGGGGTGTCCTATATGGTCCCCCAAGCCAGGAGTGATTTCTGAGCGCATAGCCAGGAGTAACTCCTGAGCTCCTGAGCATCACCGGATGTGGCCCAAAATCCAAAAATAAAATTTAATAAATAAAACATTAAGAAGAAAGGAACTAAAGTGATAATAATGTAAGGTTCTTGCCCTACATGCTGCTGACCGGGTTTAATTTCCGACATCTCATATGGTCCTAGAGATGACCAGGAGTGATTCCTGAGTACAGAGCCAGTAGTAATCTCTGAGCATTGCTCAATGTGGCATAAAAGGAAAAAAATAATACTGATAGGGGCCAGAGAGATAGTAGGATGCTTGTCTTGCATGTAGCAGATGCAGATTCAATATGAGGATGATCATCTCATATGGTCCCCTCAGCCTGCCAGGTGTGATTCCTGAGTACAGAGTTATGAATAACTCCTGAGCACTGTTGGGTGTGATACCCCCAAATAAATCTTTTAAATAAATTAAATAAAAATAAAAGATTAGAAGACTTGAGCCAAATCTTATCAAAGAAGGTTTTCTCTGTGTGTGCGTGTCAAACATAGAAATATTTTTTCTCTAAAGGATACCAAAATAGGGGCTGGACAGATAACACAGTGGAAAGGCATTTGCCTTGCAATCAGCCAACCTGGGACAGACCGGTTAGATTCCTGTTGTCCCATATGGTCCCCAGAGCTTGCCAGGAGCAATTTCTGAGCACAGAGTTAGGAGTAATCCCTGAGCATCGCCAGGTGTGTCCCAAAAAAACTAATCAATCATAAACTACTTTAAAATAAAAAAAATTAAAAATTTAAAAAAAAAGGGGCCGGGCGGTGGCGCTGGAGGTAAGGTGCCTGCCTTGCCTGCACTAGCCTAGGACGGACCGCGGTTCGATCCCCCGGTGTCCCATATGGTCCCCCAAGAAGCCAGGAGCAACTTCTGAGCGCATAGCCAGGAGTAACCCCTGAGCGTCCCAGGGTGTGGCCCAAAAACCAAAAAAAAAAAAAAAAAACAAAAAAACAGGATGCCAAAATAGGGGCCAAAGAGATAGTACAGCTGCAGGGCATTTGCCCTATCTGGGCTCGATTCCTGGTATCCCATAAGGTTCCAGGAGCCTTCCAGGAGAGATTTCTGAGAGCAGAGCCAGGTAAGTAACCCCTGAGTGTGACCCCAAAACAAAAAAACAAAACAACAATAAAAAAAAGGATGCCAAAATATTTGTTTTGACACTAGTTCATTTCTTTTTTTTTTTTTTTTTTTTTTTTGGTCACACCCGGCAGTGCTCAGGGGTTTTTCCTGGCTCCGTGCTCAGAAATTGCTCCTGGCAGGCATGGGGGACCATATGGGACATATCGAACTGATGACCTTCTGCATGAAAGGTAAAAACACCTTACCTCCATGCTATCTCTCCGGCCCCACTAGTTCATTTCTTTTCTCCCTTAGTATTTTTTTTGTGTGTGTGAGTGTGTGTGTGTGTGTGTGTGTGTGTGTGTGTGTGTGTGTGTGTGTGTGTGTGTGGTGTGTAGCTATTTGTTTTGAAGGCTTTTTTTTTTTTTTTTAGTAATTTTCACTTATTAGTGAATGTAACCAAATGGAGAGAACATGTTTCTTGTCAGGTAAGAACAATTAAAATTAAAAAGAAATGTATTCTCTCAAAACACATTGTGATGTTCTTCCACCACCTGGCTTTCAAGATAATTAATTTTTGGGACCTCTTTTACAAAACTCCTGAAAAATTGCTCGCTTTAATCAATTTCCAGGCAAAAACTTCTGTACCCTCACAACCAACAAACCAATCTCTGGCTTTAAGTAATAAATGTCAATATGTTGCTTAAATCTAATTTAATGAGTAAATAAAACCCTGGGTGCATATATTTTCAGTGCAGCCTCTAGCTTCAGATCCACATTCCGTTCCCCCCACAATTTCCCTTTCAATATTTTGACCTTATTTGAGGTAGGGGTGGCAGGCCACATCCAGTGGTACACAAGGCTTACTCTTGGCTCTCTGTTCACGGATCACTCCTGGGGGAACTTTATGGGGTGCTAAGGATCATACCCAGTCAGTCACTTGCAAGTCAAGCACTCTGCCCAATGCACTATTGTTCCCACACCTGTCTTAATTATTAGGAGGTTTTACTATCAATCTAAAATAGCAAGGAAACAATTGTAAAAATTAAATCAAAGACTAATTTCAAGGTCTCAAACCTTAAAGAACTACTGGATTAAGCTGTAGTCACAACAGCAATCTCAGAAGTAGTCATTCTGGGGGTGCAGGGTGGGGCAGAGAGATAGCACAGTGGTAGAGTGTTAGCCTAGCATGCAGCCTTTGACTGTGGTTCAAATCCCGGCATCCCATATGGTCCCCCGTGCCTACCAGGAGTGATTTCTGAGCGCAGTCAGGAGTAACCCCTGAGTGCCACTGGGTGTGATCCAAAAACCCAAACCCCCCCCCCCAAAAAAAAAGTAGCCATTCTGGATCTAAGAAAATCACTCAATGACTTTGCATGCAGAGCAAGCTTTGTTCCCTGAGTGCCACCCAGAGCAGCCTCTCAATCAATCACTGAGCAGGGAGAAGCCCTTTTCAGTATCATCAAGTGTGACACAAAAATGAACAAACTAAGTATTGTCATTTTTCTTTTTATTTAGGTGATGTGAGTGTGGCTTAAGGGAGGAGAGTGCTTGTGTGACCTGAGGTCATCAACCAAAGTAAGCCAATGTTTGGTCCTAGGATTTGAGGATGCAGCACTGGGTAAGCCCTGCATGTCAGTACCACCAGATCCATCCCAGTGGTAGTTGGAGGCCTCCAGGGCTATAAACTAGCAGTACTCAAGTCATGGATTGCCAGGAATAAAAACTCTGATTCCTAGACTATTTCCCCCAACCCAGTCACTCATTTTTGTAGAGCTGTGCTCAGGGGTTACTCCTGGTTCTGTGCTCAGAAATCACTTCTGGCTGGCTCAAGGACCATAATGGATGCCAGAGATTAAACCCTGGTAGGCTTTGTGCAAGGCAAATGACCTACCTGCTGAACTATTGCTCTGGCCCCTCGAGGGATCATTTCTTTTTGACTTTGTCATTCATTCAATACATATTTATAAACCATCTACTGTGTATGTTAGGCTTGTGCATCTCTGGATTTAGGGATGATCTAGTTCCAATTGGTAAAAAAAAAAAAACACAGGCTGCATAATACTTAAGACATAAAGGCAACACTTCCTATAATTGGAAAGAAGCCCTGGGCAAGTTGTGAGCCAAATAGTATTTTCAATTCTGTTGTGAAAAACTAGTATCTATCAGCATTAATAAGAAGACTATTGTGTGTCTAAAGTCCAGAAAGATACAGCAAGTATAGGACTTGCCTTGTACATGACTGACTCAGGTTTGATCCCAGAGCACAATGAGGAGTGAGCCCTGAGTATAAAGCCAAGAGTAAGCACTAAATACTGCTAGGTGTGGCAAAATACACATACAAAAAATAATGAAATGAAAAAAATTGTTTTTGTGCAGCAAAAAAATAATTTAAGGATCTAGAGTGATAGCACAGTGGTAGTTTGCCTTGCATGCTGCCTATCTGGATTTGATTCCTTCATCCCATATGATCCTCCAAGCCTGCCAGGAGCAATTTATGAGTACAGAGCAAGGAGTAACCCCTGAGTGTGGCCAGTGTGTCTCTAAAACCAAAAACAAAAATAATTTTAATTAAAAAAATTAATAAAAATGAGGGCCAGGACTGGAGCAATAGTATAGCAAATAGGACATTTGCCTTACACACAGCTGACCTGGATTCAATCCCCAGCATCCTATATTATTCGCCAAGCACCAATAGGAGTGATTCCTGTGTGCAGAGCCAAGAGTAACCCCTGAGCACCGCTGGTGTAATCTAAAACAAAACAAAAATTAATAAACATTATCTAAAATAAATTAACTGGGGCCGGAGAGATAGCATGGAGGTAGGGTGTTTGCCCTGCATGCAGAAGGACAGTAATTTGAATCCCAGCATCCCATATGGTCCCCCCGAGTCTGCCAGTAGTAATTTCTGAGTGCAGAGCCAGGAGAAATCCCTGAGTACTGCCCGGTGTGACCCAAAACCAAAATAAATAAATAAATAAATAAATAAATAAATAAATAAATAAATAAATAAATAAATAAATAAATAAATAATAAAATTAATTAATTTGCTTAGGTTTTTGTTTTTTGTTTTTTTAATGTTAGCCTTGGGATCAGAGAGAGCTCAGCTGACTGGATCTCATGCTTGGCATGTAAGAAGCCTGTGTCCCCTTCCCAGAAACTCAGTTTTCTGAGCACAGCATGAGGAACTCCGGGGCAAGGAGTTGGGAATAACACTGGAGTACCACCAGGTATGACACCAAGGTAAAAACAACAAATCCAAAAGTTATATGTGGTTGTTTCGAGGTGATAGACTAGACTTAAGGCAATGTTCCTGGCTTAACAAAAAACTATGGTCTACAGGTAAGCAAACAAACACTAAGAAATGCATTGTCCGTTAGAACTATGTGCATCATTCCAACCATTATTAATTGCACTGTCACTGAATCTCAATAAAAGAAGTTTTAAACAAAGAAAACATTCTTATCTTGCAGCAACAATTAAAAAATGTCAGAAAAAAGCTGATGGAAGCAAAATCAAATTTGCCTTAGCATAGTATTTTCTCAAAATTTGTAATAACATGGGGCCAAGCGATAACACAGCAGTAGGGCTTTGCCTTGTACACAGCCAACCCAGGACAGAACCTGGTTTGATTCCCAGCATCTCATATGGTTCCCTGTGCCTGCCAGGAGAGATTTCTGAGCGCAGAGCCAGGAGTAACCCCTGACAACTGCTGGTGTGACCCAAAAACAAATAAAACAAAAAAAATTGTAATAATATGTTATGGCATTTATAAGACTTTTTGTCTTCCTTGATACTGATTATATATACTAATAGAGACATGTTTATCTCTTTTTCCATATTACATTCTGTTTCTCTCAGACTACAGATCCTATAACTAAAAAGTGTAGCAGATTAGAAGTAAATGCTTTGCCCAAGACTGCATAGTGAGGAGAGCAGAGAGTAAAGCTTGACTCCTAACATACAGACCCAAACCCTTCAACAGCTTTCTTATACCCTACTTCTCATGACAGAGCCCTTTCTAACTGGAGTGCTTGGCTATTGGATAAAACTCAGTATGAATCCCTGGACATGAAATACTAGTTATTTAATGATCTTTGCTACAATAAGACAGCCAAGTTCCAAACTGAACATATATTATAATTAAATTTATTTCTAAATAAGATCTTTTGAAGTGCCTTAACATTAATGGATGGCATGTGAAATTACAAATTCATGGAATGTCACAAATCTGAATTTTGAATTCAAACTTGAAACACAATGTGTTTTCACTATTTTATTTCTGTTTCATGCCACATTAAAGTTCTTTTTGCTTCCCAAAAAAGGGGGGACATATGTATTAAATAAAAAAAATGCTGCCATGTAGAATACAGATGGTAGTATATTTTTGTTAGAAAGGAAGTTTAACAAGGCATTTTACTTATTTGCTTGTAAAACTAATATATATGATGTTCAAGAGAGACAGTAAGATTTAATAGCTGTCTTATAATGATCATTTTTCCTAATCAAATCACTCATTCTATTTCCATAACATTATAGAAGGGAATCAACTGTAAATGTGAAATAAAAGATAGTTATGACAGTAATAAGAAACTACTAGCAGTGGCAGAGTAATAGCGAGGCGGGTATGTGTTTGCCTTTCAAGCGTTGGATCCCCAGCAATCCATATGGTCCCTTAGCCTTAGCAGTGATTCTTGAGTGCAAAGCCATGAGTAACCCCTGAGAGCCACCAGGTGTGGAGAGAGGGGAAAGAGAGAGACAGGGAGAGACAGGGAGAGAGAGAGAGAGAGAGAGAGAGAGAGAGAGAGAGAGAGAGAGAGAGAGAGAGAGAGAGAGAAAGAGAGAGAGAAGAAGGAGGAGGAGGAAGAGGAAGAGGAGGAGGAAAAGGAAGAGGAGGAGGAAGAGGAGGAAGAGGAGGAGGAAAAGGAAGAGGAGGAGGAAGAGGAAGAGGAGGAGGAGAAAAAGAAACTGAAGAAACTGCTAGCAATATGCTATATGTGTATGTATATACATTTAATCGACTTTTTTTTTTTTTTTTGGTTTTTCAGGCCACACTCGTTTGATGCTCAGGGGTTACTCCAGGCTAAGCACTCAGAAATTGCCCCTGGCTTGGGGGGACCATATGGGAGCCGGGGGATCGATCTTTCCTTGGCTAGCGCTTGCAAGGCAGACACCTTACCTCTAGCGCACCTCGCCGGCCCCTAATCGAATTATTTTGGTGCAGAGGATGCAACAAAATGCCTGACTAATGTAAAGCAAGCACTCTTATCACTGAACTACATCCTGACCCAATTGTTGGCATTTTATATAAGTTCATGTCACTTGCCATGTGGATCAAAATGAATAGCAAGAGGTAATGATTTGTGCACGTGAAGTGTTTGGCCACACCCAATGACACTCAGAGATTTCTTCTGGCTCTGCACTCAGAAATTACCCCTGGCAGATTTGGGGAACCATATGGGATGCTGGGGATCAAACCCAGGTTAGCTGTGTACCAGGCAAATGCCCTCCTGTGTGCTATTGCTCTGGCCCCAAGTACATGTGAATTTGATATCTTTGTAACAGTACCAGACATCAAACCCAGGGTTTCACACACACAGGCAAGGAAAGTACATTACTTTTGATTGAGCTATACCTCAGGCCAATGGTGCATAAGTTTCTTTTTCTTTTTTTTTTTTTTTTTTTTTTTGGTGTTTGGGTCACATCCAGCCGCACTCAGGGGTTACTCCTGACTCTATGCTCAGAAATCACTCCTGGCAGGCTCAGGAATATGGGGATATGGGATACTCGGGGATATGGGATGCCGGGATTTGAATCACCGTCTTTCTGCATGCAAGGCCACCCTACCTTCATGCTATTTCTCCGGCCCCCCTATTTCTAATGTGAATATATAGTCACTTTGTTAATCATGGTGTAAAAACAGAAAGTAAAAATTTATCAATCATGGGCCCGGAGAGATAGCACAGCGGCGTTTGCCTTGCAAGCAGCCGATCCAGGACCAAAGTGGTTGGTTCAAATCCCGGTGTCCCATATGGTCCCCCGTACCTGCCAGGAGCTATTTCTGAGCAGACAGCCAGGAGTAACCCTTGAGCACCGCTGGGCGTGGCCCAAAAAAAAAAAAAAAGTTTATCAATCAAGGTCAGAGGATAAAGGCATTATCCTTTGTTTTTTTTTTGTTTTTTTTTTTGGGCCACACCCTGTGACGCTCAGGGGTTACTCCTGGCTATGCGCTCAGAAGTTGCTCCTGGCTTCTTGGGGGACCATATGGGACGCCGGGGGATCGAACCGCGGTCCGTCCTAGGCTAGCGCAGGCAAGGCAGGCACCTTACCTCCAGCGCCACCGCCCGGCCCCAAAGGCATTATCCTTGAATGCAGCCAAAACCAGGTTTAAATGCCCATTGTATATTGTCCCTCTAGCACTGCTTGGGGCAATCTTTCAGCAGAGAACTAGCAAATGCCCCAGTACTTTCAGGTGTGGTCTCAATGGCCCCCAACTAAAAATAAATAAATAAATAAATGTCAGATTTTGGCAGGCTTGCAGTGCCAATATGCAAAATTGGCTACACCAATGAGTAGTGAGCATTCCACTGGATATCAAGTTTCTGATTTGTGGTAAGTAAATAGTCTTTAAAAACATACTAAAATTATCTATATTATAAGGTTTAACATTTAAACATGGAATTTCTAATGAGCTGGTTAGATATTGTGCTGGAAGGAAAACTGATTTAGCTCATATGATGCCATGTGTACTTTAAATAGTTCTGTGTTTGAACAACAAACTGAAAACAGAACATTTTACAGCTATGTTACATGCCTGCATTCTGGAAGATTCCAACCTGGAAAATTCTTTCTACAATTTAAGACTAGGCTCGGTACAATCTCTGCTTTACTTTACTTTTTTTTTTTCTCTTTTTTTTTTCTCTGCTTTACTTTGTCTGATTTTTTTTCTGTCAACTGACAAAATGATATATACATTGAGAAATATAAATATATGTATCATATATATATATATATATTTTGGTTTTTGGGCCACACCCGGCGTTGCTCAGGGGTTACTCCTGGCTATCTGCTCAGAAATAGCTCCTGGCAGGCACGGGGGACCATATGGGACACCGGGATTCGAACCAACCATCTTTGGTCCTGGATCAGCTGCTTGCAAGGCAAACGCCGCTGTGCTATCTCTCCGGGCCCGATTCATATTTTTAAATGTTCTCAGCTCTAAACCATAAATCACTTGTTTTAAATGTTTTTTAATTAATTTATTTATTTATTTTTTGGTTTTAGGGCCACACCCATTTGACACTCAGGGATTACTCCTGGCTATGCGCTCAGAAATCGCCCCTGGCTTGGGGGGCCATATGGGATGCCGGGGGATTGAACCGCGGTCCGTCCTATGGTAGCACTTGCAAGGCAGATACCTTACCTCTAATGCCACCTTCCCAGCCCCTTTTAATTTATTATTAAGGCAACATAATTTACAAAGTCATTCATAGGCATACAATGTTCTAACACAAATCCCACCACCAGTGTACACTTCCCTCCATCAATGATCCCAGTTTCTTTCCCATAAATCACTTTTTTTACCCAGAATGAGAATATGCACATGAAAATTACTTTTTTCAGGGCCAGAGAGATAGCATGGAGGTAAGGCATTTGCCTTGCATGCAGAAGGATGGTGGTTCAAATCCAGCATCCCATATGGTCCCCTGTGCCTGCCAGGAGCGATTTCTGAACAGAGAGCCAGGAGTAACCCCTAAGCGCTGCTGGGTGTGGCCCAAAAACCAAAAAAAAAAAAAGAAAAAAGAAAAAAAAGAAAAGAAAAGAAAAAAGAAAAAGAAAAAAATTACTTTTTTCATATCCTGAGCTAATGAAAGAAATAACTATTTTTTTTTATTTTGAATTATGAGAACAAAGATGCAAAGAAAGAGGACAAGGTAAAGTTACAGTGGAAGGACAATCACCCATAACATAATTCTCAGAAGAAGTCCCCTTGCTGATATCTTAACTTTGAACTTTCAGCCAGAACATTAAGATAAATAAAACAGAATTCATGTACAATTACTTTGTCCCTCAAGTCCCCAGATTGTAACACATTATAATATTTCTTAACAGCACACAAGGCAATCTAAAGCCATAAAACTTACGTAACTCCTTAAACATTAGAGGCATCATATTTTTTACATTTCCATGTACATGCATATGAGCTTAAGTTAACCTCAAATCTTAAGTGGGTTTTTTTTAAAGGATTAGAGTCAAAGGAGCACAGTAAAAACGGTGTTAGAGTGGCAATTGTTGTTTGCATAGGCCCACCAAAATATGAGAGGCATGGAAAGGAATAACCTTGGCCTAAATACAAAGAGATCCTACCCCTGAAGTTTCCTGGCATAAGACCAACTCTAGGCTCCAGGCAAGTTATCGTCCAATCCAAGACATTGTTTGTAGTGCCAACACACTTTTCACACAGTCTCTGTTGTTGGTATCATGTTTCTGTATTAAAGATCCTGGAATCTGCAATATCCTACATTGAAGTCAGGATGTGGTGCATCCTCTCGTTTCACCTCACCATTAAAGGGCAATGCAGAGAGCCCTGTCCTGTAAGCAGGTCATTGTTGTTAAGTCTTCTCAGTGTTAAGGGAAGTCTCTTTTGAGCAGGTCAATGTCTGAGCAGTGGTAGGGTCTTCCATGGTAGAGGATTGCTTTCAGGTGATGTTATAGACAAACCTGGATGTTTCATGCATGGCTTCCCTGGTTCAGGGGTGAATGGAAAATGCCCTTTCTTCTGAGGCCTGTGCCAGGTCGTTATGTCAATGTTCAGGGTGTAAGGTCCCTTTGCACTACAAGATTTGTGTCTTCCAATCTCTATTAAATAGGATCTTATTTGTATGTATAGTATTTTCTCATTTTAATGTGCCTATGCAAAAAAGGAGCAATGCCACGTGGCGTTATTGGTGCATATGGGGGACATAAGAACAAATCCAATAATCCCCATGACATGGTTCAATAATAAGCATTAAACTGGGGGACTCTTTCACCAAAATTCCTTGTTGAATAGCTCATAAAGAGAAGATAAAAAGTGGTTAGAATTGTCATTGTATAAGAGAATACTTAGTAAGACTTATAGTTGTCAGGGAAAAAACAAAATATTTTGAAACAGTTCAGGGTTGTTACACACAATGCATGGCTTTGGTCTGTGATTAGGATTGTGCAATACTGAAATTAAAAAGAGTAATGTGGGTTAGTGATGTTTGGGTGAGAGAGTTAAGGAGTAAAAATGAGCTTTGAAGGGGTGTGGAAAGGGCAGAATACAAAAATGGACATTCTGAATATGCAAAACATAACATAAAGATAAGGAATACTCTTAATACAAGCAGTGCGCGCAGGGGCACTAGCTCCCGCGCGGTTCTCCATATGCAGAATGGTCAGAAATTGCCAGTGACAAACTTAGCGCAACCGAGCAAATCTAAGCACACCCCAAGTTAGGACCAACCATTTCTGGCCGCCTGGGCTGCCACCCCAGAAGGCCTGGAGGCCGGGGGCAGAATAGGGGAAGGCTGGGAGCCTATCAAGGCTCCCAGCGCACCCAAGTTAGGGATAAGGCCTTCCACATGGGGTCTCCCCCAACCCCATGCCGGCTAGAGCTAGCCTCCAGCTCAAGAGAGTGAAACAACTATTTTTTAACAGAACTATGGGTGAATTACTTTACAGCTGTTATCGTAATCATTTCTCAGAATGGCCCAATAATATTAGTTTATTTGTTTCATATATTGCAGAGTACAAACAGCTTCCTAAGGTTTTTCTCTTTGAAGCTTATCTAATTATAGCAAACCTCCAAACTACAATTATAAAGCTTCCAAACCCATCTCCTTTTTATCACTATACTTCGACCTCACTATACTTAAAGTGTTCGACATTTATTAGCTAGTGGTTAATTTGATCATTCAAATTTCAAGAAAATTCACATTTGGACTTTTTTTTTGTGGGGTGTGGGGTCTGTAGTCAGCGCTGCTTGAAACAAGATCAATGTATGTTAATGAAAAAGATAGAATGTAAATAACAGGGCCTGGAGAGATAGCACAGCTGCGTTTGCCTTGCAAGCAGCCCATCCAGGACCAAAGATGGTTGGTTCGAATCCCGGTGTCCCATATGGTCCCCCATGCCTGTCAGGAGCTACTTCTGAGCAGACAGCCAAGAGTAACCCCAGAGCATCGCCGGGTGTGGCCCCAAAAACCAAAAAGAAAAGAAAAAAAAAAGAATGTAAATAACAATAATAATCTGATGTTTGCATATGTATAAAACCAATGAAGAAGGGATTTCAAGCCATTACACTTGCTTATTTGAACTGACAAACTCAGACCATTTCCATTAAGATTGAAGAACCTTTAGAAAACTTTCTGTAGAAAAAGGTGGGATCATATCTTAATGACCTCAGTTTTCATAAGAAGCACAAATAAAACAGTCCTCAGCACTAAGTTGAGGCTCTTGTCTTACGTCACATCGCAGACAAGCACAAGCAGGCTGCCCCAGCCAGAATACAGGGTAGTATGCTAGTCAAAAGAGCTTATCTGGAGCTGCCTTCCTTTCTTTCAGCCTGGAACAAACTCAAATGCCTATAAATCGGCCATGAACGGAAACGACATCATGGTACTTTCCCATCTACAAGACCCACTGAATTATAAAGTATTCAGTGGATGTGAGAGTCAGCCAAAGTTGAAGATTAATGCCGACTTTCATATGATTACCAGGTATAAATCATCGAGGTCTCCAAATCTATGATCTCATTGTTCATCGCTGGAAATTTGTTACTTGATTTTTCACTTATCCCTGGAGAGGCAGCTATACTAGAAGTTTCCCGACAAGGCCTGTGAAGTTGAGTGGACACAAAAGAGCATGCCCCTTGTGACGCTCAGTACTGGGCGGAAACCTGCAGACATCCCTACTGAGCTTGCAAGCTGGGTTACCAAGTCTGTGCTACAGGCAGAAAGTGACAAAGCAAAATGGGTCTTTCCAGAGATCTTTTCTTTTTGGGAGGTGGTGGTGGTAGTGGTTCGGCTACACCCAGCGGTGCTCAGAAATCACTCTGGCAAGCTTGGAGGACCATATGGGATGCCAGCGATGGAACCTGGATTGGCTGTAAGCAAGACAAATGCCCTCCCCAGGGTGCTATCACTTTGGCCCAGGCCTTTAATTTTCAAACTACTGTTTAGTTTATTTTGTATTTTGTATTTTTATATTAGTAATCTTTTGCCACCTACACACCTAAAAGAGGTATTGTAAGAATTAAAATAATGTCTGAAAATGTTTTGTTGTCTAAAATGTTTGTTCTCTGATGCTTGAACAACCTCATGGGTAAGTTTTTGTTATTCTCTGAATTACTATACCTTAGGTAAATACATAATTCCTAAATCACTGATATTTGTTCTAAATCACAGGATGATTTGTATTCAAGTGCTGTGCACGTTGTTTACCAAACTCCAACTGATTCTACAAGAATTCAGAGATTGGGTGTTTAATATCCATAGAATGTTATAGCAAGAATTTGGGAAAGTCTCAAATATAATAAAAAATTTTAAACTATCTCTCTCCATAAAAGTTTTAAAAGAAAACATACAGGAAAATGACTTCAGAACTCTGAATCTTTGATCACCTCTTTTTTTTTTAATAGGATTTGAGATACAGAAATGTTGCTCTAAGGACTTTGAAAATCCTTGGATATTATCCTTGATAGTCTCAGCAGGCAATTAAAAAGCAGTTAAAAATAAAGTTAGCTTGACTCATTTTGTGAGTATAGCTGATAATGATACTAGCAACTTCAACATAGTGGGTAATGTTATCCTAGAAAGCAGCAAAACAACTTGAATAATAGAGCAAATTTCACTAAGATGAAAGCAAAAGAAAATAGATACAATGTACTTTTTGATTTTCTCTGGTTCCTTCTCTGGAGTACAAGTTTTACAAACTCAAGATAGCCTGACATAGTTTGAAAGAGTTAAAGTTCCCTCTGAAAAAGATAAAAACTAGAGACAAGGGGCTTTCTCAGGAAAACACAACACTGCAGGATTTTCTTGGTAGGAAAAAAATAACATAAGGAACAACAGTAGTAGTAGTAGTAAGGTGGGCGGATATGCAAGTGGCAAAGACAGAAAGACCATAGATGAAGCCCTGAGTGATCCCAAACATTACATACTCACATTCCTAGCACTGTTAAATACTATCTCTTCTCCTTTTTTTCTTTCTGTTTTTGTTTTGGGCCACACCCAACTGTGCTTAGGGTTTACTCCTTTCTCTGAGCTCTCTCAGGGATCACTCTGTGCTGGGGGTTGTGGCATGTTTGAGATCTCAGTCAGACCTGGCCCCATGCAAAGCAAATATCCTATCCTCTAGTATTGCTCTGCGCCCCCCACCTCCCTTAATGTGGACAAAGGAAAAGGAAAGGCAAAAGCAAACATTCCAATAGTAACAAATATTCTTTGTTTTGTTTTGGGGGGCCAGAGTTACTCCTGGCTCTGCGCTCAGAAATCTCTCTTGGCAGGCTTGGGGGACCATATGGGACGCCAGGGTTGGAACTCGGGTTGGCTGTAAATAAATGCCCTTTCTGCTGTTACATGAGTTGTTGCTTGTTATTGGGGGCCAATAACAAGTATTCTATTTAAAAGGAAATTGAAATATAATGATGGGTTCTAAGACCTTAGAGTAATTTTAGAACTTTTCCACATTTGTTTTTGTTTGTTTGTATTGGCTTTTGGGGTCACACCCAGAAATGCCCAGGGTTCTGCATCTTGGTTCTGCACTCAGGAATTTCTCTTGGTGGTGCTTGGGGAGAACAACATGGATCGAACGTGGGTCTGCTATAGTCTATACTATGGCTTCAGCCCCCAGGTTTTTTTTTTTTTTTTAATACTTATTTAGAAAGGAGGCAGTCGCATCACTTTATTTTAATTAAAATAGATTCATGTCTGTTCATGCAGATAAATCATATATAACTAGATCTGTATTATCAGATTCTGCAGTTATTCCTAGATTAGTTATTCTTGGCAGTAGTACAATAAACCCACGTGTCCATGAGTGTGTGTGTGCATAGAGAACTCAAGTTCTTAAGTGTACACATCAGATTTCTATTAAAAGATCGTAAATGTCACCTTATTTTCACAGTTCAGTTGAAATGTACAACAAACAGAGTCAACTAATAAACAAAAATTGATGAGAATCACAAACTCTCTTAAATTAGAAATCAGGAAGGCCTAAAATTAAAAACACAAGAGTTGTTAAAAATCACACAGTTAAGGCAAGAACTCGTAGTGTAGATATTACCAAAAACATTTAACATCATGAAAGTTTTTATTAGCAAAGACCTTTTGAGTTATCTTTGTGGATAAATTCTGAAACTGGAAGAGAGACAAAATATTTTTAGTGCTGGAGAGATACAGAGATAGGGCCTTTGCTTTGTACTGAGCACAGCTGGGTGTGGCCCAAAAACCTCCCTCTCCATGTCCACCCCCTCCTTTAAAGACTTAAGTGAATTTTTGCCCCTTACATGGAAATATATGATCATGTAGATTGTTTTGTAGCGACAGAAACTCATGGTCCTGTCACTAGAATTCACCAGGAATCACTCTTGAATATGCAGTTTCTCTCTACATGTAGTAATCTTTAATTGGTTAGAGAATCTTAATGTTATAGCTCAAGGAAGCCACCATGGGCTGAAATATGTTCTTTTACCACATATTAGCCCACTGAAGAACCTTAGAATGAGGCTTTACTTAGAGATAGGGATGGTTCAAAAGTGATTAATTCTTATGCCACAGCGATAGCACAGCTGGTAGGGCATTTGCCTTGCACATGGCTGACTTGGGTTTCATCCCTGGCTTCCCATATGGTCCCTTGAGCCTGCCAGGAATGATTTCTGAGCAGAGATCCAGGAGTAACTCCTGAGCGCCATCAAATGTGGTCCAGAAAAAAAAAAGACAAAAGTGATTAATTTTAAATTTAATAACTTCTTTGGGGTCAAGAATTGAACTCAGGGCCTGAGATGATGGACCATGAAGGTTAACCCTTTTTTTCTTACTTTTTTAAAGTAAGAGATCTTTTTAATCTTATTTTTTAAAAGTACCTTTATACTATAATTTCCCTAGGGCAGTTTTTTAATTTGTTGTTGCTTGCGGTGTTGGAAGGGGTACTTCTGGCTCTGAGCTTGGGGATGGCTCTCAGTGGCACTTAGGGGACTATCTGTTGCCTAGAATCTAGGATCAGCCACATGCAAGACAAGTGCTTTAACTCCTGTACTGTACCACCTCTCCAACCCAGTTTGGTTTTTGGCCATATCTGGCAGTGCTCAGGATTTACTCTAGACTCTGTGCTCAAAGATCTCTACTGGTGGTGATTGAGGGACCAGATTTGTTTTTTGTGCCAATATGTCTGTTTTCTGGGTTTACTCCTCGTTTTGCACTCAGGGAGCATACCCGGCAGTGCCCAGGTCGACCACGTTCAAGGCAAACATCTTACCTGTTATACTACCTTTCAACCCAGGTTAGAGTTTTGATATTTCAATATTTCTGGATTCCAATCCAGAAAGACAATAATGTATCATTCGAGTACTAACAGTACTAAAAGGCAGTAAAACAATCATTTGAGTGCTAAAGTCATAATCAAATTTTTTTTTTTTTTTTTTGGTTTTTTTGGGCCACACCCTGTGACGCTCAGGGGTTACTCCTGGCTATGAGCTCAGAAGTTGCTCCTGGCTTCTTGGGGGACCATATGGGACACCGGGGGATCGAACCGCGGTCCGTCCTAGGCTAGCGCAGGCAAGGCAGGCACCTTACCTCCAGCGCCACCGCCCGGCCCCCATAATCAAATGTTTTAGGGTTGGTTTCATTTGGAAGGAGCTAGGGAATATGGTACCAAACATGCAAGGCATGTGCTCGACCACTAAGCTGTGTCCTACTTCAACCTGGAGTGCATTCTGCTTATGCCTAGTTTTACTAACAAGATGAAAACACAGCTTTACTCCTTGCTATATACTGGGATTGCTAGCTATCTTTATATATACTTTATATACTTTTTTTTTGGGGGGGCCACACCCGGTGACGCTCAGGGGTTACTCCTGGCTATGCGCTCAGAAGTCGCTCCTGGCTTGGGGGACCATATGGGATGCTGGGGGATCGAACCGCGGTCCGTCCTTGGCTAGCGCAGGCAAGGCCTGCACCACCGCGTCAGCTCCACTTTATATACTTTTTCATTTTCCTCCTTCCCTCCCTTCCTTCCTCTTTCTCTCTCTCCCTCCCACTCTCTTCCTCTCTCTCCCCATCCCCTGCTCCTTTGTCAAAGTGTTCAGGGCTTACTCCTTGCTCTGTACTCAGGAATCACTCCTGGAATTCTCAGGAGACCATGTGGGATTCCAGTGATTGAACTTGGGCCAGCTGCGTGCAAAGGAAGTGCCCTACCAGCTATATTATCAGTTTGGTCCCTCATCACCCTTTCACAGAAGCCTCTGAAGAGATGCTTTTCCTCAGAAGAGAATTGATATTGAGATACCAGGAGGCTGAGTAATTTGTACCGAGTCTTCTAGTTGGCAGGTATGAAAGCTAGATACAAACCCATGCAGTCTGTTGGAGTCCTGCAGGAGCCTGGGCTCCATATCACTTGCCCCTTCTTACTTCTCTAAGTAAGAGAAGTAGGAGATCAAATACTTACTATCCTGCCCTCACCCTAGTTCAAAGTTAAAATTCAAATGCCAGATTCTAATTCCTTCAGACAGTTTCCTTATCAGGAATAATGAAAATGATAAAGCTGACTCCTGTGGAGGTCACTTGGGATAATACTAGAAAGCAGCTTGCAAGCGGAATTAGCCCACTCCTTAGACTTGATTAAAGGATCTGATTCCTGGGTTTTTTAGTGTGTGTGTGTGTGTGTGTGTGTGTGTGTGTGTGTGTGTGAAGCAATAGTGTTTTTACTGAAACTGATTTAGCAAGATGTGAGAGACACGAGAAAGAGAGGTGTATGTTTGAGAGAGAACATAGGCTTTCTCCAGAATGGAAATAAGAAAGCAAAGACACAGACCCAGCAAGTGAGATAGGTGTTCAATGAAGAACACAGCAAGTCTTGATTCCTTTGTCAGATCCTCTGAGGGGTGTCTGCTAAGTGGGAACCCACATTGCCATGGTTTCTAGGGCTGAAGGTATGGCACACACACACACACACACACACACACACACACACACACACACAAGACCTCAAAAATAGCACTGAGAATAAGAGGGAAGGCACTAGTCTTGCATGCAGGCAACCCTGGCATTGGTTGTGGCTTAGGGTTGTTCTTTCCTACCAGAAGGAATTTCTGAGCACAACCAATGTGCACCCTACCTCCAAAAAAAAAAAAAAAAAAAAAAAAAAAAACTTTTCTCTCTTACCAGTTGGCCTAATGTGTGCTAGAATGAATGAAAGTTAAATCAGCCCACCACTCGAGTCAATCACCTCTTGCCATGGATAAACTCTCAGGTGACAGGTCAAATTGGGACAGAAATGACATCCCAGCCCACTCTTTCTTAGCCTCTATTGCTCTCCTCTCCCCAGGCTTCTGGAGAGTAGTATATTCAGGTAAAGCATAATCCTTGCATAAAAACCATTTGGAAGGGCCCGGAGAGATAGCACAGCGGCGTTTGCCTTGCAAGCAGCCGATCCAGGACCAAAGGTGGTTGGTTCGAATCCCAGTGTCCCATATGGTCCCCCGTGCCTGCCAGGAGCTATTTCTGAGCAGACAGCCAGGAGTAATCCCTGAGCACTGTCGGGTGTGACCCAAAAACAAAAAACAAACAAACAAAAAAAAACCCATTTGGAAGACCCATTGAAAGACAGGGCAGGGGCCGGAGAGATAGCATGGAGGTAAGGCATTTGCCTTGCATGCAAAAAGTCAGTTGTTTGCTTTGTTTTGTTTTGTTTTGATTTTTCGGGCCACACCCATTTGGTGCTCAGGGGTTATTCCTGGCTAAGTGTTCAGAAATTGCCCCTGGGTTGGGGAGACCATATGGGACACCAGGGGATCGAACCATGGTCCTGATCCCTGGCTAGCGCTTGCAAGGCAGATACCTTACCTCTAGCGCCACCTCGCTGGCCCCATGTCGGTTGTTTGAATCCCATCATCCCATATGGTCCCCTGAGCCTGCCAGGAGCAATTTCTGAGCATAGAGTCAGAAGTAACCCCTGAGCACTGCCGGGTGTGACAAAACCAAAACCAAAAACAAACAAACAAACAAACAAAAAGACAGGGCAGGCACTGAATGAAGAAGCAAAAAACAGATTAGCTCCAAAAGCCACACTTTGGGGCAGGAAAAAAGGGCAGGAGCCTGAGTGTTCCTTTGCTAGTGAGAGAAGACCTGGATTCTTTTTTTGGTTTGTTTTGGTTTGGTTTGGAGGTCATACCCGTGGACTCTTGGCTCTGTGCTCAGAAATCGCACCTGGCAGTCTTGGGGGACCATATGGGATGCCAGAATTCAAACCGCTGTCCCGTCCTGGATTGGCTGCGTGCGAGGCAGACACCCTACTGTTGTGCTATCTCTCTGGCCCCTGAGGAGACCTGAATTCTATTCCCTGTGCCATATCTGATACTGGACACCACTAGGAGTGACCCCCACCCCCAAGCAGTGAGCCAGGATATCCCCTGAGCGCTGCCAGGCGTGGCCAAAAGAAACCCAGACCAAAAAAATAAAATCCTTTTAAAAATGCATTATCTTCCCTCCTGTAATCAGCTCTCCCTAGCCCAATTCCAGCTGCTCAGCTGCCACTGGCCATGTGTCTACAAAGCATGTGAATGCTGGCCTAGCCTTCGCTGCAGTTGACCTTAGATGTGTCAGGTGTTGGATCCTGTCTACCCAGATTGTAAACATGTAGACAAACTCTGAGACTCAAAGGTCTCCTACAGTGCAGGGCCTTTGGAATCATGGCAGATACTATGAATTGTTGGTCAGCGGTTGTCTGCCATCTCTGGGGTTTGTTCTCAGCACTAGTCTGGTCTTTGTCATCCATCTGTTTAGGCTGAGGACAAGTATTTCATCAGTTTCCTTTCTCATCATAGCACAGGCATAGGCCTCTGGGTCAGAAGAGAAATCTCTTTGAGAAAGAACCTGCCTTTGGAACCAGCATGCCCCACATCCCCAAACGTGCATTCCTTTCAGCTCCTGTTACTGCAGCTGCTGCCTGTCTGGATCTAAAAATCCCAGCTCCTCTTGTGTGGGTCACAGCTGAATTACCTTGTGGTGGGAGCTCTTGGCCTCTTGGCAGGACACATCACAAGGAGCCAGACTGGGCTGGTTCTGTATCTTATATATCAATCTCCACAGAGGCAGAACCTCAGGATTCCTCTCCCACCCTTCTCATGCGTAAGTAAGCTGCTTTCCAAAGAAATAAATTTGCAATAAAAAACAGCCTGAGGCCAGATTAAATTATTCAGTGCACTAGATGGTGAGGCATGCCCCAAAGGGAAACAAATGTATGGCCCTCTCTCTCTCTCTCTCTCTCTCTCTCTCTCTCTCTCTCTCTCTCTCTCTCTCTCTCTCTCTCTCTCTCTCTCTCTCACACACACACACACACACACACACACACACACACAGTCCAATAAACAATTCAAGAAACAAGTTTCTTTTCTATTTTTTTTTCTTTCTGTTTTTAGGTCATACCAGCAACTCTCAGGGGTTACTCCTGGTTCTGAGCTCTTTGCATATGGGATGCCAAAGATCCAACCTGTGTGGGCTGCATGCAAGGCAAATGCCCGACCCTCTGTGCTATCGCTCAGCCCTCCAGGAGAAACAACTTTTTGGGGACCTGATAATACAGTCAGCTCCTGATGTTGAGGGCAATCTGGTTTCCTTCCAGATTCTCCAGATACTCCGCAGGTGACTTTGTGAACAGCATGTTGCTGTGAGTGTCGCCATGAGTGTCCCCCGCCCCCCGACTGTGTCTCTGGAAGCGCAAAGGGAACATTGAAGGCTGTTCAAGTGCACAGCAGCTGTAAATGAGTTTCACCATGTGTGGCGGTGTGGCAGTCCCCATATATGATTGCCCACAGACCCGATGAAAGGTCAGAGAGCAGGAAGTTTTGTAACAGAGTTTTGCTAATATAAACAATTCCAACTTTGAAGTCATGCAGATTTTTACACTGAACACGCTTTTCTACTCGGCAAATGTAACTTGTTAGCACGGACCTTTTTTTTTTTCTTCTTATTTTTCTGTTAGCACGGATCTTCTCCTTGAACTGCATTTCTCTCACTGACTGCTGTCCTCTATAATTTTCCATGGAAAGCAAAGGAGCAAAAGAACTGGCCAAAACGTTCTGTTTCACGGGTTCTTTTGAGAATGTAGTCTGAACTAAATATTAAATTGAATCATTTAGTCTGAATCGGTTAAGACACATGTAAAAGTGATACTCTAGTGCTCCCTACTGGCACTTAACATTGTGGGTCGTTAAGTGGGCAAGCGTCTTCTCTACGGTACTTGATCTGATCTCAATTTTTTTAAAATTTGTTTTTGTTTTGGGGCCACACCCGGCAGCGTTCAGGGGTTACTCCTGGCTCTGCGCTCAGAAATCGCTCCTGGCAGGCTCGGGGGATCATATAGGATGCTGGTGATCGAACCCGGGTCCACTTGGGTCAGCTGCGTGCAAGCAAATGCCCTACTACTGTCCTGATTCCCAATATTTGACCATTTTTTGAAGGTAATAAACTCAAGGAAAATTACAAAATATTTTAGGGGAGCCTTTAAACATTGTTTAATTTTACATCTGTTAACACAGGAGTTAATGTGCTTGTCTTGTATGTTGGTTGACTTGGTTCAACCCCTAGACTACAGTTATGGTCTATTCCCCCCAAATGCTTAATTTTTATTGACAAATGAAATTTAACATAACATTTTATTTCAAAACATTTAATTTTATTTTGGATTTTGAGGTTAACTCTTTGTTCAAGGACTAGTCCCAGGTCTCTGCTCACCACTCCTGGTAATGCTTTGAGGGGCTAGTACTGGGGATTGAACCACTGTTGGCTGCTTGCAAGGTAAGTGCTTTAACCCCTATAAATTATCTCTCTGGCTCTTGTTTCATTATTTTATATCTATATTTGTTTGGAGGTCATAACTGCCAGCGCTCAGCAGTTACTTCTCACTCTGCACTCAGGAATTACTCCTGGTCATGCTCCAAGGACCATATGGGTGCCAGAGATCAAATCCAGGTCAGCTATGTGCAAAGCGAGATCCATACCTGCTGTATTATTTCTCTGGCCCCTATTCCACTGTTTTTAAATAGTATTATATGTACATAATTGAGCATTAATTATTTAAATTAGCTACATCTTTCTTTTTTTTCTTTTCTTTTTTCTTTTTTTTTGGATTTTGGGTCACACCTGGCTGTGCTCAGGGGTTACTTCTGGTTCTGTGCTCAGAAATTGTTCCTGGCAGGCATGGGGGCCATATGAAATGCCGGGACCCAAACCACCATCCGTCCTGAATGAGCTGCATGCAAGACAAACGCCCCACCGTTGTGCATTTCTCTGACTCCTCTTTACATCTTTTAATATTTAATGCATATAGGGAAAAGAACCTTCACGAGCAACAAGTTGGGAAGCTTGATTTGAAGGGAAGGGGCACACCTGGTGGTGTTCAGAGGTTACTCCTGTCTATGTAGAAGTCATTTCTTACAGTGTTTAGGGTATCAAACCTGTGCCTCCTGCATGCAAAGCATACTCCAGTCTCAGAGTAATTTCCCTGTCCCTTAGATATTTTTTTAATTAATAAGAGCGTACTCATGTGTGTATGTGTGGTGTGTCTCGGGGATTTGTACATGCAAGCATTCAAGTACAACCTTGCTTAAGGAAATCACTTTTGGGGAGAAAGAAGGTTTGGTTAATCATATTCAGTGCTTTAGGCTACTTCAGATGCAGTACTCAGGATTGAACAAACTAGGCTACATGCCAGGTAATTTGCCTTAACTTCTGAAATTCCATTTATTTAGATTTTTTTTATTTAGAAAAAAAATATTTTTAGAAAATTTTTTTATCTTAAACTTTTACCCTTTCTCTAGAGGGCTCTTATTGTCAGTCTAAGAAAAGGATCTTAGTTTTACTGCAGAAAAGGAGGAAACAAGCAATGGGAATGGATTAGTCTTTTTATTTTATTTTTTCCTGGTACCTGGAATTGAGTCCTAGTCTCACATAGGCAAGATGTGTCAAACCATTGAACCACCTGGCCCTGGGTCAGTTTTTACTTTCAGGTCACACCCATTGGTGCTCAGGGGCTATTTTTGGCTTTGGGTTGGAGTTGCTCCAGGCAAACCCTGACTAGACCTCCTGCATGTGAAACCTGCAGCCATGGAGCTTATCTCCAGCCCCAGGTCAGTCTTCAAAGGAAACTAATTTCTTTAAAGAAAACTTAATTCTGAATAGAGAAATAGTATAGAGGTTAGACATTTGTCTTGTATGAGAATACTAGATCCCTTAGCAATACCAGGTGGTGGGTTTGGCCAAACAAAATAAACAAAACAAAAACAAACACACAAAAACAAGAAAAGGAAATTTATTCCTTTGATTCATGTCATGGCCAATGGTAATAATTATGGAAACAGACTGGTGAATGAAAACCCAAATCCCTCTAATATGATAGACAGGCATTCCATGACACATAAGATAGAAATCAAAGCAAAGGGGTGGAGGGTAAGGGTTGGGATTAAGAATTGGAATTAGGGGGCCGGGCGGTGGCGCTAGAGGTAAGGTGCCTGCCTTGCCTGCGCTAACCTTGGACGGACCACGGTTCGATCCCCCGGTGTCCCATATGATCCCCCAAGCCAGGAGCAACTTATGAGCGCATAGTCAAGAGTAAACCCTAAGCATTACCGGGTGTGGCCCAAAAACCAAAAAAAAAAAAAAAAAGAATTGGAATTAGGTTGGGGCCAGAGCAATAGCAAAGCCTGTAGGATTTTTGCCTTGTACAGAGTAAACCTGGGTTTGGATTTGATCCCCAGGATCCCAAAACCAAAGGAAAAAAAAAAAAAAAGAATCGAAAGAATTGAAAGTAGAACTGGATAGATAGGACAAAGAGTAGAGTATTTGCCTTACAGTTGACTGTCCCAAGTTCACTCCCTGCCTCTCACCGCCCATTGTTTCCTAAGCACCATCTGGAAGGACTCCTAAAAAGACACAGGAGTCAGCCCTGAGCATTGCCAGATATGATATGGTGCACAAGCACACATGCCTGCAGGCACACACACAATATTGAAATACACTAACTAAATGTGTATAAAGGTTTTGTCCCTAATAAAGTCCCGCTTTATTTATAAGAAATAAATTTTAGTTGTTTATTTTGGGTGAGAACTTGGGCCACATCTAGTACTGATTAGATCTTACTCCTGGCTGTGTTCAGGAATCATTCCTGGAATTGCTTAGGTGGATCCTAAGTGGTATTGGGGATTTGAATCAGCCAACTGTGCACAAGGCAGTACTCTCACTGTACTCTCTCTGGCCCATAAAACCCTCCTCTGATAAGCAAAAAGATTTCACAACATCAGTTTGCACTTGGAACTATTTTTCTGCATTATAAGTGGGTAGGAAGTGCAGCCAACCCTGGGCAAAAGGGACCTTGTGTGTCCTAGAGCTCTCTGCATTCCCAGCCAGCACTGAGGAGAAAGAATGTAAGCACACAGCCAACTGGAGCCTGGTCTCTAGTTCTGGGGTTGGGATCCCAGGGGTCTTTCCAGGGGGTTGTGTGGGTGAGCCAGACATGTGCTCAATGATTCAGGGGTTTTCATTTCAGTTAGTGGTGGGCGGTCCTGTGTTTTGCAAAGCCAGAGGGAAACTAGGGAGAGATGCATGTCAAAAATGGGCTGAGTGAAACCACTTCACTTACACTCTTGTGCCAGATCTGAATGATGAGGTCTGACAAGGTAAAATACTCTAAGTTCTTCTCTCCCTTTATAAGGAGTGAAGCTTCCCAGGAAATTTAAATTGCTTGAAATACTCTTCTGTTATTTCCTCCAGGGTTTTTGAAGCTATTTTCCATTCCTTAGACTTAATCTTCTCCTCACGCTTTCCTTCCTCAACTTTATGTTAACATTCATTGGAGGAGAAGCATTTGAAGTTCATTTGTCAGAGATCTATTTCTGTCATTTATTTCCACCTCTTGCTTTTAAAAATCTCAAGTGAGAAGCGAACATTTCATCAAGGCATATATTTAAAATGTCCAAAAACATGGAATGTCTCTGTGTGTTCTGCCAAAAATCTTAATTTTAGGTATTTTAGCTTCAATTTTAATAATTGCTATTGTTAATAATACTAGAGGGAGGGGCACGGGAGCTGCTTTAACTGACAGTTCTTCTAAATTCAAACCTACTCATTATGATTTCACAGAAATGAGACAACTTGAAAACCAGGTCTCATCTCTAAGGTTTGTTTCTTGTCAGGTCAGAAGTATATGAGAAATCTGACTCAATTTTACATCTTAGCTCATGCTCCAGGCAAAGAAAAGGGATGGGAAGGAAAGAAATGATAACCAAGTCTATTAAAATGTAAATCATTCTTAAGAAGGAGCGCATAATCATCTGTGACTGTAGCCTGAGTACTCAGACTATTCTGACTGCTCAGAGAAAGAATAAAAAGAGATCACTGCTGCCTTCAATCATGCCTTCAGCAGTCTTGGGAAATTATCAAGCCAAGGTTCCATGATTAGAAGCACAACCCCTACAAGTTTCCTATTTTTACTAAAGTTGGGAAAAGCCTGGAGAGTGTTGCTTTTCAGGGTTTCTTCTGACTATCCCTTATAACTTATTGGAAACCACCACTGTAGGTGAAGAATTTAAAAGGAAATAGAAGGGATTAACATAAAGAGGTACACCTGACTTTTTTTTTTTTTTTTTTTTTTTTTTTTGGCTCACACCTGGCAGCGCCCAGGGGTTTCTCCTGGCTCTGCACTCAGAAATCGTTCCTGGCAGGTGCAGGTTCAGGGGACCATATGGGATACCGGGATTCAAACCACCATCCTTCTGCAAGCAAGGCAAACACATTATCTCCATGCTATCTCTCCAGCCCCTCAATTTCTGTCTTTAAGAAAACATCTGCGGGGCCGGAGAGATAGCATGGAGGTAAGGCGTTTGCCTTTTATGCAGGAGGTCATCAGTTCGAATCCCGGCGTCCCATATGGTCCCCCGTGCCTGCCAGGAGCAATTTCTGAGCCTGGAGCCAGAAATAACCCCTGAGCACTGCCGGGTGTGACCCAAAAACCACAAAAAAAAAAAAGAAAAAAAGAAAACATCTGTTTGGTAGAAACAACACTTTCCACACGCAACTTCTAGATTAAAATTGACTTGCCCACAGCTGCTTACTCAGGGGAGCTGAGCTTGGCCCACTGGAGCAGAGTTGACCATGACTGAACAGGAGGGACAAAATCTGATTTGAGGTGGGTGGCCTATACACAAATAGGACTGTAAAGGGGGTCTAAAAGCATAGTTCTGGCCACTGTGAACTGTGGTTATCATCTAGAGAGCTAATACAAAAAAAAAATGATTAAGCACTTGCTTGCCTAGCCTGCAGTTATGATTGCAAACATGGTTTGAATTCCTTGAGTATCACCTCTGAGCCCAGAGCCAAGTTTGTTTGGATGTGACCCACAAACAAACAAATGAAAGATCTGTGGTTCCTACTAAGCCAGCGACACTGGTTCTTTCCAAGTTTAAGTACATAATGTTGAGACAGGGCCAAAGAGAAAGTTCAAAGACTGAGCACATTCTTTGTTTGGCTTGGATCCTTGAGCCAGCAGGATTGACTCTTCAGCACAAAGCCTGGAGTAGCTCCTGAGCACCTCCACATATGGCCCCAGACACAAAACATCAAAATTAAACAAAACAAAACTAAAAAGTTTAGTCGATGTTGGCTGGTGGTTGGTGCAGTGCCTATTTTTGAGCTTGGTTTCTAGCTGCCATGTTGAGACTGAAAGAAGATTCCTCAGTTTCTTCTTGTCAGTTGTCAGGAAATGCTTGATCTTAAATCTACCTGACTTGCTGCCTTCAAGTCTAGTGCATTCTACAAAGGGATCCTCAGACTGTTGGTGGTAATGTTCATAATTCTTCCCAGGCCAAGGCAGGGAAAAAAATATCAAGTCTTCCTCAGCCAGAAAACATAACAAACTTTGTGGGCCAAGAAACTATCAACAACCACCAAGGACTCCGAGCCACTAGCAGAGTCTGCAGCTTTCAAAAGGGCGCTGCTGATATAAAATATGCCCAGAGCCACATTGCAGACCCATGAAATGTCAGACACTCCTCTCAAAACCCTGTCTAGAGATATTGGGGTACCCAAACTTAGTCTGGCAACTCAGAGAAAAAAAGTATCATTAGTCATGTGTAGTGGGCTAAGCTCATGATGTTGTAATAATAAGAGTGCTCATGGACCTGTTATACTAGCAGGCCAGGGGGTAAAGGGTGGTGGAACAGGATGCACTCTGGGCTCACTGGTGGAGGGAGGTCAACACTGGTGGTGGGAATGGCCCTAACACACAGTTTCATCTGAAATTCAACTATGAAGGACTTTAAAAAAAAAAAAGAGTGCTAGAACCACCCTAGACAGCACTCAGGAGCACCCTCTTGGATGTACTTAATGTTGAATGGAATCTTTCCTGTGTTTAGTTTCCAAGAGTTTTTGCTGCTTTGTAACTTGGAACCTTGAACTCAATAGCCAATCTTCAGTGATACAGGATGTATCTGGAATGATCCAGGACCTCTTGTCACTGCTCTAACTGCAAAGATGAGCACCTGTCCCTATCTTATCTGCAGTTGGATGTCTTGGTGAAAAAAAGAACCTTTCAACTCAGTCATTCAATTATGGAAAAACAGGGGCTATCTAGCTGTAGACCCTTCAATACAGCCTTTTATTCCTGAGATTTTTCTCTGTTAGTCAGAGACAGGAAAACATGTGGGGCCAGTTTAGTAACTAGAGCTCTTGCCCCACTGACCTGAGATTGATCCCTGGCATCCTATATGATTCTATATGATCCCCAAGTACCACCAGTAAATCCTGAGTGCACAGCCAGAAGCTGTGAGCATCGGTGGGTGTGCCCCCTCTCTTCAAAAAAGGCAAAATAAATGTGAAAAATCCAAAAATTTCACTCCAGAGCTGGAATAATGACGCAGTGGTAAGGCATTTGCCTTGCACGTGTCTGACCTAGGACAGACCATGGTTCGATCCTCCGGTGTCCAATATGGTCCCCCAAGCCAGGAGTGATTTCTGAGCGCATAGCCAGGACTAACCCCTGAGCATCACAGGGTATGGCCCCCAAAACAAAAAACAAACACACTAACAGAATTTTTACTCCAAATAATCTAACTTCCAGGGGCCACACTGCCAGTGCTCTAAATTCCCTCTGCCCTTACTTGCCACCCTAACCTTAGCAGTGCCCTGGCTGTTCTTGGCCAGATCATATTTTTGCTCCTGGTACAGCATACTGGTATCACTGGTTAACAGCTGGGAGAGGAGAGCATCCGGCCCTGGGCACAGCACTCCTCTCCTAGAAGGACCTCTAACCCATGTCAAGGCAAAACTCCCCACAAACCTTCTTTCTCTTAGGACAGCCTTAGTGGGTGAGTGAGTGAGTAGGTTTTTGCTTCTGAAGCAACTAGCACTTTTAAACCATTCCAGGAATAGTGTGAAAGATAAATTGGCAGAAAGGCAGATTCTTGGCAACTTTGCATTCTATTGAGTATTTTAATGAACACTTCCAATTATCAAGTCCACTTGATGTGCATTAAACACTGGCACTTCTCTTTTAGATTTTCCTCTTCCTCTACCACCTTCTCTTTATTTGAATCCACAGTGCCTGGGGCTTTAGTCTTGACATCTAATAGGCCCACTGTAAGTGTTAAGTTTAGAAAGCATGGTGTGCTTAAAGACAATATTCATGAATTTTAGCTAACCTCAGAGCCACATGAGAAAACAGAAACAATACAGTTAAGAGAAAATGTAGTGACCTTCACATATCTGGCAGCTTCCAGTCCAATGGTTATGTTTTAGCCTCTCTGGAACAAATCTAGTTCTTTACCAGAGAAGAGTAAGGGATTTTCAGTCACTATTCCTCTTTTTTGTTTGTTTTTGTTTTGGGGGCAATATCAGGTGGTTCTCAAGGATTGCTCCAACTTTGTGCTCAGAAATTACTTCTATCGGTGCTCAGGGGACCTTATGGAATGCCGGGAATTGAACCTAGGTTGGCCACTTGCAGATGAATGCCCTACTTGCTGTACTATTGCTTCAGCTCTTTATTTTATCCCCATTTCTTTTTTTTTTTTTTTTTTTTTTTTGGTTTTTGGGCCACACCTGTTTGACGCTCAGGGGTTACTCCTGGCTATGAGCTCAGAAATCGCCCCTGGCTTGGGGAGACCATATGGGACGCCGGGGGATCGAACCGCGGTCAATCCTATGCTAGCGCTTGTAAGGCAGACACCTTACCTCTAGCGCCACCTTCCCGGCCCCTTATCCCCATTTCTTGAACCAACACTTGCAGTAGGTTATGGGATAATAAGCTGCTGGTTTTGATAGTGAATTTTTTTTTTGCCACTGCCAGGGATCTAACTCTCAGATTCATCTTTGTCTCTCTGCTATTCAAATTTCTTCCATTCCAACCATCTTTCTTTCTTTCTTTCTTCCTTCCTTCCTTCCTTCCTTCCTTCCTTCCTTCCTTCCTTCCTTCCTTCCTTCCTTCCTTCCTTCTTTCTTTCTTTCTTTCTTTTTTTGTTTTGTTTTTGTTTTTGTTTTTTTGGGCCACACCCGGCGATGCTCAGGGGTTACTCTTGGCTGTCTGCTCAGAAATAGCTCCTGACAGGCACAGGGGACCATATGGGACACCGGGTTCGAACCAACCACCTTTGGTCCTGGATCGGCTGCTTGCAAGGCAAACGCCGCTGTGCTATCTCTCCGGGCTCTCCATCCATATTTCTTCCTTTCTCTTCCACTTTGTGTGCGTATGCCTTTAGAAGACAAAACAAAAGCCTTCATTGACATTTGTTTTCTTTCGTTTGGGGGCCACACCTGGTGATGCTCAGATTTACTCCTAGCTCTGTGCTCAGGGAGGGCTCAAGAATCATGTGGGATGTTGGTGACTGAACTTGGGTCAGCAAGATTCAAGGCAAGTGCACATTATACACTGTACTTTCTCCCCAGTCCCTTCACTGACATTTTATTTATTTAGTTATTTATTTATTTATTTGGGTCACACCTGGCAGTGCTCAGGGATTATTCCTGGCTCTGCGCTCAGAAATCAGTCCTGGCAGGTTCAGGGACCATTTGGGCTGCCGGAATTCGAACCACTGACCTTCTGCATGCAAGGCAAACGCCTTACCTCCATGTTATCTCTCCGGCCCCATTTTATTTTGTTTCTATGGGTGATGCTCAAAAATCGATCTTGGCTTGGGGGAACATATGGGATGCCGGGGGATCAAACTGCGGTCCGTCCTAGCTAGCAGGGCAAGGAAGATGCCTTACCACTTGTGCCACTACTCCAGCCCCTCATTGACATTTTAATAAGATTCAGGATGGAAGTTAGATGACATACTTGATTACTCTGTCATCCTTGACAGAAACACTAGTGAAACTGGCAATTCTGACATATTTCAAAATTTTCAATTATTCATTTAGTTTTGGTTTGGGGCCTACACCCACTTGGAGCTCTCAAAATTTTTTATTATGGGAATGTTATAGAAGGAAATTGTGCAACACTACCCTTATTGCTCATCCTAGTTGCACGGCCAGGTCATGTTGTTATAACCCTATTACTTCCCATTTGCTCCTCCCAGATTATTCCAGAGATCTTATTTCATTTGTCAATCAAGAGTGTATCTGAAGTGTTAGTATAACCCTTTCTAGAGAATGCATTTCTCATTAGGGTACTTCACTTACTAACCAATATCCCCCTGGGGTCTCAAACTCAATTTACCTGGGGGCCACAAGAGGCAAAGTCAGGGTGATCCTTGAGTGCAAAGTCAGTAGTAAGCCTTGAACATTGGGGGGTATGACCCAAACAACTAAAACAAAACAAAACAAAACAAAAAGATTCCTCTAGGACAGGGCCACAAAATGTTGTACGGAGGGCCGCAAACGGCCCGCAGGCTGTGAGTTTGAGACCCCTGAATAGATTCTTTTTTGTTTGTTTTTGGGCCACACCTGGCGGTGCTCAGGGGTTACTCCTGGCTATCTCCTCAGAAATAGCTCCTGGCAGGCACGGGGGACCATATGGGATGCCGGGATTCAAACCAACCACCTTAGGTCCTGGGTCTGCTGCTTGCAAGGCAAATGCCGCTGTGCTATCTCTCCGGCCCCAGACTCTTAATTAGAGTAATTGAAATGTGAACAGCTTCTAAGGTGTAGATTAAATTTATACTTACATACATCCCCCTGTTAATTCTAAAGTATTACTAAAGTAAAGACCATCCAATGTGGTGAAACTTAAAGGTTTAGGAGAATGAAAAGGGCTTTGTGGTCTAACTAGCTACAACTTCAGAGAAAATGTTCCATGTTTTGCATGTGAGAGAATAGAAGAGAAAGACTGGAAGATAAGGATTTAGGGGACCGGAGCAGTGGTGGGGCATTTGCCTTGCATTCAGCCAACCCAGGATGGATGCCTTGTTTGATTCCTGGCATCCCATATGGTCCAAGCCTGCCAGGAGTGATTTCTGAGCACAGAGCCAAGAGTAACCCCTCAGTGCAGCCGGGTGTGACCCAAAAACCAAAACCAAAACCAAAAGAAAAATGAAGAATTTAAGATAAACAGAATTTGTGGGTAGGGCACTTGCTTTGCATGTGGACCACCAGGGTTTTATCCCTGCTACCACATATAGTCCCCTGAGCACGGCTAGGAGTTATCCCTGAGCACAGGGCCTGGAGTAAGCCCTGAGTACAGTCTGGTGTAGTCCTAAAACAAAACAAAATTTAAGCTGAGGTGGTGGAGCAATACCACAGAGGTAGGGCTTTTGCCTAGCACACAACCAACTCAGGACGGTCGGTGGTTCGATTCCTGGCATCCCATATGGTGTCCTGACCCCGCCAGGAGCAATTTTTGAGCACAGAGCCAGGAGTAACCCTGAGCCAGGTATGATTCCCCCCAAAACAACAAAAACAAAAACAAAAAACAAAAAAGTTAAGCTGAACACACGAGAAACAGAGGCAATTGGTGGTAATACATGAGAGCTGAAAAAGGATATATTGTGCACTCAGCTTTTTGTTGTTGTTGGTTTTAGTATTTTGGGCCACACCCATATGGGATGCCAGGGGTTGAACCTGGGTCCATCCGAGGTTGTCCACATGCAAGGCAAATGGCTTACCACTGCTATCATTTGGGCCAGGTGCACTCAGCTTTGAAAGCCACTCAGATGTTAAACTGAAAAGCAAACACTCTGCCAGGTTACTATCTTCCCAATTCCCGTGCTCACACATTAGTTGTGGTACTTGTCAGGGTCACAATTCAAGATATGCTACTCACGATAATTGGTTGTTGTTATTACCATCCAGGGCTTCAGTTGTGTTCTTCTTCAGCTGTGTGGTACTTGCATGCATGTACAGTTGGGTGATGCCCCTGTATATCCTGGCTTCACTGTTCACATGTGTTTACTGGTGGGTATACTACCTTAGCTGTAGTGCTTACACATTTTGTAGCAGTGTTCTCTGGGGGTTGTACCCTTTGAGCTCAGGAGCTCACAAAAATTTGGCTGTGGCATGGCAAAAGCACTTGAGGTACAAAGGCTCATGACAGCAGAGCTGCCAAGATCATGCTTGTCACACAGGGGCAATTTAACAGACCATCATGTGCTTAAAAGGCAGGTCCTCCAATATCTTTAGTAGCTCACCCATAAGACAAACCTGCCCCCAATCATATTTTCCACAGTCTAACATTAAACTTCATTTAATCTTTGCATCTATTTAGTTACTTTTATATAAATTCCTTTATTCTGTTTCATGTTTTACTCTATACATGTATTACATTCTCAGTATGGTTAAATTCAGTATTTAAGGTTTATTCTCTGCTGTTGTTTCTATTGGGGGTGCATTCATGACATATTTCATGGCATGTTTGCAAAATAAAGTCTGAGATTGCTATAAGATCCTTCACATGGATTTTTGCCTACTTGTGTCAGGGACCAGGGACTACTGGCCTAAAGTCTCAGAAAATTAAATGATTGCTTATTTGATTTTTGTTAAAAGGATTCTCACAGTTGTTTGTTTGAGCCAACTTTTTTTTTCTTTGTGAGCCATACCCAGCAGTGATTAGGGTTGACTCCTCATTTTACACTCAGGAATCACTCCTGACAGTGCTTGGGGGATCATATAGGATGCTGAGGATAGAAGCGAGTTAGTTGGCTGCATGCAAGTGCCCTACCCACTGTACTATCTCTCTGGCCTCAGCTACATGATTTTAAATCACATTGCACATCATGGTAATGAAAAATAATTCTGATAATAGCAAATGAATACCTAAGATAAAGATTTAGATATGCCCTTTATCTATCTATTGGTAAACAGGAGAATTTGACAGATCATCTTTAAAAGTTTATTTTTCTACAGTGAGTGCAATATGCAAATATACATAATAGATGCATGTTTAGATACCCATACTCTCTACATATATGTCTATATATTCATCTCCCCCAACTACTATAGCATTGATGTTATAGATGGCAAATAGTAGATGTTATAGTTGTTACAGATGTTATAGATAAATCGTATAGTCACTGAAAGAAAAGTAAAATAGAGGAAACAACCTTCAATACTGATTATTGACTAATTCTGAGATATTCATTTGTTTTTTTAAATTAATTATTTTTATTTAAATACCATGATTACAAGGTTGTTCATACTAGTTTATTTTCCCACAGATAAAGTTGTTAATGATTGAGTTACAGTCATACAATATATAACAACCTTCACCAGTGCACATTTTCTGCTACATTTTCTTTTTTTATGTTTTTGGGGGCCATGCCCTACAGCACTCAGGAGATCTCTTGGCTCTGTACTCAGAAATTACTCCTGGAAGGCTCGGGGGACCATATGGGATGGCAGGGATCAAACCTGGGTCAGAAGTGTGCAATGCAAATGCCCAATCCACAGTGCTATCACTCCAGTCCTGAGATAGTTCTTTGGTTTTGAGTGGTCACACCCTCTGCCTTTTCCCTTTACTTACTTCAGTCTGGGGTTGTTGCCCTTATCCCAATTAGCCTTTCATCATAGCTGTAAGTGCTGCCTGTGGCCTTGGTTATGGGTATGGATTTTCTTTTTTTTTTTTTAATTTATATTTGAAAATTAATTTTTGATTAGTTTCTTTGCTACTCTTTAGATGTACTAGTGGTTATGATTTTCTTTACTTTGGTCCTTTCTTCTGGAGAATCCGACATTTTCTATTGACTTAGTCTCCCTGCACAACAGAACTATTTTACTTCACTTAAAACAATTACTAGTGGCATCTACAAATGCTTGCAATTACTTTGCATTTAAGAATATCTTTATTGCCCTTATATACGTTCAAATAATTAAGCAATCATACCATTTAAATAAAATTAAATACAATATAGAAAAACTTCAAAAATTTTATTTAATTATAATACTTATCTCTCCAACTGCTTCAAAATTTAATAGTTTCCAAAAAAAAAAAAAAAAAAAAAAGGACCTGGAGAGATAGCACAACAGTGTTTGCCTTGTAAGCAGCTGATCCAGAACCAAAGGTGGTTGGTACGAATCCCGGTGTCCCATATGGTCCCCCGTGCCTGCCAGGAGCTATTTCTGAGCAGACACCCAGGAGTAACTACTGAGCATTGCCGGGTGTGGCCCCCCCCCAAAAAAAATTAATAGTTTCCTTTTTTTTTTTTTTTTTGGTTTTTGGGCCTCACCCAGTGAAGCACAGGGATTACTCCTGGCTATGTGCTCAGAAATCACTCCTTGCGTGGGGGACTATATGGGACGCTGGGGGATCAAACCACAGTCTGTTCTAGGGTAGTGTGGGCAAGGCAGATCCTTACCACTTGTGCCACTGCTCCGGCCCCAGTTTCCATAATTCTTTTTGGGGGGGCTTTTAGGTTTTTGGGTTTTGGGGCCACGCCTGGTGATGCTCAGGGGTTACTCCTGGTTATGCGCTCAGAAATTGCTCCTGGCTTGGTGGACCATATGGGAGTCCGGGGATCAAACTGAGGTCTGTCCTGGGTCAGCTGCATGCAAGGCAAATGCCCTACTGCTGTGCTTTGGCTCCAGCCCCAGTTTCCATAAATCTTAATTGAACTGGGCCGGGCGGTGGCGCTGGAGGTAAGGTGCCTGCCTTACCTGCGCTAGCCTAGGAGACGGACCGCGGTTCGATCCCCCGGCGTCCCATATGGTCCCCCAAGCCAGGAGCGACTTCTGAGCGCATATAGCCAGGAGTAACCCCTGAGCGTCACCGGGTGTGGCCCCCCAAAAAAAAAACCAAAAAAAAAAAAAAAAAAAAAATCTTAATTGAACTGTATGCCGCTTTCTTTTAAGACATCCTGTTTCTCATTAAAATAATTTCTAAACCATTCTATGTGTTCTACTTTCTGCTTAACACTCAAATATGGGTTTTTGGAAAGGCCACAGGTCACCAGCTCCATGAAGTGGCGAATAGGTCCTTGTTTAGAAAAATCCTCCAAGTATTTATCCAGAAATATATGTTCATGAAATTCTGAACCATCATCATCAAAACCTTAAAAATAAGAAAAAAAAGCACATTATAATTTTGAAGTACATCATTAATTCAACATTAATTAATTAGATAATTAGTATTACAGGTAAGGCATAAACTCTGGAGTTAGACATATGTTTGCTCACCAATTAAATAACTGGGAAAATGATATTATCTGAGCATCAGATTAAAATATCATCTTCTTGAAACTGAAAAAACGTTTAGTGGTTAAAGCATTTACCCTAAAAGCCTAAGGCCATGAGTTTGGACCCTGGTGTTGCAATATGCTGAGTAAAGTCTTTGCAACTCTGCAGTCTAATCCCTGGTGCACGACAAGTAATGTCTGGCCACAACAAAAAGGTGTGTGTGAGCATTTCAATTTAAAACGGGGTATGATGTCTTTGCAAGCATCAGAATTAAAAGATGTGTAAGGACTGGAGAGACGGTACAGCAGGTAAGGTGCTTACTTTGCAAGAAGCTAAACTAGATTAAATGTTGGCACCAATATGGTCTCCTGGGTTCCCCGGAATGATCCTGAGTGTAGAGCAGAAGTTAGTCTGAATATCACCAGAGGTGGCCCCAAAACAAAACAAAACACACTGAGAGGCAGAGAGAGCACAATGGGTGAGAAGTCTCCTTTGCATATTGCTGACCTGGTTTGGTCCCTGGTTATTTATGGTCTCCTGAGCACATCTGAGAGTGACCAAAACCCAGTTAGTAAAAGCACAAAGATAACAATACATCATCCTAGAATGTAAATACATCTAAAATTTAAAATGCTGAAAACATGAAAAATAGTGAGAATGAGACACTAGATCATTCATACACTGCTAATGAGGATATACAATACCCACTCTGAAGCACAATTTCCTTTCTTTTCTTTTCTTAATTGGCCACACCTGTCGGCGCTCGGTTACTCCTGGCTCTGCACTCAAAAATCATTCCTGGGGCCAGAGTTATAGCACAGAGATAGGGCGTTTAACTTGCTCACTGCTGACCCAGGACGGACCTACGTTCAATCCTCGGCATCCCATATGGGATTAAATTATTTTCACTAAATTTTGGAATAGGTGCTGTACTATTATTTGCTTTTATAAGATTATACAAATTAATCTTATTGGGGCCGGAGCAGTGGCACAAGTGGTAGGGCGTCTGCCTTGCACTTGATATCCTAGGACGAACTGCAGTCAATCCCCCGGAGTCCCATAAGGTCCCCTAAGCCAGGAATGATTTCTGAGTGCATAATTAGAAGTAACCCTTGAGCGTCACTGGGTATGGCCCAAAAACAAAAAAAAAAATTTTATCTTACTTTTCACTAATAAAAATACCCTTCCTCGGGCCCGGAGAGTTAGCACAGTGGTGTTTGCCTTGCAAGCAGCCGATCCAGGACCAAAGGTGGTTGGTTCGAATCCCGGTGTCCCATATGGTCCCCTGTGCCTGCCAGGAGCTATTTCTGAGCAGACAGGCAGGAGTCTGACACACCCTGACACCGCCAGGTGTGGCCCAAAAACAAAAAACAAACAAAAAATACCCTTCCTCTAAAGAGAGAACAACAATCTTTTTAAACTTACATTGTTCCTGGAGAACACAATGAATATATCCTTCCAAGTGAGTAAATAAACAAGTGAGAGCCAAGTGGCATTGCTAAGTATAATAAATCAAAGGGATAAATAAATGGTAGAGAAAGTCTAGATAAAAATAAGTTCCAAGTGGGGAGGGCTGGACCCTGTGGGAGGGCCTCCCGAGTCAGACTGCTTGCCCTGTCTCAGCCAGAAAAAGGGAGTCCCTCGGAGGTAGAGTGGAGCCCCTGAGCTGAACCGCTTGGGCTGCTTGTGATCTGGGAAGACTAGGCCTACGCGAGCTACCTGGGGCTGCCTCAGTTAGTGACAAGAAAGTGCTTGCTGCTTTGCTGGGGGGAGTATGGCTAGTGCCCGAAAGATGCAAATTTCAAAGCTGATTATGAAAACCTTTGTCATTGGAAGTGGGGGAGTCACAAATGATGATTGGATGACAATGCTGGCTAAGAATTTTCAGAAATATATCTCAAATTACAGTGTTTTATCTCGAGATGATTTCTTTTTCTTTTCTTTTTCTTTTTTTGTTTTTGTTTTTGTTTTTGGATCACACCCCACTGTGCTCAGGGTTACTCCTGGTTCTCTGCTCAGAATTCATTCCTGGCAGGTTCAGGAGACCATACGGGATGCTGAGATTCAAACCACTGTCAGTCCTGGTTCGGCTGCTTGCAAGGCAAATGCCCTATCGCTGTGCTCTCTCTCCAGCCCCTCGAGATGATTTCTTTTTTTTTTTTTTTTTGTTTTTTTTTGGGCCACACCCGGTAACACTCAGGGGTTACTCTTGGCTATGTGCTCAGAAGTTGCTCCTGGCTTGGGGGACCATATGGGACACCGGGGGATCGAACCGCGGTCCATCCAAGGCTAGCGCAGGCAAGGCAGGCACCTTACCTTTAGCGCCACCGCCCGGCCCCTCGAGATGATTTCTTAAGCCAGAGTCTGAGATGGAAAAAGACTTAAAATGATTTCTGCAGTATGATGTGCTCGAAGTTCCTAACATGGGGGAAAAATGATGTCAACTATTTCCTGCTGGTTGCTAACTTCAAGACAATCTTCAGCAACAAAATGGGGCAGTAATGAGGAAATTCCCAGTTTAATAATTAAAGGCTTCCTTCTCTTTAATTATAAACCCTTTGATAGGATATGGAATGGAAAAATGGAAGCATTTTTTTTCTGAGCATTCCATCTGAAGAATGTAAGAGGAGGAGGAGCACAAGAGTTTATGAGCCTCAGACCTCTCAGGTTACTTTGGGGGCCACATGGGGCCCCTGTATCTGAAGCAGAGATAGGAATGGGGAGTATCACCTGGGAAATGATTTACCTGGATGGAACAAAATCTAAAGAGGATCTCTTTTCACAAACGTATGAAGATCTAACATAAGAACTATCAAAGCAAAACTGTTCTATAGTCCTATCAAACTAGTTTGTTGTATAGCCAAGAATAACATACAAGAGTCATAATACAGGAGTGATTTGTTACTTTAAAAATAATTCCAAATTACAGGCTCTGATAGGCTAGGGGCATTGATTTTTTTTGTTATATACTTTCAAGGCTTTAGGTATTTGAGAAGTGAAATCAGGAACAGGATGAGGAACAAAAAAGAGGATTAATTTACTCCGTAAATTAAAAAAATGAATAATTAGCTTTCCCTTACCCTATCTTCTGCCAACAGCTTTACATGAGCAACCTACATATTTTCAAAGAAGAGTCATCACATCATTTAGTGCAAAGCTTTTTTTCCTCCACTCCTTAGTTTCTAGTCAATAAAGCACTGTCTGTCCTGGGTCAGCAGCCTGCAAGGCCCTACCACTGTGCTACCACTCCAGCCCCTTCTCAACCTTTCTTAAAGAAAAAAACCTCAGGTCAAAATTAAAATTGCATTTTTTTTTGGAATTAGGACACTTAAGATTTTGAAGAATATAACTGTTAAACTAAGGGTAACACTGTGCCACTAATGCATGTTTTTCTATCAAATTAACAGGATAGCTCTGAGAATATAAAGAATTCTTGCTAAATATCTTACGATTTAAAAATCTGGTGATGGGAATCCCCCCTGATTTTATGTAAATATGTACCTAAAATATTATTGTCAACACTATGTAAACCACTATGATCAAAATAAAAATTAAAAAAAAAAAATGACCAGACTGGAACACCAAACAGAATAGATACCCAACCTACAACAAGCTATAAAGTGGAGACCAGTTACACTAGTATTCTGGGGGTGGGAGGTAAAGGAGGGAGATATGGGAGACATGCTGGGAACAGGAGTGGAGGGAGGACAACATTGTTGATGGGAATGCCCTTCATTCATTGTCACTATGTACCGTAAATAATTCTATGTAATGAACTTCAGTCACAATAAAAATTTTAAAAATTGAAAAAAAAAAATCTGGAGTGGCAGTCCAGGACATTTGCCTTGCATGCAACTGAGCTGGGTTTCATCCCCAGCATACTATACAGTCTCCAAGCTTTTCCCTAAATGATTCCCAAGCATAGAGCCAGGACTAAGCCCTGAGCACTGTTGGGTGTGAACTGACCAACCAACCAACCAACCAACCAACCAACCAACCAACCAACCAACCAAATAAATAGCTATCTTCTACTGGAAAATACATCTGTAGGATCCAAAGAGAAGTGGAGGGAGGAAGACAGAGAGGAGAGAGAGGAGCAGGAGGAAAGAGATATGGGGGACAAATAGAGGAGGAAAGAGAGAGAGAGAGAAGTTCTGCAACCTATAGAATTCAATATGCACATTTAGCTGATGACAACATAAGTGTCCTAAAAAATAGCAACATAGCTATCCTACTTCCCTTTAGACTGAGGAGAAACCATCCCTGAAAAAAAACCTCAGATAAGTAAGTGATAATGATTACCAGTTTAATGCACTAGGTAATTAAATCAAAGAGGTCACCAGATTTTCAAATCCTAACATTTTTTTGCTTTGACTGGCTTTATGTAGAAATAACTTGTACCTCATTAGTGCAATGATTTTGCAAATAAGATACCACCAGAGTAAGAATGATAATGTACTCCAAAACAGAATCACCTCCTAACCCAATTATTTAAATACGTTAGAAATTTTAGATAATCTGCTTAACAACTTATCCTCACATGGAGTTTTCAACACTCAATGAAGAAATTCATAACATTTTTTTTTTTTTTTTAACGGGGATAGCCCACACTTGGCCCATGCTTGTGGTGTTCAGTGGTTATTCCTGGCTCTGCACTCAGAAATCACTCCTAGCAGGTTCGGGAGACCATAAGGGATGCCCGGGATCAAACCCAGGTCCATCCCAGTTTGGCAGTGTGCAAGGCAAACACCCTACCACTGTGCTATCACTCTAGTCTCATAATATATATATTTTTTTTTTTTTGGTTTTTGGGCCACACCCGGTGACGCTCAGGGGTTACTCCTGGCTATGTGCTCAGAAGTCGCTTCTGGCTTGGGGGACCATATAGGACGCCAGGGGATCGAATTGCAGTCCGCCTTAGGCTAGCGCTGGCAAGACAGACAGCCACCTTACCTCTAGCGCCACTGCGCCAGCCCCTCATAATACATTTTTTAAATCATATTTTACTTCTTCATTTTCCTTCTCAAACACTTACAATTAAAAATTTAATATTCATTTTAAAATGCTGTTAGGCTTTTGATAGAATATCAAGAAAATATTTGGGATGCTGGAGTGATAGCACAGCAGTAGGGCCTTTGTCTTGCATGCTGCCGACCTGAGTTGGACCTGGGTTAGATCCCCCAGAATCCCATATGGTCCCCGAGCCTGCTGGGAGCAATGTCAGCACAGAGCCAGGAGTAACCCCTCAGCAACACTGGGTGTGTCCCCCCCCCCCCACAAAAAAAAAAAAAGAGAAAATATTCATCCAGAGAATTGACATTCATGCAAATGTTTAGATTTTATAATGTAACACCTGTCAAAAATCATCCAACCACTAAATTTCATTGAACATCAGACTTACCTGCTTCATTGTCAATTGGGAATGTCCACAATTTCCCTTCTTTGGTCCACTGAATCATCTCTTCAAAACCATTCCGAAAGGGCTGTTGGTTTACTGTGGCTAACTGTTTAGCAAATTCCACATCCCAAAGTGTAGGGGCCATCTCTGTATATAAGCACAAGTACATAAGTACATAAAACACTGTACATAAGCATAAGTCTAAGTAAGTAGCTTTTTTGTTTTTGCTTTTGGTTTTGCTTTACACACATTGGTGTTTAAGGATTAAGTCTTGCTCTGCACTCAGGAATTACAGCAGGTGGGCTTGGGAGACCATATGAGTTGTGGGGGATCAAACCCAAACCAGCTATGTGCAAGGCAAACACCATACCTGCTATACTACTTCTCCAGCCCTTCTAGTTTTCTTTTTGAAAGTATTATAATTAACTCTGAATGTGGCACTACATTTTCAATAGATGCTCCTATTTCAACCTAGAAAACATTCACTCTTTGAGAGCTACACAGAAATAAATATAATGTATAAGAGCCACAACTTTAACCATCGCAAGCTAAGCAATTAGTCTCTGGAACAGTGTTGCCCCCCCTCCCCCAAATGGGCTGTAGTCTACCCTGCCCAATGGTTCAGGGGGGTGGTAATGACTTCAGAAATGGAGCACGTTCTGTTAATTCACTTAGGCAATGGCCCTCAAACTATGGCCCGCGGGCCACATATTGTATTTGTATCTGTTTTGTTTCTTCATTGCAAAATAAGATATATGCAGTGTGCATAAGAATTCGTTCATAAGTTTTGTTTTTACCATCGTCAGACCCTCCAATGGTCTGAGGGACAGTGAACTGGCCCCCTGTTTAAAAAGTTTGAGGACCCCTGACTTAGAGCAAGTACATTTCTAGGGGAGTGCTGAGTGATTTCTGAAGGAAATGTGACATCTTTTATTTGGAAATTCAGTAAGTCATATTCCTACCAGTCACTGCTGGTTGTAAAATAAATGGTACAACTACTTGGAAAAGGGTTGAGCAGTTTCAGAAAACATCCACCAAAGGTGGATAATACTATACATTCATAAAAACACCTACGATTCAGTGTTATAAATAAATTTCCAACAGATACTTAGCAAATTGATAAATATAAAATGTCAGTTAAATGAAAGAGGCCACATTCAATAAAAGAGCTGAGAGGCAAGGTTTTAGTTTTTTGGTGGGAGAAGGTTTGGGCCACACTCAGCAGTGCTCAGGAGTTACTCTTGGCTTTGTGCTCAGAATCACTTCTGGAGGGCTCAGTGGAACATATAGGATACTGGTAATCGAATCTGGGTCCATCCTGGGCTGGTCTCATGCAAGGCAATGCCCTACTGCTGTCTTTTTGCTCCAGACCAAGGGGCAAAGTCTTGAAATCACTGTATAAAACTTGTAGAGCCAATTGTTTTAGAAGGTCACTGGAAGACGAATTCTAGAATATTCTGTGGGGATATGTACTGGCTCACATGTTCATTTAGTCTCTCCAGGAAAGTTTTATTTTATCTATTGTGCTCTGAATTTGTTTCTATGCACTTGGGAGTGTATGGCCAGGCCTGGGCACACAGGTTATTAATGGTTAATTAGTCTAAGACATCTAATGCAGAGAAATGATGAGAATAGTTTGGCTTAATTAATCACAATGACAGACCTTTTTTTTTTTTTTTTTTTTTTTTGCTGTGTTTGAGTCACACTGGTGTTCAGGGGTTACTCCTAGCTCTGTGCTCAGAAATCACTCCTGACAGGCTCAGGGGACCATACAGGATGCTGGGGATTGAACCCAGCACAAAGTACAAAGTAGATGCCCCACCCACTGCTATCGCTCCAGCCCCTACAGAGCATTTTTTTCTTTTTTGCTTTTTGGGCCACATCCTGTGATGCTCAGGGGTTACTCCTGGCTATTAGCTCAGAAATCACTTCTGGCTTTGGGGGATCATATGGGATGCTGGGGATTGAACCAAGATCCATCCTGGATGTGGCGTGCAAGGCAAATGCCCTAACACTGTGCTATTGCTCTGCCCCACCCTACAGAGCATTTCTAACAGTAAAATTAATTATCCTGGTCAGGGGCGAGAGAGATAGCATGGAGTTAGGGCATTTGCCTTGTAGGGCATTTGCATGCAGAAGGACAGTGGTTTGAATCCTAGCATGCCTATGGTCCTCCAAGCCTGCCAGGAACAATTTCTGAACATAGAGCCAGGAGTAGCTCCTGAGCACTGCCGGGTGTGACCCAAAAACCAAAACCAAAACAAACAAACAAACAAACAAAAATTATCCTGGTCACATTTAAAAATATTATTCCGTGGGCACTGACCAACCTATGTGTTTTCCATCATCATTACTGTTACTACACTGTTATAAACAGCTGTCAACTCTTCACTGAATGTCAACTGTGTCCCAAGCACTATGCCTGACATTTCAATTACCTTAGCTAGTCCTTGAAATGTATATACATATAAGTATATATCTATACATAAATATACACATACATTTATATATATGAGCTATTTTATAAGTCAGAAAGAGAAACTTAAGATGTTTGTAGAGCTGTATCAGAACTATAATTGATATCTACCCAATGCCAAAAATTCTTCCTATTGTTACACTGTCTCTCAACTGGAAATTACTCCCAAGTAGTAGGATCTTGTACAAGATCCTTTGTAGCAGAAGGAAGAACTTATTTGGGAGTAAACTGCAGGAGCTCTGGAACACAAAAACTAATTTAACCAATAAATAAATATTGAAGGCCAACTAGATGTCAGACATTATATTCAATGGCAGGAAAAAGAAGTCATCAAGTGTCAAATCTAATCTGGTATGCCGTATTTAATAGATAACAAAAGACATTTTTAGGCTCATGCAATTACAATTCATTAAAACAGGACCTGCATTAGAGCCAGTTTACATAAATTTGCACATAATTTTCCTTGTTGGAATATAACTTCTACTTTTAAATAAAATGAGTGACTAATTATTTTCTTGATAGCTAATTTTGGTATTTCTGTTTAGCAAATAAGATTTCAGACTTAAAAAGTAAAAACAGGGGCTGGAGCTGTGGCATAGGGCATAAGGCAGACACCTTGAGCACACTAGCCTAGGATAGACGGACCGCAGTTTGATGCTATGGTCCCTCAAGCCAGGAGTGATTTCTGAGCACATAGTAAGGAGTAACCTCTGAGCATCACTGGGTGTGGCAGAAAAAAAAAAAGGTAAAAACAGAGACCAGAGATAGCATAGTGGTAGGGCATTTGCCTTGCATGCAGCCAACCCAGGACAGACTGTGGTTCAAATCTCGGCATCCGATATGGTCCTCAAGCCAGCCAGGAGCTATTTTTGAGATTAGAGTAAGGAGTAACCCCTGAACACCACTGAGTGTGACCTCCAAAAAGCCAAAAACAAACAAAAAAAAAACAACAAAAAAACCCAACAAGATTCATTAAAAATTCAATGCCAGGGCTGGAGTGATAACAGAGTGTATAGGGCATTTGCCTTACACTTGGCCAATCTGGGTTTAATTCCCAGCATCTCATCTAGTCCCAAGCCTCCAAGAGTAACCAATGAGTGCCAAGGGCCGCTAGGTGTGCCCCACTCAAAAAAAATTCATCTGGTTGATGAGTAGCAGCCACCTGGATTTCTTAGGCAGGGGAGATGGCTGTCTCAAAGGGCTGAGAGCATGCTGGAGAGGACTTAATCCTTCATACAACTTAGCATAGACCTGGGAGTAGATTCCAAACACCACTGAATATAGTCCCAAACTGAAAGCAAACAAAAAAGATAAAACATTTCTAGGGTACTGAGTTATTTTTGTTTTTCTTTTCTGAAAAAGAACAGCAGACCAAATAGGTAGGGATCTCTTCACAACATGATCAAAACTAACCCCATAACTTTCTTCACAAGAACAATTCAGGCTCTAACAAGATCAAATATCAAAATATCCAACTATTGGGGCTGGAGAGATAGCACAGAGGTAGGGTCTTGCAAGCAGATGATCTAGGACAGATGGTGGTTCAAATTCTCAGCATCTCATATAGTCCCCGTTCTTGCCAGGAGCGATTTCTGAGCAAAGCCAGGAATAACCCCTGAGCGATGCTGGATACACTCAAAACATTAAGAAACTTTTGAAAGATAGAATGTTTCAACAGCCCACAAACAGTGGAATTCTTGTAACAAACCTGTTTCTGGTGTCTCTGCAGCAGCAGTATCTGCCTTCAGCTCAAAAATATTAAGTCTCTTCCCCTGGAGCAAACTTCTATTAATACTGAAAAATGAAACAATTTTTTACAAATATTGTTATCTACAATATGTTATCCACAATAAACAACAAAATGTTTATGAGAAAAAATTTTTTTTTTTTGCTTTCACTCAGGGACCTGCAGATCAAGTGGACATGAGTGTGGCTGGCTGGTTGCCCTGTGTACTGGCAGGACTAGTGCCTGCATCTTGCAAGAACCCCCCACAGCTTCCCTGAGTCTGGTCCCCATGTCTCTTCCATCAGAACCACCTAGCAGGGTGTGAGCAGATCCTTCTCATCCCAAAAGATTCTGAGGGGCTGCACCCCGTTCTGTCAGTATAGTTTCCTCTCCTGAGATCAAGCATAATCCAATTTCTCCTCTGAGATGGGAAAGATCATCAGTTCCCTGATACAGCCCTGCGCTACTCTGAACTTCCTGAGATTTTCTTGGGTGCCTGCCCCAAAGCATGCCTCCTTCTGCCAATTACATTAGTAGCCTACCAAGGGTAAGTAATGAAGGAGTATTGAGTTTTGTGCTGAGCTGGTTGTGCCATTGTGGGTCTTTAGGACGTGTAGCCAAGGCCCAAAGATGGCGATACAATTGGTTGGTGTGGTACTCGGCACTTAGTCTTTGCCAGCATCTCCAGCAGGCCAACTCATTAGCATTTCCTTATCTTTTCTTCTTTTTAAATAATTTTTTATTAAAACACTATGATTATAAATATGTTTATGATTGGTTTTCAGCCATCATATGCACACCCCCTTCACCAGTGCAACTCTCCCTCCACCAATATCACCCCATTTCCCTCCACCCCATCCCCTGCCTATCTTTGAGATAGACATTGTATTTATAAGGAGGATTTTTGTTCGTTTGTTTTGAATTTTTGGGACAGACACACTCCGGGCTCTGTACTCAGAAATCACTCCTGACAGGCATGGGGGACCATCTGGGATGCCGGGACTCGAACCACTGTCAGTCCTGGATTGGCTGCATGCAAGGCAAACACCCTACTACTATGCTATCTCTCCGGCCCATGAGGAGAATTTTTTACTCGAGCTAGTGAATCTATTTAAAATAATTCCACTGGGGCTGGAGATAGAGAATAGCAGGTAGAGTGCTTGCCTTGCATGCAACCAACCAGGGTTCATCCCTGGCATCCCATATACCACTCTGGCATTCCAAAGTACCACTCAGAATGACCAGAGTGCAGATCCAGGAGGAGTAAATTCTGATGGGTTATGGCTATCCAAAACTAACCAAAACTAAACAAAAAACAAACAAACAAACAAACAAAACCCCAGAAATTCCACTGAACCTTTTTTTTTTGGGGGGGGGGGGGTCCACACCCAGCGGTGCCTAGGGGTAACTCCTGGCTCTGTGCTCAGAAATCGCTCTTGGCAGTTTCAAGGGACCATATGGGATGCCGGGATTCGAACCACCAGCAATCCTGGGTTGCCTGCATACAAGGCAAACACCCTAACACTGTGCTATCTTTCCAGCCCCCAAACAAAAATTTTTTTTGGTTTTCGGGTCACACTCAGTGATGCTCCGGAGTTATTCCTGGCTATGTGCTCAGAAAACATTCCTGGCTTGGGGGACCATATAGGATGCCAGGGATCAAACTGAGGTCTGTTCTGGATCAGCCATGTGTAAGGCAAATGCTCTACTGCTGCTCTATTGCTCTGCCCCCCAACAAACAAATTAAAAAAAATTATAAAATTCCATGTTTTAAAAATCTATGTTTGGGGGTCGGAGAGATAGCATGAGGTAAGGTGTTTGCCTTTCATGCAGAAGGTCATCGGTTCGAATCCCAGAGTCCCATATGGTCCCCCGTGCCTGCCAGGAGCAATTTCTGAGCATGGAGCCAGGAGTAACCCCTGAGCACTGCCGGGTGTGACCCCCCCAAACACACACACACACACACACACACACACACACACACACACACACAAATCTATGTTTGAAGAATCAAAGTCTACATTTGCTTGGATTTAAGTGCAGAAAACACTGCAATGTTTAAAATTATAACACTGTTCAGATAAATCAAAAATTCTGAAATGGGGCCTGAGCGATGGCATAGGGGTAGGGCGTTTGCCTTGAACTCGGCTGACCCAGGACCAACTGCTGTTCGATCCCCAATCCCCGGGAATCTCATATAATCCCCCAAGCCAGGAGCAATTTCTGAGCGCATAGCCAGGAGTAACCCCTGACTGTCACCCGGTATGGCCCAAAGCACCCCCAAAAGAAAACACTCTGACATATGAAGCAATCAACTTGCAATTTTGAAATGATTAACTTTCTGGAAATAATATCAGAGATAAAAAAAACCTTTTTCCTGGTTTGTTTTTTTTTATTTTTTTGGTTTGTTGGGTCATATCTGGTGAGGCTCAGGGGTTACTCCTGGTTATGTGCTTAGAAATCATTCCTGGCTTGGGGGACCATATGGGGTGCCAGTGGATCGAACCACGATCCATCCTAGGTTAGCGTGTACAAGGCAGACCCCCTACTGCTTGTGCCACTCTCAGCCCCTTCCTGGTCTGTTTTAATCAACTGCTTTGGGGTTTCAATTCACACTCTTGAATCAATTTATTGGTAGATTAAAAATAAGTTTATAAACTGGGGTTAATTTAATTTGTGGTGATGGGGACTTAGTCACCTTCTCTTGGTGGTACACATGCAGTGCCAGGAATCAAAATGGAGTCAGTTACAGGCAAGGCCTTAACTCCCGTCTCTCCAGGAGGAATTGCTGAGCACAGAGCCAGGAGTAACCCAGGAGTGCTGCAGGGTGTGGCCCTCCAAAAAACAAAAAGTCAGAATGTTTCTAAATCCTTTTTTTTTTTTTTTTTAATTTTTAGGGTTTTTTTGTGGTCACACCCAATGGTGCTCAGCGGGTACTTCTGGCTCTATACTCAGAAATCACTCCTGGCAAGCTTGGGGAACCATATGGGATGCCAGGTTTTGACCTGGGGTCTGTCCTGTGTTGGCCGCATGCAAGGCAAATGCCTTACCACTGTGCTATTGCTCCGGCCCATTTAAATCCTTTTTGATCAAATTATTTCTTCTACAAAATTAAACTAAAAAAATAAAGTCAAAACTAGTTTGAATGGTGTCAAATCACATTTTACTGCAGATGTTATGTATTTGGAATCTATAACCAAAGATAGTATGTTCCATAATTGTCATTAATGCTTTATGCATTTTTCTCCCATCATCATTCTTTCACCTAGCTCCCTGTCAGGTGGATTAAAGTAACTCCTGGCTAAAGCTTGGAATGAGCCTCAGTGGCAGAACACACTAGTCATATGTTTAAGGCACCAAGGTTCAACCCCAACACTGTCAAAAAAACAAAACAAACAAAAAAAAACCCCCAAGATACACACTAAAGTAACTCAACAGACAGGGAAATGATGATAATGTCCATTATATATATAATGGACACTATATATTGTTTATACATATGTCTATCACTCAAGAAAAGTCCTCTTTTTTAAAAAAAATTTTGGTTTGGGTCCATGGGTGGTACTCATGTGGTACTAGTGAGTTTGGGAGACCACATGGAGTGCAGGGATAAAACCCAGGTCAGCCATGTGAAGGCAAGCACTCTACATGCTGTATTATTGCTCCAGCTCCCAAAGAAAAGTCATTTAAAATTTTTATTTCTTTTTTTTTTTTTTTTTTTGGTTTTTGGGCCACACCTGGCAGTGCTCAGGGGTTACTCCTGGCTGTCTGCTCAGAAATAGCTCCTGGCAGGCACGGGGGACCATATGGGACACCGGGATTTGAACCAACCACCTTTGGTCCTGGATCGGCTGCTTGCAAGGCAAACGCCGCTGTGCTATCTCTCCGTGCCCAGTTTTTATTTCTTTTGGGACCATTCCTCGTTTGTATTCCGGGATCATTCCTCATGTAGTTAAGAGAAATGAACTAGGGTTGGTCACATACAACACAAGTATCTTACCTTGTCTTATTCTCCAGCCCTCGGGAAAGTCATTTAGACAAGGTTCCACTTTCAGAAAGCAACCTCACACAAGGGGCAGTTGACAGTGGGACTCTGGACGTGATGGCTGTCTAGGCATCAGTCGGCAGCACATCATTGATCTGGAGACAGTGACTGCTCCACACCTCACTCCTCTCCATCCCTAGTTGTAGAATTAGCTCATGGTGTACCAGGGTATATTTTTAGAGATCCAGGCAATAGATTATATCAGGATAGTCCAAGTCAGAGCTTGGTAAACAATCTGGTACCTCACTGCTCCCCCTTATTTGAGAGAATTTTAGCCAGCTTTTTGCACATCAACCTTTTCCTTATTTTTTAATTAATCCTCTGAAACTTCCTTTTTTAGGGAGGGGGTGGGCCCATACCCGGTGACAATCAGGGGTTACGCCTGACTATGCACTCAGAAATTGCTCCTGGCTTGGGGGAACCATATGGGACATTGGGGGATCAAATCAAGGTCTGGGTCTGTCCCAGGGCAGCCGCGTGCAAGGCAAACACCTTATCGCTGCTGCACCACTGCTCTGGTCCATTCTTCCTTTTTTCTGGAGGTGGTGGTCCACACCTGGCAGAGATCAGGGATTACTCCTGGCTCTCTGTTCAGAAATTGCTCCTGGCAGTCTCGTGTAAGTCTCATATGAGATGCCGGGAATTGAACCTGGGTCTGTCCTGAGTCAGCTGCGTGCAAAGCAAACACCCTACCACAGTGCTATTTCACTGGCCCCTTCCTCTGAAACTTCTGATTTCAGAAAATATTAAAAATCAAGTATGGGGCCAGGCGGTGGCGCAAGAGGTAAGGTGCCTTGCCTGCCTTGCCTGCGCTAGCCTTGGACGGACCACAGTTCGATCCCCCGGCATCCCATATGGTCCCCCAAGCCAGGAGCAACTTCTGAGCACATAGCCAGGAGTAACCCCTGAGCGTTACCGGGTGTAGCCCAAAAACCAAAAAAAAAAAAAAAAAAAAATCAAGTATGCCGGGGCCAGAGTGGCAACACAGTGGTAGAGCATTTGCACACTGCTGACCTACGACAAACCTGGTTTCTATCCCAGGCATCCCATACATATGGTCCCCCCAGCCTACCAGGAGTGAATTCTGAGAGCAGAGCCAGGAGTAGCCCCTGAGCACCACTGGGTGTCACCCAAAAACAAACAAGCAAACAAAAACAAACAAAAAATCAAGTATGCCACAGCATTCTAATATAGTTAGATGGAATCATTTAATAAAGTGATTCAAAAGAGTGGTTAAATATTCTTTATTAGTTGTCTTAAGGATATACCTGATAGTGTCCAGCACACTGTACAGGGGTCACTCCTGGTGGGGCTCTGGAAACCATGTAGTGGTAGAGATTAAACCTGGACCTTTGAATGCTAGGCATATGTACTTTTAGCTCTTTAAATTATTTCCCTGGTCTAAAGCTAATTATTCTTAAAAAAGTTCCAGGTACACATTCTACCAATAAACCAAGATTTAAAAAAAAAAATCAGTTAAGGGCCAGAGAGATAATAAAGCTAGTAAAATGCTTCCTTTGCACAAGGCCAACCGGTGTTCTATCCCCAGCAGCCCATTAAGTCCCTCTGAACACTGTCAGGAGTGATTCCTGAGTACAGAGGCAGAAGTAACACTGAGCATGCTGGATGCAACCCAAAAACTGAAAACAAAAACTGGTGCCAAACAAAAGAAAATAATTCAAAATTAGTAATCCAAATAATCTTCCCAAACCATTGTAACCTCTTAACACTATTAACTGTTACTCATCTTTTCTAATCCTCCTGTACAAATTAGTCATTTAACAACAGGAGATAACCCAAATTCCTTAGATTTACTTAAAACAAAATCCATGGAGGTGTCAGAGAGATAATACAGTGGGTAGGTCACTTGCCTTGCATGTAGCTGACCTGGGTTCAATCCCTAACAGCACATATGGTCTGAGCACAGCAGGACAAGTTCCTGAGTGCAGAGTCAGAAGTAAACCCGGAGCACTGCTGAGTGTGGGTGCTCCCGCCCTCCCAAAAAATCCATGGAATACATATGGAAAATTCATCCAGTCATGTAGAATGCTATGCTACAAAGGTGACTTGGCTTTTGTTAGAATATGCTAAATTTCTAGTTCCCTTTCTCAATTTTTATGGCTTGAAAGAGAGAACAGAAACTTAATGTAAATGCTAAATTTTCTATTGAAAAATAACTGAGCACATGTCTTGCATGTGTGAGAAAGGCCCTGCCTGGACTTGATCCTTGGCACATGAAAGGAAGAGCTGCAAATTGCTAAATTCACACAGGCATAAGAGATTTTCACCTTTAAGGTACAATACTGGATAACTAGGTTCAGGGGATGCTGTGGGAAAGAATGCCCTCCCAAGCAGTGCTTAGGAAGACCAGGGGCCACTCCCTGAGACTTAATCTAGCTGGATAGGTCTGACAATTCAGTGCTCATGTACACCAGGGCCTGATGATGCTCAGAGGTCTCCAGGGATACAATGAATAGTGGAGTAAGGTGCAGTGGGGAGTGGTGAGTGAGGAATCTGGTACCAAGAATCAACTGACCCACAGAAGGGAGGAGCTCCAGGCCTATGAGCCAGCTCCCTGGTTCCTATACTGGAACTTCTTTCCTTCCTTCCTTTGACTTTCCTTGGAACTATTAAGAAAAATATATACACAGAGATTTAAAGGATATATGAATACATATTGTTAGTTCCACAGAATGAAAACTACTGCTTCTCATAAAATACTCATTGTTTAGAATTCAGTCAGTGCCAGTTATTGTAAATCAGGAAATATCTACTCCTAGCGGACAAATATGAGGCATCATTCATCATTTTGATGAATGGCTTAGAAAAATGTATCATAAATAGATGGCTAGCCCCAGAACATTTTTCCATCTCTCAGAAACGGTACATGAAGGATAGATTAAAAAATGCATCTATAATGTTTAGAGAGTTAGCAATAAAGGACATCAGTAGATAAACCCAAATAGACTGCGAAGTCTGAATACCTTTTTCTATTTTCAATAGTCTTCTCGCCCAGATAACTGTCAGAGTCTTCATCAAACTGAATCTGATGCACTGGTCTTGTACTAACTCTTGCTGCAGTATTCCGAGCAACTTTCATATTTGATATTATGTTACTGAAACTAAAATAAGAAAAAGTTTAAGTAATAGAAAGTTTAGCAACAGAATAGTAAATATACTTCCTAAAACAGAAGACTCCTACCATTTAATTCTTAAAAAAATGTATTTAGGCACTATGATTTACAACATGCATACAATGTTCCAATACCACACCCCTAACAAGTGTGTGTCCCGTCAGTCCCCCCAAATTCCCCTACCATGATAAGCATCATCTAATCCTCTCCAATTCCTCCTTAAATATATAAAAATATATATACTTAATATATATAAAATATATAAAAGATGTTTACTTAAAACATAAACATGTCACTTATGAATAATCAAACATACAGAGAATTTTATTGACATGTAATCATCTGTATGCTTGCCACCTACATTTAAAATTAAACTTGAAATAATAGCTTTTGTTTGTTTCTTTGTTTGTTTGTTTATTTTGGGGCCCTACTCAGCAGTACTCTGGGGTTATTCCTGGTTTTTGCATCAGAAATTACTCTTAGTGAGGATCAAAGCCAGGCTGACCACATGAGAGGTAAATGCCCTACCCCACTGTACTATCACGCTAGCCCTGCAATTGTGGCATCTTTAATTTGCTGCCTTACATTATAAATATATAAACAAATGATTTCTGGGGAGGGGACCCCATGTGTTTTGGTTCTCAAGGGATATTCAGGGGTCACTCCTGGTCATACTGATGAGAATATGGATTTACAGGAATTGAAAATGAGGATACAGTTTACATACAAAGTATGTATACTTCAGGACTTTGAGCTACCTCCCTTCAAACAAGTGATACAACTAAAAGTCTAATCACTTGTATATATGTCTTTAAGTTTCCAGGATTTTGGTACATATCTCATTAAAGTCCAATTATTTAGATGTTCTCCAATGCAGAGCTTATTATGACCATTAACTTCATTTTTAGCAGCAAGTATTATAACCAGGCAAAAATTAGTGTGATGATGAGAAGATGAAGGAAAAGATGTCAGTATCACACTGTTCATAAAACTAGTAAATTATTTAACATTAAAAAAATCTTGTGGGCCCGGAGAGATAGCACAGCGGCGTTTGCCTTGCAAGCAGCCAATCCAGGACCAAAGGTGGTTGGTTCGAATCCTGGTGTCCCATATGGTCCCCCGTGCCTGCCAGGAGCTATTTCTGAGCAGACAGCCAGGAGTAACCCCTGAGCACCGCCGGGTGTGGCCCAAAAACCAAAAAAAAAAAAAAAAAAAATCTTGCAGAAACGGTCTTACTATTACATATGTACGATTACTTTTCTGAATTTTTTTTTTTTTTTTTTTTTTTTTGGTTTTTGGGTTACACCCGTTTGATGCTCAGGGGTTACTCCTGGCTATGTGCTCAGAAATCGCCCCTGGCTTGGGGGGACCATATGGGACGCCGGGGGATCGAACCGTGGTCCTTCCTTGGCTAGCGCTTGCAAGGCAGACACCTTACCTCCAGCGCCACCTACCCGGCCCCACTTTTCTGAATTTACTATTTCTTTTTTCAGAGACAAGAAATAGTATAATTTTTCAAAACTAAAGTATGACCATTCAATTGGTCTTCTAGAAAAACTTAAGGTTTGGGGGCCAGAAATATAGTACAGAACTTAAGGTGTTTATATTGCTTACTGTTGACCCCAGTTGCTAGTACCACATAGTCCCCTGAGGACCATAGGGAGTGACCCTTGAGCACAGCTGGGTGAGGCCCAAATCTGCCCTATCAACAAAACAAACAATACACTAAAAATCTTACTTATGGCATGAGTTAAAAAAATTGATGCTGTTCACTTTAAGAGATACCATTTATATGTGTGTATGTATATGTGTGTGTGTATATATATATATATATATATATATATATATATATATATATATATTTTATATATATACAAGAACATAGTATGTCTAATACTACTTAACCAGTCATAAGGAAATAGCCTATTCTGAGATGCCAGCAGGCCTGAAAGACAATTTGATTCACTAACCTAATTTTAGGTCTTTCTTCTTCTTTCTGGGCCCTTGACTCCTTTTCGTGCTGCTGGAGCTGCCTCAGCAGTTCAGACTTGGTTGTCTGCTTGTCAAAGGGGAGAGATTCTGCAACAGCTGACACAGCAGCCACTAACTCCGAACTCAGGGACTCAGGCTCGCTGCTGCAATAGAAAAATAAAAAAAGAAATTAAACCAAAAACAAGCATGACTTAGGCCAGTTTAATGAAAATAAAACGATTCTGTTTTAGAAAAAGCATCTTGTCTGGGCCCGGAGAGATAGCACAGCGGTGTTTGCCTTGCAAGCAGCCGATTCAGGACCAAAGGTGGTTGGTTCAAATCCCGGTGTCCCATATGGTCCCCGATGCCTGCCAGGAGCTATTTCTGAGCAGACAGCCAGGAGTAACCCCTGAGCATTGCCGGGTGTGGCCCAAAAACCAAAAACCAAAAAAAAAAAAAAAAAGCATCTTGTCAAAACATTTAATTTTTTGTTTATTTCTGGGTCTTACCAAGCAATGATGAGGAATTAGTCTTGGTGGTGCACAAGGGTATGGGATACTAGGAATCAAACTTGGGTCAGCTGCATATATAAATTTTTTGTTGTTGTTTGTAGGTCACACCCAGCAGTGCTCAGGGGTTACTCCTGGCTCTGTGCTAAGAAATCGCTCTTGGCAGGCTTGGGGGACCATATGGGATGCCACCATCTGTTCTGGGTCTGTTGTGTGCAATCAAACGCACTTCTGCTTATGCTATCTCTCCAGCCCCCTCAGATATAATTTTTAATTTTTAAAAATGTATGGAGGGGCCGGAGAGATAGAATGGAGGTAGGGTGTTTGTCATGCATGTAGAAGGACGGTGGTTCGATTCCCAGCATCCCATATGGTCCCCCGAGCCTGCTAGGAGCGATTTCTGGGCGTAGAGCCAGAAGTAACCCCTGAATGCTGCCGGGTATGACCCAAAAACAAAACAAAACAAAACAAACTTATGGTAAGTCACTGGTTGAATTAGCTTATCTGGTCCACCCAGTTATGCTTTCCACAGATACTTCTGATAAAATTAGATATAACACAGAAACCAAAACATTCCATAAAAATGTTAAATGTAGTATTTAGAAAACTCTACATTATGTTTATTCAGCTGGGAATCCATAGGAATTGTAAAGCACATACAGAATTCCTGAATCAGTGACATTACTGACGAAAGACATTATTATCTCTAAAATCAAATACTGCTATTTAAATGATGCAAAATGCTAAAACATCACTGACTGCTCTTGGAATCAATGAGCATAAATAACCTTTAAATAAGCATTAATAGGGGGTGAAGTGATAACACAGTTGGCAGGGCTCTTGTCTTGCATACAGCAGAACTAGGTCCAATCCCTAGCTTCTACGGTCCTCTGAGCCCTGCCAGGAGTGATCCTGATGACAGAGAGAGGAGTAAGTCCTGAGATCCGAGGGGTGTAAAACCAAAACAAAGAAAAAAAAAAAAGAATCAATTAAGGGGCCAAAGCGATAGCACAGTGCATTTGCCTTGCATGTGGCCAACCTGGGACCGACCAGGGTTCAATCCCTGGCACCCGTATGGTCCCCAAACCTGTCAAGAGCAATTTCTGAGCACAGAGCCAGGAGTAACCTGAGTGCTGCCAGGTGTGGGAGAGAGAGAGAGAGAGAGAGAGAGAGAGAGAGAGAGAGAGAGAGAGAGAGAGAGAGAGAGAGAGAGAGAGAGAGGAGAGAGAGAGAGGAGAGAGAGGAGAGAGAGAGAGCGGAGAGAGAGAGAGAGCGGAGAGAGAGAGAGAGAGAGAGAGAGAGAGAGAGAGAGAGAGAGAGAATGATTATAGTATTTTGATGGGCCAGAGAGATAGCACAGCAGTAGAGTGGAAGGGCGTTTGCCTTGCATGCAGCTGATGCAGGACAAAACAGGTGGTTCGTCTCCCGGCATCCCATATGATCCCCCATACCTGCCAGGAGTGATTTCTGAGTGCAGAGCCAGGAGTAACCCTGAGTGCTGCTGGGTGTGACCCAAAAATAACCAAAAAAAAATTTTTTTTTCGAGGAAACCACAAACAAAGAAAGAGAGTACTGGTAACTCAGGGGATCAAATTGGGTTCTGCTCCATGCAAGGCAAGCTTCTTAATTCCTGTAATCTAGCCTCAGTGGACTTTTTAAATGGAAATTTAAAACAAGTCCTTCAGAGAAAAGAAGCTCTCTTCAAACAAGAATGCAATTTGCTATCAACTTAAAGTCAATTAAATTTATATTAAGATATATATACATATATATACACTAAAGCATATATATATATTTATCACTAAATATATAAGTCATATATATATATACTTATTAAGAGTGGGTTTGTTTTTTAGTTCTCAGGCCTATTTATATTGTGCTTTTTTATCATATAGTTTAATTAACTATAGAAAGTTAAGACAAATCGGCTGCTTTACAAAGGTTCAGTAAAAGTGGTTATATTCATTATATACCACAAAGTAACAGTGCTTTTCAAGATAAAGATAAAAAGTCACCTTCCAAGAATATTCCACTAGAATTAAATTTACCTCTGTTTGGGGGCATCTTCTGCAGCTTTCTGAGGTCTACGAATTGCAGTTGGCAAGTTTTTAAGAGGTCCTCTACTTGGTGGCTTTGTTGTCCGTACATTTACTGTGCTTAATTCAACTTTCATATCCTTAATAATACTCAACAAGTCTTTTTTCTTTTTCTCTTTTTCACCATCTTGGCTCTTTGGCTCCTTGGAAGTCTCCTGGGTTGGAACAGACTGCTCATCCTTCTTGCTATAAATCAGGCTGGTAGTTCCAAAATATCTCTGTATATTACTTTTTGTCCTGAAAAGGTATATTCAAGAAAAAATAATTACAATGGAAAATAATAGATTCAAAATGTTTTCAGAAATTGTCAAGTCTTATCATTTTTTTTAGAATCCATTGTTAAACTTTGGAAATTATTATTAATTGCCTTAGACACAGCATCTTAACATTTACTAAAGATATATTAAACATATATGCAATATACTTTAGGTACATTTTCTCATACTTCCATTCACTTAAGATCTTTATTATTTACATTTTGCAGATAAGGAAATTGGAAACTAGAGAAGAAAAGTGACTTATCCAAGGTCTTATAGCTTTCTGAGACCTAATACCATAAATAGCCATAAACAGCTTTGAGGTATGCTGAGATATCCAGGTCTTTGGGTAGTTGGGTACTCATATCAGCTGTTACTCTTCATTACTCAAGAGCTATGTCAAATACCATTTTATGTAGTCTTCAATCACCCCATGCGCAAAATCTCCAACCCCATATGAACTAGTCTGAAGCAGAGTAGCTGCAAAAACTAATCCAGACCAGACTGAGGGTGAAACACATATAGTCTGGCAATTTTCTACCTAGTATGAGAGTGAATTACCTGCCAGAACTGTTGCTTTTATTGAGTATAGAGACTACCCCCAGGTGGGGAAGTAAGGACAGATAGCTCAGGGTATTCTAAGCCAGTCCAGCCCAGGCTTACATGTAAAACAATTTCTGTTTAGGGGTAAAACCAAGTTATAAACAATTCGATACAAAGAAACCAGGGAAGGGGCCGGGCGGTGGCCTAGAGATAAGATGCCTGCCTTGCCAGCGCTAAATGGACCGCGGTTTGATTCCCCCAAGCCAGGAGCCAGGTGTAACCCCTGAGCGTTACTGGGTGTGGCCCAAAAACCAAAAACCAAAAAACAAACAAACAAAAAAAAAAAACCAAAAATAAAACAAAGAAACCAAGGATGTCCTTTGCTTTGAGTAAAATAGGGTATAATCTAACATAAAAAAAATTTAAACATTTAAACATTTAGCGGCTGGAACAGTGGCACAGAAGGCGATAGGCGTTTGTTTGCCTTCCAAGCAGCTGACTTAAGACAGACCAGGTCTCGAGCCCCCGGTGTCCAATATGGTCCCCTGAGCCAGGACTGGGTGTGGCCCCAAACCACCACAACCACCTCCTCTACCATGATTTTACTCAGGTAAAAACTCTACACTTTATATAATAAAATTCACACTCTTAAGTTTCACCTGAGTCTGTTTCATTAAGTGCATCTCATTGGTATTCCAGAATCACACTCTAGTGCTGCTTCTTTCAGACTGACTTAATTTTCATAGTATTTTTTCCCCTTTCTTTTTTGGGGGGATTGGGGAGAGGACCATATGTGGTATCCAGGGATCAAACCCAAGTCAACCCCAGACAAGGCCCTACTTACTGTACTATCTCTCCAGTCCTTGACTTCCCATTTTCAGAACCCTCTTATCAAACTCATTTTCTTATTCTAAAAACCACCCATTAACACACACACACACACACACACACACACACACACATTCTGGGAATATGCCATTCTCAAAGCTGCTCTTTTTTCTCCAGCCAACAATTTCTTCCCATCCTACTGCTACCAACGGTGATTCAGGGCTACAAGCCCCAATGAATTCTGCATGGAATACATGAAAAATTCTCAGAAAACAAAAACCAACATCAAGTTATATTTGGTGTATCTACTTTTGTTGTGTCTGATTAACCTCTTGATTCCTCTTCAGATTTTTGTTTTGTTATGCAGTGCACAGTATTCAATCGTGTCTCTGCACTCAGTAATTACTCCTGGTGGGCTGGGGGCACCACATGGATGCTAAGGCTCAAACCCAGGTGAGCTGCGTGTAAGGCAATTGCCCTATCGGCTGTACATGGCTCAGGCCATTGTAAAAAATCTTCTGATTTTATCAGATCTCTTTTCTAGAAAGAATATTCTGAGTCTCTCTTCAAACTGCTGGGTCCCTGTTTACTCAGCCAGCCTGTTTACTCTTTTTTTTTTTTTTTGGTTTTTTGGGCCACACCCTGTGACGCTCAGGGGTTACTCCTGGCTATGCGCTCAGAAGTTGCTCCTGGCTTCTTGGGGGACCATATGGGACACCGGGGGATCGAACCGCGGTCCGTCCTAGGCTAGCGCAGGCAAGGCAGGCACCTTACCTCCAGCGCCACCGCCCGGCCCCCTGTTTACTCTTTAACAGGCCCACCTTAGCTATCTCAGTCGATTCTTTCTTTTCTTTCTTTCTTTCTTTCTTTCTTTCTTTCTTTCTTTCTTTCTTTCTTTCTTCTCTTTCTTTCTTTCTTTTCAATTTCGATCACAAGTTTTATTTTATTTATATCTTTATTTAAGCATCATGATTACAAACATGGGTTTCAGTTATAATGAATTGCCCACGTGGTCGAATCAGTGATGGGTAAGACCGGAATTCACTACCGACCTAAGGAAAGAACTTGCAGCGGGGAACTCTAAGGATAAATGGAAGCCAGAATATCACCATCTTAGGGATGTAAGGGAAAACAAAGCAAACGCACCATCACCAACAACCCGCCCCTTACCCCTTACCCTCAAATGAATACTTCACTCCGGAACACGGTTAAGTAAAAAGTATGTAGTTAACCCAACGAGGGGCTGTGGGAGGCAGGAACACGTGAAAAACATCCAGACAGGTATCCTGGGGGTCACTGTAACTTCCCCGGAAGACCACGGTCAACAGGTCATTGCATCTTTCCCGGATGATCTCGGGCCATTAGTAATTAATTGCATTGCACTGGATGCCCTTGGACAATTGGTCATTGCAACTTCCCGGATGACCATGGTCAACTGGATATTGCATCTTTCCCGGATGGCCTCGGCCATTGGTACTTGCATTGCACTGGATGACCTTGGCAACGGGTCATTGCATCTCCCCCCGAATGTCCTGGCTTAAACCTTAGGGTTTACAGCCAGGGCTTCTCAGAGGCCCCAAGAAGCCGCGCGGTGACACCTGAACCAAGAGGAGACCATAGGGGCCGGAGCGGTGGGCGCAAGCGGTAGGGCGCTGGCATTGCACGCCGCTGACCCAGACTTTGGCTCAATCCCCAGGCATCCCATATGGTCCCCGAGCCAGGAGCGACTTCTGCGCGCAGAGCCAGGAGTGAATCCTGAGCATCACCGGGTTGGCCCCCCAAAAATCACAAAAAGACCACCGGGCCGAAAGTACCTGAGGAGCACGACCGCCGTGGCTGCAGCCTCCGGGCCTCCGCGGCACGGAGGGAGGCGGGAAACGGGAGGCAGATTGAGGATTGCGGAGGCCCTCGGGAACATGACGGAGGAAGAAGCCGAGCGATTGGGAAGGGAAACCCGGGGCTCGAAGGTGTCTGCCTGCAAAACAGGTCCCCAGCGCTCGTTTCCGTTCCCAAGCGGATCTGGTCCGTCCCTACTTCTTCCGACGCGCAACTAGGACGCACAAAACTGTGTTCTGGACTCGCGGGGACCGGACGGAGTCTTTTGCCTGCAAAGCATTCCCCAGCATCCCGCCTTCCCGGGAATCCGCTTCCAGGAGAAGTTCTTGGAAAGCAAAGTTCGCGGGTGGAATAGGGTGGGTGGGGGTGGATCCAAAGGTGCAAGAAGAGGATGAATGATCAACTGGGCTGTGATTGCACATAAGATTGCTTTGCAGTATTGGAATGGGTGAGGGGAAGGACCCACTGTGTCAACTTTTATTTATTTATTTATTTATTTATTTATTTGTTTGTTTGTTTGTTTATTTGGGGGCACATCCGGCGGCGCTCAGGGGTCACTCCTGGCTCTATGCTCAGAAATCGCTCCTGGCAGGCTCTGTGGACCATATGGGATGTCGGGATTCGAACCACCGTCTTTCTGCATGCAAGCAAACGCCCTACTTCCATGCTATCTCTCCGGCCCATACAGTGTCAGCTTAATCTCAGGATGAAACGTAGCTATTGAAAAGGAACATATACATTTATATACACACATATATTTATATATGCATGTATACACATATGTATACTTATTTACATACACACATACGTATATATGTGTACATGCATATATAAATATATGTGTACACATATATCTGTGACGTAAAGGGTTTTTTTTTTTTGGACATAAAGATCTTTTGATGGAGCGATTTCTTCTTGTGATGCTTGCATTCAAATTCGAAAACGGTAAATTCTGCCACTGGAGTGAACACCCTAGTCCTCAAGTGGATTTATTTATTGTTATCTTCTTTGCTTGGTTTTTGTGTCAAGCCCGGCGGTACTCAGGACTTCCTCATGACTCAGAGAGAGAGAGAGAGAGAGAGAGAGACAGACAGACAGACAGACAGACAGACAGACAGACAAATCCAATCCACGTAGGTCAGTGAGAGAGACAGACAGACAGACAGATACACAGACAGACAGACAAATCCAATCCATGTAGGTCAGTGAGAGACAGACAGACAGACAGACAGACAAATCCAATCCATGTAGGTCAGTGAGGCTAGCCTGCTTCAGATAGCCTCCTGCCATATCTGATTTTACTTGGACAGGAGTGCTCTTGGCATGCAGTATCATTCCCTCGATTTTTTTCTTTATACACATATGCATCTAAATATTACATTTTTTCTAAACGTTGGTTATGATTTATTATTTCTTTTATAATTTTATTAACATTCAGCAATTATATCTGGAAATACAACAACTGCATATCCTTCCTTCCTTCCTTCCTTCCTTCCTTCCTTCCTTCCTTCCTTCCTTCCTTCCTTCCTTCCTTCCTTCCTTCCTTCCTTCCTTCCTTCCTTCCTTCCTTCCTTCCTTCTCTTACTTTTTTTGTTAGTTTGTTATTGGGCCACACCCAGTGATGCTCAGGGTTACTCCTGGCTATGAGCTCAGAAATTGCTCCTGGCTTGGGGGACCATATGGGACTCCTGGGGATCGAACCCTGGTCTGTCCTAGGCTAGCACCTGTTAGTCAGATGCCCTACCGCTTGTGCCACTGCTCCGGCCCCAGTTTTATAGTCTTTTTTGTTTGTTTTGGGCCACACCCGTTTGACGCTCAGGGGTTTGATGCTCCTGGCTATGCACTCAGAAATCGCTCCTGGCTTGAAGGAGGCCATGGGACACCTGGGGATCGAATCACAGTCCATCCTACGCTAGCACTTGCAAGGCAGACACCTTATCTCTAGCGCCACCTCTCCAGCCCCAGTTTTATAGTCTTAACTCTCGTCAGTTTCATTAGTTTAAAATGACATCATATAACTTGAAATCCAAATGACTTTCTCATGGTTGATAAAAAAAGGGATCACAAACCTAAAATGAAATTGATACACTATTTTCCAGTATTAGGCCAGTTTGTCTTCAAGTTAAGTAAAATCTCAACATCTTTTTGTGCAAGTTTGTAAATTCTAACTTCATTCTGCTGCCTTGCAGAAGTCTGCTCAGAAGGTGAGTGCAGGACATTCCTCAGGAGGAGAGCAGAGCTGAGGCTCAAGTTCAGAATAATATTTTCACATGTGTAAAATAATTTTCTTGTCCCTTGCAAATAGTGGGAAACAAAAGGAAAAGATTTTGAGTCATGTCAAAGTGCAACTGAGCTGCTCCTCCTTCATTAGCAAGAATGATTTCTGGTAGATGTATACATCTAGTTTCTCTACAAGCATTTGTCAGAAAATTTTAAATAAGGAAAAGCAAAGCTTCTGCTCCAGCTGAAGTAACCGGTCTCATAACATGAGCAGTAAGGGGCAGGTGGAACTGGACAGGGACATGACTGCCTACTCAGACTGAGAGGGTAGGGATAGCCACCTTTCTTTTTTATACAGTTTTGCAGCCTCTTTAACTTCTCTAAAAACATGGTCAACTTGACGAGTAAGCATGTCATGCTTCAAGTGCTCTAACAGCTCTTCATGGACACTACCTGTCCCAGCTGCAATTTACTCAGAGTGTTGTTTTCTGAAAAGACCTCCAATGCTGCTTGCTGAAGCTGCAGAAAGAAAATATTGTCAGCCCAATCTGCTAATACTGTGGTGATATAGTTCACAGCATTAAGGATTGCACAGTATCAAAAGCCAGGGAAGTTCTAGACTCTTCTTTCATTATCTGAGTTAATCATATTCTAAAATCATCCACTAAGTTCTTCTGTAACTTCAGGAAATGCAGCTTCTGGGAAACTGGGAAGATTTCTATACCTGTCAGTTATAACTAAGTGTAGTGTCATAAAAGTCTCTGCACAATCTGGACCTTTCATCTCATCCACATCAGTGATATCCTTGTACTGTGAGATCCAGGCAGCTTCTGATGAAAGTATTGAGTCCAGTTTTTGAAGAGCAAATTTTTTCTCCACAGTTAGCCATCTCTGAAAGCATGTCTCCTCTGATAGAATATGCATACAGTTAGCAAAAGTGTCAGGGTAGCCATGAACACTGTGTAGCTCCCTTTCAAACAAAAGCACCTCGTCCACCAAATGACAGAAGATATCATAGAGCAGACAAGGAACATCAGCTGCTAACTTCTCAAGAACTAGCATCATGAGGCCTCAAGAAAATTCAAGCCTGGCATTTATCGAAGAGCCTCCTTTAATATTGGATGAATCTTCTCATCCAGAAATTGAGTGTGGTTCCCAATCCACATAAGCACTTGGGCCAAGTACCACTCAGGCTTCTTTATGACATTGGTCTGTCGGTTTCCACAGAAGTGATATCTGAACCTTTTCTGAAGCGAAGTCAGCATAATTTGGATGGGCAAGATGACAGAAGTGGATGGGGAAGAGAATATTTTTCCAGTAAGTAATTCATCTGAGGTTTGTAGTTTCAGAAGCTGACAAAACAATGTCTCTAGTTTTTGGAGGAATCTCCATATTGCTTTCCATAATGGTTGGACTAGACGACATTCCCACCAGCAGTGGATAAGAGTTCCTTTCTCTCCACATCCCTGCCAGCACAGCTATACCACTCCTAGGAATATACCTTACAATACAAAAATCCCTTCCTTACACCTATATTCATTGCAGCACTTTTTACCACAGCAAGACTCTGGAAACAACCAAGATGCCCTTCAACATATGAATGGCTAAAGAAACTGTGGTACATATACACAATGGAATATTATGCAGCTGTCAGAAGAGATGAAGTCATGAAATTTCCCTATACATGGATGTACATGGAATCTATTATGCTGAGTGAAATAAGTCAGAGAGAGAGAAAGACACAGAATGGTCTCATTTATGGGTTTTAAGAAAAATGAAAGACATTCTTGCAATAATAATTTTCAGAGACAAAAGAGAGGAGGGCCGGAAGTTACAGCTCACCTCATGAAGCTCACCACAAAGAGTGATGAGTTTAGTTAGAGAAATAACTACATTGTAAACTATCCTAACAATGAGAATGTATGAAGGAAATAAAAAGCCTGTCTAGAGTACAGGCAGGGGTGGGGTGGGGAGGAGGGAGATTCGGGACACTGGTGTTGGGAATGTTGCACTGGTGATGGGGGGTGTTCTTTACATGACTGAAACCTAACTACAATCATGTTTGTAATCAAGGTGTTTTAATAAAAAACAAAAACAAACAAACAAACAAAAAACAATGTCTTGGGGCCCGGAGAGATAGCATAGCGGCATTTGCCTTGCAAGCAGCTGATCCAGGACCAAAGGTGGTTGATTCGAATCCCGGTGTCCCATATGGTCCCCCGTGCCTGCCAGGAGCTATTTCTGAGCAGACAGCCAGGAGTAACCCTTGAGCACAGCCGGGTGTGGCCCAAAAACCAAAAAAAAAAAAAAACAAAACAAAACAAAACAAACAAACAAACAAAAAAAACAATGTCTCCAGGTTATGGTATGTTTCAGGGGCAATAGCCGGTCCATTTAAGCCAACAGTTGGAGACTGAGGAGGTGCAATGAATGGCCAGTGAAGCTGTGTTAACATTTCCTGAAAATAACTTGTAAGTTTTTCCTTGAGAATTATTTTTGTTTTGTTTTATGGGTCACTCCTGGCAGGCTTGGAGGACCCTATGGGATGCCGGGATTCGAACCATCAACCTTCTGCATGCAAGGAAAACACCTTACTTCCATGCTCTCTCTGGCCCCAGCTCTTGAAAAGTTTATGCCAGAATTTAATAGTGGACCTCATGAAACCAATAAATGAGTACAGGATGAGTCCTGAAGATTAATGTCCAATTCTGTCATAGACACCAGAGTAGAGGCTGCTTCTAGGACATTATTGGTCATCAGATATTGCTGAATGTTATCACTTAGCTCTTCAATTTTTATGGCCCCAAGATCATCCATGCAGGGCGGTGCCATATGCAGATGGCTGTCAATGGAGTTGAGATGAGTTGAGATGAATTTCTTGCTCCAGAAACTGATTGAGGAATTGCTTTGATTCTTCTTCATTTTTTAAGACACTTTGAATTCTTTTAAGGATTTCTGACAAATATTTGGATATCATTGTGTCTCATTTGTTTGTCATAATCTGAAAGCCATCCAGGAGCTTGTTTTATTCCTTTACTCCCTCACTCCCACCTCCTGTTAACCCACATTTAACCATTTTTTGTACTAATGATTTTTGTTTTGGCCAAGGTGGATTACATATCTTTCACAGTAATTTTTGGGTGGAGTCTGAAGCTTCAGCAGGCAACACGTGGACAGCATGGTTCCACGCAGTAGGCTTTTTGGCCAAGCTAAGCGGAAGATGCAGCCTCGGCTGGCCCCCCACAGCCTTCTCTCTCCTCCTCCCAGCCCCTAGGGTTATTCCTGGACACCTGCTCAGGGTCTCAGCAAGTGGGTTCCGATGAGGAGCAATTTAAAAGAGATCCCAGGCTTCCTAGTTCCTAGGGCCTGGTAGGGGACTGGTGAACTTCCAAGTTCCAGCAATTAGGAAGCAAACGCCTCTCGGGGAGTTCAAAACTTCAGCAGGCACCACGGGGAGGACATGACTCTATGTGCTCTTCGCTTGTCCAAATCACAGACCAAAGTGGTGTCTCGGAAACAACACCCTCCCTCTTGACTATTTCTAAAACATAAAAGGGACACGTGTATCTCTTTTGTATATCTCAGATGTATTCCCTTAACATTTATAACTCTTTGAACATCCTCATATAGTGACAATTTTGCCCACTGGATTTGTTATTTGATTGTTTGATTTTCCCCCTTTAAGATCTGTTTTATAAGCTATACTGGTAGAAGAGTATCTCTGTATAGATTTCATGTTTGAACCAAGTTATGGGGAATGTTGGGCTTTATTTGTCGGCCCCCAGATGCACCAACAATATCTTGTGGCATTGCTTCTCTTTTGCATAGGCACATTAAAATGGGAAAATAATACATATGCGAACAAGTTCTTATCTAATAGAGATGGGAACACAAATTTGGTAATGCAGTTGGGTTTTATCCCATGAACATTGGCATAATGACTTGGCTTAGGCCTCAGAAGAACGGGCAGCGCTCACACACACCTGAACAATGGATATCATCTATGGAAACAACCACAATTGTCTATAACATTACCAGGATTCAAGCCTCTACCAGGGAAGACCTACCACTGCTTAAGCATTGACTTATTCCAAAGAGTGCTCTCAATACCCAGATGACTCAGCAACAGCCTGCTTGCAGGGCAGATTGCTCTGCATTTAATGGTATGCTGAAAGTACAGGATGCTCCACATCAGCCTGACATCGATGAAAGAAATACACAGAATCCAGAATCTTTAAATATAAGAATCTGATACCAACAATTGCTGACGTGTGAAAAAGTTTCACCAGGACTACAGAGAATGACTCGGGTTGGACAGACTGGTATGCCTGGAACCTAGAGTTGGTCTTATGCCAATAAACTTCTGGGGTGAGGCCGTTTTGGACACATGCAAACTTTCTGGACCTATGCAAACAATGGCAATTGCCACTATCACAACTTTACTATATTTTTTTACTCTTATCCTTTAATGAAAAATATTACAATTTACTGAACTTAAAAACCAATAACTGTAATAGAATGCCTGTCTCAAATACAGGCAGGGGATGGGAAAGTTTAGTAAGGAAACTTCCCTGGTAATTCCTGAAGCCAGACCTATTGTGCTGCTATTCCCACCTGCTGTATCTAAGTACACATATCTAATATGTTGAGTCCAACATATTCTTTAATGAAACTACATTATTTTGAACTACAATTTTATATGCTGCTTGTAGGGTTGGTAGACATTAGTAAATATCTAAAATTTAGAATTTCATTTACCCATTTTATAGAATCAATGTATGTGCAAAATACTCCTGTCTCCTGAAATCAACTTTAAATTAATTTTCAATGCTCTTTTGCACAGAGCACACAAAACTTTTTTTTAACAAAATGGGAAGATACCACATATACCTGCAATATCATAATTTGTGATGATAACAATCCTAATTGCCATCATTGAGTACTAACAACGTAATCCGCTATTTTATTTCATTCTCACTATAGCACCAAGATGATCCATTGTGGGGTTATTTGTCTCACAGCAGATGGATAACATCACGTAACAAGGTGTCCAGGACAGTCAATATTTGCAAGTCCAGCTAGCCAGGCCTGTAAGAGGAATCGATTGGCACACTAAGATTTGTTCTCTAAGAAATTAGTCTAAAATATTTACTTAAAAATTTTAGCCAATCACATCCATTTATTTGTGACCCCACTAGCAAAAGTCTTAAACTATTGTGAATATCTTTTCAAAATCAAAGCGCAGAGCAAGGTCAAGCAAACAGGAAGGAGTGGACTGAGACTGCTCGACTTTGTGCATAAATTGTCACTAGGGTTCCTGATTTGGGCAGGAAATGCATGGTAGCCTGCTGGATAAAATATTGGCATCTTTCAAAAATTATAAGGCAGCTGAATTTACTTATTTTACCTTTTTTTAGAGGAAACATTCACTGGTACTTAGAGGACTAAGCAGTGTTGAGAATCAGTCTCAGGAGTCTGGTATACATGTGCTTCAGCCATATTTCCTTGACCGGGTGTGTGTGTGTGTGGTGGCGGGGGACAGAATCCAGCACCATATATATATATATATATATATATATATATATATATATATATATATATATATATATATATATATATATATATATACACATATATATGTATATATACATATATATATGTATATATATAAGGTATATGCTCTACTCCTGAACTATGTCTTTGGCCTCTCTCTCCTTTGTTCAAACGTGAAATTTGAGGTATTTTGCCTCTATACCTTTTAAATGGGAAATTTGACTCTTTCTCCCTTTATATACGTATATTTCCAGCTATTTTATAAGCCAGATCACACTATAACATCAAACACAGCCTCAAATATATGACTATGCATATATTTGCATTAAAATATAATATATTTATTTATATTAAAACAGGCATATAGTATTGGGATAAATCTTACATGAAATATGTAATAAGATAAGACATTATGACAGGCAGGGTTTCTATGGGGCTCAGGTGGAGGGAGCCTCTTAATCCCTGGGGATTTTTCATGCCCACACCCAGAGCAGAGTGGAGCATTGAGAAACCTGTCACAGCATTTATGGAGCTGAGCCCAAAGAGAATGGGGTTCAAAGAGCGATAGCACAGCAGTAAGATGTTTGCCTTGCATACAGCCAACCCAGGACCAATGGTGGTTCGAATCTCAGCATCCCATATGGTCCCCTGAGCCCACCAGGAGCGATTGCTGAACTCAGAGCCAAGAGTAACTCCTGGGTGCTGCCGGGTGTGATCCAAAAAACAAACAAACAAACAAACAAAAAAAAGAAAAAAAAGAAAAAAAGAAAGGGAGGGGCCGGAGAGATAGCACAGTGGCGTTTGCCTTGCAAGCAGCCGATGTAGGACCTAAGGTGGTTGATTCGAATCCTGGCGTCCCATATGGTCCCCCGTGCCTGCCAGGAGCTATTTCTTAGCAGATAGCGAGGAGTAACCCCTGAGCGCTCCCCGGCGTGGCCCCAAAACCAAGAAAAAAATAAAAAAGAAAGGGATTCAAACCATTCTAATTAGATTGTCTAGATACCTTCACCCACTTACCCCCATGTAAAGGATGCATTCTTTTTTTTTTTTTTTTTTTTTTTTGGCCACACCCGGCGGTGCTCAGGGGTTACTCCTGGCTGTCTGCTCAGAAATAGATCCTGGCAGGCACAGGAGACCATATGGGACACCAGGATTCGAACCAACCACCTTTGGTCCTTGATTGGCTGCTTGCAAGGCAAATGCCGCTGTGCTATCTCTCCGGGCCCCAAGGATGCATTCTTACTATAAAATTGTTTTTGGAGTTTAATTTTCTAAAGGCCAAGATCATGTCTTCCTAGAGTATTGCATAGAATAAGAGGCTGAATTATGCTCAAATAGTCCTTTAGCAAGTATTGTCCTTGAGCCAAGTGTTGAATCATCTGAAAGTTTCCTGGTGCCACCATCTATATCACTCACAGCTTGTTCTCCTCTATCCCTCTGTCTGTCCTTGTGCTGCTTAAAAATCTCAGAGCTGTGTCAGGATCCCAGATGGCCCCACTCAGTTGTTCTTCTCTGGTCCCCTCTGCTACCTGTCAAACCTCTCTCAACCAATTAAGTAAAATTGCACTACTACATGAAACCCAACATTGCTGGTTTATTGTATAGGTCATTTCCTCCCCTCCCTCTCTTTCTTTCTTCATTCCTTTCTCCTTCCCTTCTCCCTTCCTGCCCTCCCTCCCTCCTTCATTCCTTCACTCCCTTCTCCCTCCCCTCCCTCCTCTCTCTCCCTTCCCTTCCTTCCCTCTCTTCCTCCCTCCCTTCCCTTTCTCTTTTCCTCCCTTCCTCTTTCCCTTCCTCCTTTCTCCCTCCTTTCCTTCTCTCTCTTTTCTTCCCTCCCATCTTCCTTCCTTTCTTCTCTTGCTCCTTCCTTCTTTCTTCCCTCCCTCTCTCCACTCCAACCCTCCTTTCCTCTCTAAATTCTCTCACATCCCACCTCCCTTTCCTTCCTTCCTTCCTTCCTTCCTTCCTTCCTTCCTTCCTTCCTTCCTTCCTTCCTTCCTTCCTTCCTTCCTTCCTTCCTTCCTTCCTCCCTCCCTCCCTCCCTCCCTCTCCTTCCTTCCTTCCTTCCTTCCTTCCTTCCTTCCTTCCTTCCTTCCTTCCTTCCTTCCTTCCTTCCTTCCTTCCTTCCTTCCTTCCTTCCTTCCTTCCTTCCTTCCTTCCTTCCTTCCTTCCTAAATAGTTTTGCTTTCCTAGTCTTCAATGATATCCTTGCAAAATTGCTTGTTCAGGCCCTTGCAATTTGTAATGTTTAAGTGCCCTCTGCAGGCAAGAATACTCCCATATTACATAAAGCACTGATTGTAGGACCAAAGTGAACCAAAGCGATATAATACAGCAGGTATTTGCCTTGCATGTGGCTGACTCAAATTTGATCCCTGGCATCCCATTTGGTCCCCCAAGTTTACTAGGAGAAATCCCTGAGTGCAGAGCAAGGAGAAACCCCTGAGGACTACTGGGTGTGACCCAAAAGACAAACCAAAAAATGGACACAGATTGTGTATATGTTTGTGCATATATGTGTATTCCCAAAATGCATGCTCTGCCTAATGATTGGATGTGAGCATGTTCTGGGTCTCCACTCATTCCTCTTATTTCCATTCAATATCCCAGTTCAAGCCTTCTTTTACTAGGGCATTGACTAGTCAATAACTCCTTCTGACTCACTTCCCTACAGATGTTCTCTCCCAAACCAAAAAAAAAAAAAAAAAAGAAAATTACCTCTAATAACTTACTTTAGATACTTTAGATTATCCCTTCTGATTTAAGTCACCAACTTACAGGACTCTGTAGTGCACTTAGCATAAGTGGACCTTAAAGCTTTAAATGACCAACTCTTGTTGACTGCTCTGGATTCTTTCCCTATTCTCTTTCCCTCCTCCAACTCCTCACTAAACCCAGCTTCTTGGTTATTATTTAAGTTTTTTGCAAAGATTTGCTTTAGAAAATTTAACTTCAGCATGGATATGCTAGTTTTTGTCTGTTTGGGATCACACTTAGTAAGTGCACATGAATTCATTCCCAGGTATCCTCAGTGGACCATGTGGTGCTCTTAGAGACAAAACACAGGGCTCCAGCATTCCATATGCTATGCTCCAACCTTGTGGCCTATCTACCTGACACTATCTGGAATATACTATTCCTTGGGGTTTACTTCTAAAAGACTGTCCTCTCATGGATCTGAGCTTAGCTTATTATCACTTTCTCAATTGTATGCCATATCCTGTGAGCCACCTCCCCATCCTATCTAGTTGCTCTATTTTTTTTGTTTGTTTTAGTTGCTCTTTTTTTTTTCATTGCCACTATCTGAGATGATCTCCTTTCATTTCATCAACATATTCACTTCTTTGCTTCTAGCTAAGATAAGTGTAGTATTATTCCATCAAAACATTTATTGAATGCCAGCAGTGGGCACTGTCCCAAGTCAAATGAACTTGGATAAATCCAGTCACAAACAGATAAGTTTCTTCCTACCTGGAATTTACAGATTTTGTCATTTATTTGGGGGTGGGGTGACAAGGAGTGTGGTTGGGTCACACTCTGCAGTTCTCAGGGCTTACTCTTGGTTCTGTGCTTAGGGATTGCTACTAGTGGTGCTTAAAAGAACATATGCATATGTGATGCCATGGATCAAACTGGGATCAGCTGCACATAAGCACATTAATCTCTATTCTAATCTCTCTAATCTCTCCAGCCCATACTAATGTTTTAACACAGTCATCTATTCTTGGACACTTGGTTGTTGCTCGATTTTACCACTCTCAAGGGGTTTTTGTTAGGGTCCGGAGTAGAAGGACGAGACCACACCCTGGAATAAAGTTTAATACTTTAATCCATCTGCCAACAAAGGCCTGGCCAGTCAGGGCCATATCCGGAAAGAGATGAGCCTCGCCCAAAGTCATGAGGAAGTATATAGGAAAGGGATATCTGATAATCCTAAAAATGATTGGCTCTTGTCTAGAAGTACCTTTCTACTGTTCCCTTGTCCTTCTTTAATAGGCAACTTGGTGTGGAGAGATAGCTTGTGGCAGGGTCTATGAAAATAGGCTTGTGAAGACCTAACATGTGGCTTATATCATGTGGTTCTTACAAAATGGTGTCTCTTCCTTCTCAAAACCTGAGAAGAAGCCTATTCATGTGGCCTTTACAAAATGGCTCTTTCCTGGTTTAGAATTCAGGTCCCAACAGTTCTTAGGAGGCTTTGCAGTCACTCTTGACTGCAATTTAGTAGAGACAGCCCAGTGGTTATTCAGCAATCTGAATGGGCTCAGATGTAATGGACATACTTGGCCACCTAATAGAATGCTGCCTTATTTTTCTTTTAGGTTCAGGTTAGTGAGGTCTCAGAAAGGTGGGGTTTATGCATAGTCCCAAGGGGATAAACCATCATCTGCTTAAAGCAAGTGTTAACAAACAAACCAGAGAGTCAAAGCTGAGTTGTCAGCTCTTTGTGACACTAAGACAAACTAGGAAAATAAAAAGATTTTTTGTTTGCTTGTTTGATTGATTGAATAAAAATTATAGAAAATTCAAATTTAACTGTTCATAAAGTTGTACTGAAACATACCACATCTGTGTAAATTACCTAAGATTAATTTATAAGCAGCATTGCACATATGCAATAAAAATTGCATTTCCTGTTCAAACCTTAAATTTGGTATATTTTGTTTATTTATTTATATTTTTGAATTTTATTGGGTGGGGCTACACCTGTCAGAGCTCAGGGCTTACTCCTGGCTCTGTGCTCAGGGATAACTCTTGTAGGGAATTGGGGACAATATGGAATGCTGAGAATAGAACTCACGTTAGTTGTGTGCAAGACAAGTGTCTTACTCTTTGTCTCTCACTGTTCCCTCTAACTGGCACATTAAAAACATTTTTTATATCATATTTTTATTTAAGCACCAAGGTTACAAACATGTTTGTAGTTGGGTTTTAGTCATAAAAAGTCTATCCCTCTTCACCTAACTAGTACATTTTTTTAAGGACATTTACCTTGTTCAGAAGTTTACCCTCTTTTCAACTTATGGTAACTCCATTCTCTTCCCAGTGCTTTGAAGTGAGCAAAAGAACCAATTCTGTGCCAGTAAATTAAGAGGGGGAAGACCAACAGAGTCTTCAGGAAAAGTTTTTCTCCTTTGATATAAAAGAGAGTGCTTTCCCTTGGCCTTTGGGCATTACAGGTGAGTCTGTGACAGGTTGGGCTGAGATCACTAGCAGAATATCAAAAGAACCACAATAACTGAACAAAATCTTGCTATGCTGCTGTGTGAAATTCTTGGAAACTTTCATTTTTAGTTCCCTTTTGTATTCAAAGTAAAGATCTTAAGTGTTGGGTTTTCTTTTTCTCTTTTTACACCATCCTTCACATATATGTATGATTCCTTATTGGGATGTTGGCAGATTTATGAATGGTTTAATAAAGCCAATTCAATCTTGTATATACTTAATTAAGTTCTGTATTTTAAAGCTATCTACCTCATTTTAAATTTTGGAGATATTTTTTTCTTTACAAATCCTTTAAAAGATTTGGTAATATTTGAGAGTTGTTTTTTATCATTTATAAATAGCATTTATTAAATTAATATTAAGCATTCCATCTCAATCTTTTTGTGACTCTAATGTTTCTGAGTTGGGTTTTCTATTGTTTGTGCTTTAAACATTATAAAGCAGATGATTTGAGAAACTATTTTAAAAATTTTAAATTATGGCACAGTAGTTCTTCTTGATGACCCATTACATTTTATTCATTTGGGCTTTTCCCCTAATTCTTTCCTATTAAAATTTTACTTTACAGGTTCTGGAGCAGTGGTCCTCAAACTATGGTCCGCGGGCCACATATTGTATTTGTATCTGTTTTGTTTCTTCATTGCAAAATAAGATATATGCAGTGTGCATAAGAATTCGTTCATAAGTTTTGTTTTTGCTATAGTCAGACCCTCCAATGGTCTGAGGGACAGTGAACTGCCCCCCTGTTTAAAAAGTTTGAGGACCCCTGTTCTGGAGTGAAAGCACAGTGGCTAGGTCATTTGCTTGATCCTTAGCATCCCATATAGTCCTTGAGTACACCAAGAGTAGTCCTGAGCGCAGAGCCAGTCTTGACCCCTAAAAATCATTGGGTGTAGTCCCAGAACAACAACAACAACAACAACAACAACAACAAGCTAAAGAGAAATAGAATTGGAATCTTGTATCCCTGAAACTCTATTATCGATTCTATTTGTAAATCACAGTGCCTAGAGAAAAATATTTTTTAATTTTTTTTTTTTGTTTTTTTTTTTGGGCCACACCCTGTGACGCTCAGGGGTTACTCCTGGCTATGCGCTCAGAAGTTGCTCCTGGCTTCTTGGGGGACCATATGGGACGCCGGGGGATCGAACCGCGGTCCGTCCTAGGCTAGCGCAGGCAAGGCAGGCACCTTACCTCCAGCGCCACCGCCCGGCCCCTAATTTTTTTTTTTTTATTTTTGGGTCACACCCGGCAACACTCAGGGGTTACTCCTGGCTCAACACTCAGAAATCACTCCTGACAGGCTTGGGGGACCATATGGGATGCCGGGATTAGAACCACCATTCTTCTTCATGTGAGGCAAACATCTAACCTCCATGCTATCTCTCCGGCCCAGAGAAAAATATTTTAAAAAAATAAAGTACAAAGCCACTAAAGAAAAGGCAACTAAATTGTTTCTTCTTTAAAATATTTTTAACAACTCTTTCAGGGGGCATTAATTACTACCTTACTTCACATAGATTCACGCAGAAATCCAAATTTTCATTTATTCATTTAAAATACAAATACTACTTGATTTTAAAAGATATTTATGAGAAATTTCAATGAAACAAAGATTTGAGATTGTATAATCAAAGCATTAGTTTGTTCTTTCTTGTTACTTAATTATTTCTTTTGCTTTTTTTGAGCCACACCTGGTGCCACTTGTGGCTCTGTACTCAGAAATCACTCCTGGCAGGCTCAGAGGACCACGTGGGATGCTAGAGATCAAACCCGGGTCAGCCATGTGCAAGGCAAACATCCTACCCCTCAGTGCTAATACTCCGACCCCTAAAATTACTCTTGAATAAGAAATGATAGACATTTGGAATTATTTGCAATTCTACTTAATACATTGCTAAAACACACCCACATGGTGGCAGGACCAAAAATCTTTAAGTGGTGAAACTGTGGTAGTATCATTAACCAAATCATTGTGAAATTCTGTTGAAATAGAAAAGGACAAATGAGGTAGTCACTCTGTTCCCCTCACCTCTGACCTGCGTCACATCTGTCCTTTCATTGCAGATGTCCTTGGGTTACACAAGTCTAAGCACAGCAAATTGTATCTGCCAGTGAGATTCATGCATGCATTTGTTTGCTGTTTTGAACCCAAGTCAAAAATACTAATGGAAGGACCAGAATGTTAGGACAGTGGTTAGGGCTTTTATCTTACACATTGTCAACCCAGGTTTGATGATGGGCACCCCATATGGTCCCCTGAACCCTACTAGGAGTAATTCCTGAGCACTGCTGGCATGACACCCCCTTCCAACAAAAAGAATATGGACTTTAGGGACTAGAGGAATATTATATGAGGTGAGGCATTTGCTTTGCATGTGACCATGGCAGCTACCATTTTAGCATCAATGATACTACATATGGCCCCTATGTATAGAGCTAGGAATAAGCTCTGAGCATCACGAGGTGTGGGTCCTACACCCTACCAAACACAATCAAATTAATATGATTTTAGAATTATTGAGTCTCAGCTCTTCCTTTCATACATGTATAACATAGAAAGTGGCAAAAGGATATGGCTCAGTAGCAAAATTCAGGCTTTGTACACATGCTGAATTCCAAACTAAGTGCTCCAAAAATTAAAAAAAATAGAAAAAGATGCTTTTTCAGTATTCATATTATGTTGAAAAATGGCTTGTCCTCCTAAACTAAACCTCATTTCCTTCATTCAGCCCTATTATGTCAGCCTGGATGCTATAGTAAGGCAAAGCAGCAAGAGGGATAAAAAGCAGATAAGAGATATGGAAGTAAGGGGTGGGGCATATTTGTAGATTAGGAACTGGGGATATTAGAAAAACAGTAGAGCAGTTGCCTTGCCTAGGATGCCCAGAATTCCAAAGTTCGATCCCTGGCATCTCCAGAACAAACAAAACAAAACTTTGTAGATAAAATTTGGGGATAAAATTATGCACATTAAGGTCCCTGATGGCTCTTTTAGTTTACAGAATAAGTGGAGGATAAACGTTAAGAATAGCCAGGGAAAAGAAATGTAGACAGTGAAGAGCGAGATAAGAGTTTGGAACTGCCCTGGTGAAGGTCTGAGAGAAAGGGGTTAAAGGAAGCTGATTCTTCAAAGGCCCATTGTAGTTAGAGAAATGGCTCTGAGCCTATGAAGAGATAAGGGTTATGGACTGTTAGAGTAGGGTTCAAAGGAGGAGAACAGTAGTTACTTGATAGCTGGAAGTTAAAAAGTGGAATTGACCCACTAGAAGTTATACAGAGATCTCTACACAATTCTAGTGCTCTTTCAAACCAGTTCACAGGACTCTTTCTCTCTCTCTCTCTCTCTCTCTCTCTCTCTCTCTCTCTCTCTCTCTCTCTCTCTCTCACTTTTAATTTTAGTTGTAAAAGCCACTGGGACCAAGCCCTTTTTGAAAGTACCGTTCTGGGGGTACATTTAATACTTCTTCTGGTTATATTACTCTTAGTTATGTTACATGTCATTTGGGGGCCAGTCACTCAAAGTCCTTTCTGGCTTCTATAGTTAAATCATGTGACAGAGGGGCAGATTGATAGTACAGCAGTTCTGTGTTTGCCTTAGTCACAGCTGACCCAGGTCCAATCCCCAGCATCCTATATGGTCCCCTGAGACCCTTCAGGAATGACTCCTGAGTCCAGATCCAAAAGTAAGCTTAGAGATTACTGGGTATGATTCCAAAACTTAAAATAAAAATTAGAATAAATAATGTGGCAGAGGGCACTTGTTTTTTTAGAGGTGCAAACTCAGTGGTGCTCAGGAGTTACTTCTGGCTGTGCTCTTAGGAGTTACTTCTGCTGGTATTGAACCTGGTTTGGCTGCGTGGAAGGCAAGCACTGCACTTGCTTTACATGCTGCTGACATAGATTAATTTACTGGCATGCTTATGGTCCCTTGAGCACTACCAGGAGTGATCCCTGAGTGTTGACCCAAGGCACCAGACACAAAACACAGCAATCCAATAATTATGTTACAGACGTTGAGTTCTGAAGCACTGATTCTGGGTTGCTGGCTCTTCCTTCTTGCTGTGTTGCTTGTGTACTGGTTCTGTTTGAGTCAGGGACCTTTCATGAAGCAAGCACTGACCAGGGCTAATGAAAGTCCAATCCCTTGGAGTTCGTATACAGGAACACAAGTATAGAACACCAAGGGAAATCACGGACTGCAATGGCAACATACCATAACACTACCTTTTAATGCCTTTATCTTACTATATTTTAAATAACCTCTCAGCTTTTCTGTCCACAGGCGCCCTTGGATACAAAGGGCGGACAAACTAAGGTGGCAATTCGGGATACCACACGGGATACCATACCTTGCATGCACTACGAGATGGCCACGAGAAAACTCTTTAACATACACTTTATCTCTAGGTAATACCTCCATTTAGGAATTGAAGCACGTGATCATTCAGATCATCGAAGCAGTACCTGAGACGTACAGACTTAAACCACAGGCTCGATTCTTCGAACACTTTTAATTAAACCAGCATTCCCTTGCTAGTCTCTCCTCTCTTCTTACTACTTTTCTTTTCTTTTTTTTTTCTCTCTATTCTGCTTATTACTTTTTTCTCTTTCTCTTCCCCTTTTCTCTCTAAGGTATTTTCTTTTTTCTCTTCCTTCATACCCTTCCCATATACCTTCCCCTTTCTCCCCTCCGGAAATCCAACTATCCCTTTACCCCTCAATCCCATCCAGATCTTCCACCATATTAAAATTTTTCACCCTCAGTCCTTATTCTATTAGGCATCAAGATCGACCTCCTACTCAACGAACCAGTACCCTGCACCCAGGCGAGGGGACACCCAGATAAACCCACACCTCGTCTCCTGAAAGAAAAGACAGCCAACTCCCCTGTGGACTCATGCTGAGAGACCCTCCCTACTAACTCTCCCTAACGCGGACTGTTCCTTGAAACTGGGCCTAGCTCCAAAAGTATCCCCATTGCAAGAACTCTTCCAAGACCTCCCTGCCGCAAATTTTAATAATCTGAAAAAATTGTAATCAAATTCTTGTCGTTGATTTCTCCTTTCAGTTCATGATTGCCCCCAATTTAACGTTTTTTTGCCTGTTTCACTAGTTTATCTCCCCCATTGTTTTACATTTGTTTCTTTAGTCCTAGTACCACTGTGTTTTGGTTGTTTTAATGCCTAAATTGACTGTTAGATCAAAAATTGCCTTATTACCTCTTAAATATAATCTTGTGTCTCTCCCCGCTGCAGTACAAAAATCAAACACTGCCATCACCCTAGCCTTATTAAAAGGCCTAGGTGTTATTGGTGTAAGCACAAATATTTATTCATTGGTTCATACTCTAGAATCTGCTAATGCCTTATAACTGTTGCTAAAAATGTTTACAAACTTAAAGAAGTTTACACTACTGTTGATTTCCTAGCAAAGAGTGCAGAATAACCGCCGTGGTTCAAAATTAACATTTTTTTGAGGGAGGGGGGAATTTGTGTCATCCTTAGAGTAAAATGTTGCTTTTTAAAATAAATTTGGCTTAGCTAGAGATAGCATTCAACACATAGAGGATAATTTAGTAAATAGACAAAAAGATATAGAGCAGAGTGAGAGCTGGTACAAAAATTGGTTTTCTACCACTCCATGGATAACAACAGTGCTCCCAGCCTTTTTGGGGCCCTTAATTGGCTTTATGTTGCTAGTTTCCTTTGGTCCTTGGGCTTTTCGCAAACTCACCACCTTCGTAAAGAATCAAGTGGATGAAACAACCAGAAAGGACTCAAAGGTTCTGTACCAACAACTATGCACCTCAGAAGACCAGCTGACACCTGACATCTCCCCTCCTGCCAACTCTCCGCCACTTAAGTTTGAAGTTATCGAGGAGCTGGCGCATAGACCTCAATCTGTGCCTTACCAAGCTTTGGAAACGACTGAATCAAGGGCAGCAGATGCGGTGACTGGAAGCCCCACACCTCTTCACCCAGTGTGGCCAGTCCACCGAGGCATGTCTGTCCCTTCTATATTGTATACTAAACAGGGGGAGATGTGGGAGATCGAGCACCCCACATATCAAAGGAACTCTGAATGAATTTTCCACCGCCTGTCTGATTCAAGCCACAAAAGTTTGCATAGCCCCGAACCAACAGAAAACTCTGCAAATAAATTTAGCTCAGCACAAAGAATCTGGCTTAACCAGATGCCTTAACCTTTCCATGGAACCTTTTTTTGTAACTGCTCTCAAGCATGTAGTTATTGATATGTTTTTGTAAAGTTTAAATTATGATCCTTATTGCTTGCACAAAAGATAGATCTAAATGGAAAATAGGCTAAACAAATAATTGTATTTGCGTAAATATCATTTAGCTATTTGTTTAAGAATTTGCTTCCCCTCCCCCCATCCTGCCAGGTTCCTCTTTATCCTTCCCGCCATCAAAATGTGTTTATGCTCCCATTGGTTAAAATTGTTGTACTTGTACAAATCTGATTGGTTTATGTTTCAATCCTATGTTACTAAAATAGGCCCTGGATTGAGCTATTATGAAAGGGGCCCTTGGGCTACTGTGAAGGTAAGAAGCGCTCAGGCCATGGGGGTACTGTTGGAAAGATGTGTGCAGAAATAATGTTAACCGTATATTAACTTCTGATCTTCAATAAAAATAAGCTATTATAAAAAAAAAAGAAAGTCCATAACTGTAAACATGGACCAAGAGTGAGAACATGGATTACATGAAGGTGAGAGTAGCAGGTTATGGTGATTCTGTGATGTACTTAAAAGCTGAGTGGTACACTTTGGGTGCTACAAAATGGAATGAGTGCCTCTTGGGAAGGACAAAGTTTGTCAAGGATACAGATCAGATTCTGGTGGTTGTGAGGGAGATGCAGTAAGTCCAGAAACAGCCATGCCTGTGTGGTTGGACAAGAAAGATTAAGTACAACTGAGGTGTCTGAACAACAGACAGAGGGCATCTACCAACATGAGGACCTGTCCCTTGACTCCAGATGCCAGTTCCTTCAGACCAAGAAGGCATTCACAATGAGAAAACTGCAGTTTTAATTTCTCCACATCCTTACTGCTACAGGACAGTTTACTCCATTCTTGTGTTTCCCCCTTCTTAATTCTTTGCAGTGCACATAAAATAATTGATGTATGTGTACAAACATATTTCATTAACAATCACATATACACATACCTGAATGGGTAGTGGTATGTTTTCTTTTTTAATTTTAATTTTTCATTTTCAGGGCTAGTTGATTCAGCAGGTGAGTTGTTACAAACTCCTTAGTGGATTCCGACTTCCATGGCCACTGTCCTGCTGGCAGTGGTATGTTTTGACTGGAGCTGGGATAAAGAAAAATATTGGTTTGGTGTAGAAATCTAATGCTTAGAAAAGTAGAATGAATGCCTGTCCTAAATACAGGCAGGGGCGAGGAAGTAGGTTGGGAGGCATTGGTGGTGGAAATGTTGTACTGGTGAAGAGGGGTATTCTATTTATGACTGAAACCCAACTATAATCATGCTTGTAATCATGATGCTTAAATAAAGTTTTTTTTTTAAATCTGCTTTCTCCATTAGTTTTCTAATTGCTTTCTCATTTAGTTTTGGAGTCCATTAAATTCTTTTGCTTTTAAAAGTTAACAATAGTGGGCCCGGAGAGATAGCACAGCGGCATTTGCTTTACAAGCAGCCGATCCAGGACAAAGGTGGTTGGTTCGAATCCTGGTGTCCCATAAGGTCCCCATGCCTGCCTGAGCAGACAGCCAGGAGTAACCCCTGAGCATTGCCGGGTGTGGCCCCCCCCCCAAAAAAAAAGTTAACAATAGCAAACAAAAGAAAAACACATTCTTGCATACCTTGCTTTGAAAATTTAAAAATAAAAATAAAATTCTTGTATGCCTTATTTGAAAATTCCAGTGGGAAAACACTTTATCATCATAAGAACCAATGACAATTTTTTTTGAGTTTTTGGGCCACACCCAGTGACACTCAGGGGTTATTCCTGGCTACGCACTCAGAAATTGCTCCTGGCAGGCTTGGGGGACCATATGGGATGCCAGGATTCGAACCAAGGTACATTCTGGGTTGGCCGCATGCAAGGCAAATGTCCTACCCCTGCACTATTGCTTCGGCCCCCCAAAGACAATTTTGTTGATGCTCAGGGGTTACTTCTGGCTATGAGCTCAGAAATTGCTCCAGGCTTGGGGGACGCTGGGGGATCGAACCATGGTCCGTCCTACGTCCACACTTGCAAGGCAAATCCCCTACCACTTGCACCACCACTACGGTCCCCAAAGACAATTTTATATGTTTTTGTACAGAGCTATCACATGTAGAGAAATCTGTCTTTAAGAAGAGATAAATTGGCCACACTCATATCCCATAGCCATTGCCATGTCAGCTCATTTGTCCAGCTTCATAGATTCACAGAGTTCTCAGAAACCAAGCTACTAAAATTTATGAGTACATCAATCTTGTGACTGAAAACTCTGTGGTACCCTCGGAGGGGCATGGGGCTGAGTCTCTGTCCTGCTGAAGTCCTGGCAGCTACATCCACAGCCTACAATTGCTGCCATGCTAATGGCTCAACTTCGCCACTATTCTGTGCAGAGACACCTAACCAAAGAAACTTCAGGTCTGCAGGTATTTAGGTTGAGAATTCTGAGAAACCACACCCATGTCTCATAGCTGCTGCCATGTAAAACACATCAGCCCAGTTCCATAGATCTTGGAATTCCTGTAGTGGGTATACAGATTCAAATTCCTCAATACTGACACCCTAGAAGGAACACATCAAATTGGATGTGAAAGTAGCATAAATTCCACTTAAGTTTCACAAAGAAAACAACACAAAATGTTCAACTAACAAAGAAAAGAACAGTAAAACTTCAGACAATGATTTAATGACCCCACTGTGAGATATAACAAATTTTATAAATTTTATGTTATGGAAATAAAGAGCTTAACTTCAGAGCTGGAGAGATGGCATGGAGATAGGGCCTTTGCCTTTCATGCAGAAGGACAGTGGTTCAAATCCCGGCATCCCATATGGTCCCCTGAGCCTGCCAGGAGCAATTTCTGAGCATAGAGCTAGGAGTAAACCCTGAGTGCTGCCGGGTGTGACCCAAAACCCCCCAGAAAAAAAAAGTAAAGAATATGAAGAGCTTAACTTCACATGCACAAAGACTAGGGCAATAGCACAATGAAAGTAGGCAGAAAGCGGTTAAAGAAAAATGATAGTATTAAGAATGACTCGCTGTGTGCAGCCAGGAAGCTAAGGATGTTCTTTCCCCTGTGGGTCCTGGTGTGCAATGGTTGCAGGTAGCAAGTGAATGGATTTTGGGGCTTGTGTGGACTGTAATAAGGGATCTCAGAGACATCCTTTGCCCTGGACGTTCCTACCTGCTCTCATGCTGGCCCCAATATCAGGTTCCGAACATGTTTGTGTGGATGGGTAGGTTGGGAGTTTGGAAAGTCCCAGGGCATGGTGGCCTGTTGGTGTACCTATCTGAGACCCGCCCATTAATGGGAGGGGTCTTGGGAACTGAATATTAGGTATAACCTTACCTGCAAGACCCCGCCCATTCCTGGGAGGGGTCTTGGAATAGGTAGATAAACCCTGAAGCCAGGTAATTAAGGTCACTCTGCCCTGCTGCGCTCGCTGGCTTTAGATTCTTGGCCTCTTTTGGGCTTTGACCAGGATGGAGGCCAAAGGAAGATGGCTGAATTATAAGATGCAGGGCTAAGAATGGCCGAATGCTTGAAACGTTAGTAGATAGGCCACACACCTGTGGTGGTTAGGGCATGAATAAAGATGATGCTTCCTAATGCCTGCCTGTGAGTGAGTTCTATACCCTTCGCTTTCCTGAACCCCAGACCCGCCGGTAAATGGGGGATGAAGCCACGTGGCTGGGGCCTAAGAACAAAGGCCTCCATCCTTCACCATCCATCGCCATCCAGATCAATCCTTAATTATTTGATTCTACAGTGGCCAGGGGCCACAATTCTCCAAGTCATTATGTCATTCATACGGAACTACAGAACAGGGAACATGTAATTGAGGCTCTGCACTGCTGAGTTCAAGTTTCCTGGTTGCCAGAAGATCCACATCTCCAAGAGTGAGACTTTACCAAGTTTAATGTGGATGAATTTGATGACTTGATGGCTGAAAAGCAGCTCATCCCAGGCGGTTGTGAGATCAAATACATCCTGAATTTGGGTCTCTGGATAAATGGTGGGCACTGCATTCCCGAGAGCCTTAGAGCCCAGTCTCTGCTTCCCATCCTAGCACTCACCACCCCATTTCACCCAGCACAAAAAATACTAATTCTTGACAACAACAATTAAAACAAACAAAAAACCTTGCTGCTGCAAAACAGGTGAGTTACCAGCCTTTGGTGACGTAATACAATGTGGCACCCTCATCACCCCTCCTGAGATGTGCACTTTCATCCTTTCATAGTTTAAGTTTAACGCTGGGATGAATACTGGGGATCTTTCCAACTTTGGAGAACACTTTGCTCTCTCTCTGTCTCTCTACAGAATTACTCAAAAACCCTGTTTTTACTAAAAAAAAAAAATAAAAGAATACTCACTGCGATGTATGAAAAAAATAAATAGGGGGCGCCTGAACCCCACAAGACTGAGATTAACTCACAAGGGCAGCAGCGGTCAGGAGTGTCAAGCCAAGCAACTGGTAGTGCTTTTTTTTTTTTTTACCTGGGGACACTAAGAATAAATTCTTCTACTCAGACTCTCCAGCTCCCTCAAAGGAGCCCCCTGGCCATAATGAATAAATGCCTAAGATGTGAGTGAGACATCAGAAACTGCGTTTGCTTCCATAGGTACTAAAAACGTCAGAAAAACTTAGCCTGAGTTTTCCTCGGCGGGTGTACTTTCCCCGAACGTCATCGCTGAAGATGGATTTCCTAACATAGGGTGGGGGGCGCTGGAGAAAGAGGAGTTTGCATTGTGGGGGCTCATTTTCCTGTGGCGACCAATTTGCCATTGCCATGATCATGGACTCTGAAGGCCGGGCCTTAAGTCACAGCGAAAAGGTGGAGAAGGAAGAGGCGCGGAGAAGACCACCTGGTGGTGCTCCTCCCTCCTGGTCCCCTTCAGCGTCCACCCAGACCTCTAACTCGCCCGAGCACTCCCGAAGGTCGGAGGAAGGAGCACCCAGCGGCCCAGCGGCCCAGCGGCCTGTGCAGGCGGTGCCACCGACTTCCGCTCGCCCGCGCCGGGCTCGGCCTTCGGGGCGCTCCGGAGCGCAGCCCCGCGCCGGGGGCGGAGCAGAGGGCCGGCCCGGGCCCAGGGCGCGAGTTAAGCGGCCGCCCCCGGCGTCTGCAGAGCGCGGAGAGTCGCGGTGGCCGGCGGAACGCGAGCGCTCGGAAGGCGGCCCCCACGGGCGGCGGTGAGCGCAGCCCGGGCCCGGTGCGCGTGGGCTGGGTGGAGAGAGCGGGCTCGGCGTGCGGGCCTCGGCGTGCGGGCACCGCGTGACCTTTCCCGGCGGCGCCGATCGGACGCGAGTAGGGAGCGGGGGGCGCTGCCCACATGCCCCAGGGACCCCTCGGGTGCACCTTGCACGCGCGCCGCTCTCCCCAGCGTCCTTTCTGGCAGCGATCACCCCACTGGGATCGTGCTGTCCCATTCCTTGGCCCCCCTCGTGGCGTCCTTTGACCTCCGGGCTCCGCGCAGTTGGAGCCGAGCACAGCGGGTGGCGAGGAGCGGATGAATGGGGAGACTCCTGCAGGTTGCAGCTTAAAGGCAGAGGCTCAAAGTTAGTCGCAAGTAGGCTTCTTAACATTGCCTGGACCCAGCGAGCATCCCCGAGGCCCTCCGAGGAGTCAGCAGGTTAGGTGACTGGACTGGTTTGCAGACTGGATGGATGGAGTTCAGAGGACAAACTTAGTTTGCAGCCGGAATCTTACAGGAGCCGGCAGCCCAACTATCGGGGCCCCTACGAAGGGTAATTTTTAAGTGCAGAGCCAGGAGTAATCCCTGAGCATTGCCAGGTGTAGAAGTAGAAAGCCTGTCTCAAATACAAACAGTGGGGGAGGTAGGGAGGTGGGAGATTTGGGGCATTGGTGATGGGAATGTTGCATTGGTGAAGGGGGCTGCACTTTATACAACTACAATCATGTTTGTAGTCAAATTGTATAAATAAAGATTAAATAAAAGAGTAAAATCTCTTTAAGTGTTTAATATTAAAAAAAAGAAAAAAGTAATGGATTTCAGCCTTGGTATTTTCAGTGAAAGAAAGAAAAATACTTTTTTTATAGTGAAATTGTAAGAATGAGATTAGCCCATTGACTGGACTGTGTGTTGCTATTAATGCTTTGTTAATTTTGAACATTGATTACATGATTAATGGCATTTGGTCTTCTTGTCTATTGGTAGCGTTCTCCCCTTGGCTTTGCCCTTGGGAGAAGTGAACTTCCCCAGGGAAGCAGCCGGAATGTCTATTGTCTCACTACAGATGCAGGTTTTTTTTTTTTTTTTTTATTAGAAAGTCCACAAATTATAGTTAACCATAGGAGATGTCCCTTCAGTGTTCCGAGTATGGTTGCCATGGCTGTTTTCTATCCTAGTGAAAAGTACTAAGGATTTGATGTTTTGATTTCAGCTTCTCTTAAAGAGGCTGGTAACTTGGTTGCAATCTGCCTTGCCTCTCCTTCATTGCAAGGAGATCTGTCTACCCTTTTAGGCACTGTGATTTATGAAAGGAAAAAAGGAAAAGGAAAAAGTGCCGGCCAAAGGTAGGCTGGGGGACTGAAGGGAACCTGAAGATATGGGTGGAGGGAAGTGGACACTGTTTGAAGGGGTGGTGGAACATTGTAGCCTTGAAACCCAATAATGAATAATTTTGTAATTTTGTAGTTCACTGTGATTAAATTAAAAAATTATTTTAAGGAGATAACCACACCAAAAGGAACCACGTGTCAAAGATGACACTGGCTCTGCCCTGTTTGTGAGGCTCATACTTGCCTCAGCTTTTCTTCTAAAAATTAGGAGGTGGCTATTTTTGTCTTGTTTCTTTCAGCCAGGCTGGAATTCTCTGGAATTAAGTTTTTTTTTTTTTTTTTTTTTTTTTTTGGTTTTTGGGCCACACCCTGTGAGGCTCAGGGGTTACTCCTGGCTATGCGCTCAGAAGTTGCTCCTGGCTTCTTGGGGGACCATATGGGACGCCGGGGGATCGAACCGCGGTCCGTCCTAGGTTAGCGCAGGCAAGGCAGGCACCTTACCTCCAGCGCCACCGCCCGGCCCCTGGAATTAAGTTTTTATTGGTAGACATAGAGGGCGACCAGGAGTGATCCCTAAACAGAGCCAAGAATAAGTCCTGCAAAGGAAAAGAAAACAAAAGAAAAGAGAATGAAAGGTAGGGAGAAAGAAAAATCTGTCTTGTTTCGGGGCCACACCTGGCAATGCTCAAGACTTAATCTTGGCTCTGCACTCAGAAATCACTCCTGGCAGGCTCCAGGGACTGTTTGGATGTCAGGGATCCAACCCTGGGCCGCTTGCCAGGCAAACTCTCTACCTGTTATACTATCACTGCCCTTGGTAGGCACAGTTCTAAAAGCAACCTTGAGTCCAAACCCCTCTGTCCTCCCGCTGGCTATCTGACCATGGATGAGCATTTGTCCTCTGGCCTCAGTTTCCATCTGGACAAGGAAGGGAGTGAATTAGGAGCCAGAATCATTCTCTAGAGAGCACATGGCCACGGTTTCTCCAGCTTAGCTTTGAGCTGCATTGCCAAGAACTGCATAACTCAAGAACCTAAAATTTGGGGCACGAGAGATAGCATGGAGGTAGGGCATTTGCCTTGCATGCAGAAGGACGGTGGATCCCTTATGGTCCCCTGAGCCTACCAGGAGCGATTTCTGAGCCAGGAGTAATAACCCCTGAGCGCTGCTGGGTGTGAACCAAAAACAAAGAACCTAAAATTTGTGAGTAGTAAATTTCATTTCTTTTTCTTTTCTCCTTTTTCTTTTCCCCTTTTGTTTCCTTCTCCTCTCTTTTCTTTCCTGTGCAGGACTTATTCTTGGCTCTGTGTTCAGGGATCACTTCTGGCAGTTCTCTGGGGATCATATGTCAGGGATTGAACAATTGCAATGCCAATGCCTTACTCTGCATTATTTCTTCAATCCCTGAGTTCTTTCAAGTCTTGTGCTTGTGTTCGTGGTGCTAGTTTTAAAGTCTTTTTGTAGAGAAATAAAGAATAATGGTGTCTGCTCAATGGTGAAATGCTTTGACTGGTTACAAAACCAAATTATTTTCTGCTGATGTCTAGGATGGCCATTGACATTTATCTCTTACCTAGTGATGGAGAGAGTGAGAGGAGAACAGACAATGATTATTTCTGTGTAATAAGGGATGAAACAGAAACTACCCATCTGGCTGAAAATCATCAAGAGTTAGTTGCTGAATTAATCTAGTCTTCTATGTTAAAAGTTACCTTTTTCTTCCTATGTCTATTTATAAGTTTATGCCTTTGCCATAGTTGCTTTTTTGTATAACGATAGAGAAGTAAATGTTAGTTTTCTCATAATTACTCAGGTTTCTGTCTTAATGTATTGAATTAAGATTTCCAGGAGCAACTCCTAGTCATTTGAATGTATAACAAATGCCTTGAGTTTTATCAAGTAAAGTTGGGGGTGCATGAACCCAGTTGCTTCTTCAGATGTGGTTGGTCTCTAGGCCTTAGCTCATCTGGGAGCAGACTAAGAAGTTACAGCCTGGTTGGTCCCACCAAGGCCAACCATAGAATCTGCATTCAAAAATATTTATTTACTTGGGGGCTGCACTTGGTGTATTCTAGAGTTAGTACTGGCTTTGAGCTTGGGGTTGGCTTCCAGCAGTGTCTGGAGGGTCAACCACATAACATTTGGGATCAAGTTGGAGAAGGCTGCAAGCAATTGTAGTGTCAAAATTCTGATTGATCTCTCTGGCATTTTAACCTTGGAATTGGCATTTTAACAAGGTTCCTGCTTAAGTCTTCCAAGGCACAGGGCTTGAGGGACTATGTGGTGCTGGTCATCAAACATAGGGTTTGGGGAATGCAAAGCTTCCCATGAGCCTCGAAAGCCATTTCCCCCTGAGAAATGCTCTGTATGTATTCTAAGTGCATGTCTATAATAAAACACGTGGTTAGTTGTAGTTGTCTTTGTATTATAACACTTTTTTGAGAGCGCATCAAATGTTTATTATACAAAATATAGTTTAAAAATTAGGTGTCATGCTTTACAGTAATTTTTTTGTTTGTTTGTTTTTGGGCCATGCCCGGTGACACTCAGGGATTACTCCTGGCTATGCGCTCAGAAATTGCTCCTGGCTTGGAGGACCATATGGGATGCTGGGAAGATCGAACCACCCTAGGTTAGCACATGTAAGGCAGACGCCTTACAGCTTGTGCCACCACTCTGGCTCCTATAGTACTGGCAGTGGTCCTCAAACTATGGCCCGCGGGCCACATATTGTATTTGTATCTGTTTTGTTTCTTCATTGCAAAATAAGATATATGCAGTGTGCATAAGAATTCATTCATAAGTTTTGTTTTTACTATTGTCAGACCCTCCAATGGTCTGAGGGACAGTGAACTGGGCCCCTGTTTAAAAAGTTTGAGGACCCCTGATATAGGGTTTTGTGTATATAGTGTTCAAACCCCACATCCCTCCATCAGAATGTCATTCCTCACCATCATCCCATCCTGCCCTGCCCTGCCACCATAATAAGCTCAGTTCAGTAGTTCTGCAAAGGTTCTACTAGCACTATTTATGATATCCCAAACCTGGAAGTAACCTAAGTGAAATAATCTGTTCAAAAACTGATGAGTGGCCAAGAAGCTGGTATATATACATGGTGAACTACTACTTAGCTATAAAAAAAGAGAAAACTGAAGAAATAGCTGACTGTGGGGACTGCTAGGTGAAGTGCTGACTGCTTCACCTGCAGAGTCTCCGCCCTGCTGTGCTTCTTCTGAGGAAGCTGAGAACCTAAAGAGAACCCTGTCCTGTGCTCCTCTGTCTTTCCTGAATCCTTCAAGCTCTCCTCAGAGCCATGGGAAGCGAAACCCCCAAAAACTGCATTCTGAAGCTACCCAGCGAGCAAGTGAGTGAGTAAGAAATGGCTGACTGTGGGGACTGCCAGGTGAAGTGCTGATTGCTTCACCTGCGGAGTCTCCACCCTGCTATGCTTCTTCTGAGGAAACTGAGAACCCCAAGGGAGCCCTGTCCTGTGCTTCTCTGTCTTTCCTGAATCCTTGAAGCTCTCCTCAGAGCCCTGGGAAGCAAACCCCAAAAAAACTGCATTTTGAGGCTACCCAGCGAGCAAGTGAGTGAGTACGAAATGGCTGACTTTACAAGCCCAGAAAGGGGAAGCCGCTGAACTCTGCTGGAACTCAGATGCCAGCACCCCTATTTGCCTGTCTTCTGTGCTGTGCACAATTTTTGGCCTGATTTCATCCTGTGTGTGGCTCATCTGCAGACGGCTTGCCTTCCCTGGAGCCTTCCCTGAAGGTGAGCTTACATGCCAAGAAAGGGGAAGCTGCTGAACTCTGCTGGAACTCAGATGCCAGCACCCCTATCTGCCTGTCTTCTGTGCTGTGCTTCGGCCTGATTTCATCCTGTGTGTGGCCCATCTGTGGATGGCTCGCCTTCCCTGGAGGTGAGTTTAGAAGCCCAGAAAGGGTGGAGCCAGAGGAGTACAGCTGCTCTGCTTCACTTCCCGGCCATGCACATTGTTTAGCCAATGAATACAACCACAACACGTAGAAAAACCCAAAATACAAGTGTGACAATGGGGAAACAACACAGACCAGTGCCAGACATAGAGAATGACGATGGCAACTCTGATGACTTGAACATGACAAACCAACTAGTCAGTCTCTTAGATAAGGAATTTAGAATCGCAATATGGAAGATGTTCAAAGAACTCAAATAAAGTATAGAAGAGAACACTAAATAGAATCAAGAGAATATGAAGATAGAAATCAGAAAACTGCAAACTGAAATTTCAGGTCAAATAATAGGTCTGAAAAAATTAGTAGATGAATTGAAGAAAAACATGGTTGAGCTTACCCACGGGTTAACAGCAGCTGAGAATAGGATTAGTACACTGGAAGATGAGATGAATAACAATTCCATACAGCAGAAGAAATTGGAAAAAAGCCTTAAAGCAAACAATCAAACAATGGGAAAATTACTCAAAGAATGGGAACAGATGAAAATAGAAGTCTATGATAAACTCAACAGAAACAACTTAAGAATCATTGGCGTCCCAGAGACCCAGGATGAAAATATCCAGGAAGAATCAACGGTCAAGAACATTATTAAAGAGAAACTACCTGAGCTAATGAATACATGCGATCAAATTCTGCATGCCAGAAGAGTACCAACTAAAAGAGACCCCAGAAAAAACACCCCAAGACACATCTTTTTTTGTTTTTGTTTTTGTTTTTGGGCCACACCCGTTTGACGCTCAGGGGTTACTCCTGGCTATGTGCTCAGAAATCGCCCCTGGCTTGGGGGGACCATATGGGACGCCGGGGGATCGAACTGCGGTCCATTCCTTGGCTAGCGCTTGTAAGGCAGACACCTTACCTCTAGCGCCACCTTCCCGGCCCCCCAAGACACATCTTAGTCACAATGACAAATCCCACAGATAGAGACAGAATTCTGAAAGCAGCAAGATCGAAAAGAGAAATTACATTCAAGGGAACATCCTTGAGATTTACTGCAGACCTGTCACCAGAAACACTCAAGGCCAGAAGGCAGTGGTGGGACATAGTGACAAAACTCAATGAAATAAATGCTTTGCCTAGAATACTGCACCCAGCAAAACTCACTTTCAGGTTTGATGGAAGAATACATGGTTTCACAGGCAAACAACAGCTCAGAAACTTTAGAGACTCAAAACCATTCTTTTTTTTTGTTTTTTTGGGCCACACCCAGCGGTGCTCCAGGGTGACTCCTGACTGTCTGCTCAGAAATAGCTCCTGGCAGGCAATGAGGACCATATGGATTCGAACCAACCACCTTTGGTCCTGGATCGGATGCTTGCAAGGCAAACACCACTGTGCTATCTCTCTGGGCCCTCAAAACCATTCTTAAAAGAAAAACTGAATGGCCTACTTTAAGACAAGACTGACCAACAGACACACCAAACTTCAATAGAAAGATGGCACCAACTCCCAGGACAATTCTTTCTCTCAATGTCAATGGACTAAATGCACCAGTTTAGAGACACAGAGTGGCTAAATGGATCAAAAACTCAATCCAACCTTCTGCTGCCTACAAGAAATGCAACTGAATAGTCAGAACAAACATAGACTCAAAATAAAAGGCTGGAGGCAAATCATCCAAACAAACAACACCCATAAAAAAGCTGGGGTGGCCATACTAATATCAGATGATGCAAACTTTATACTTAGGAAAGTTGTAAGGGATAAAGATGGACATTTTGTAGTAATCAAGGGATACGTACAGCAGGAAGAAATCACTCTCTTAAACATATGCACCAAATGAGGGGCCAGCAAAATATTTAATAAAATTGTTGACAAATCTGAAAAAATAATATCAATAACAACAGAATAATTGTGGGAGACCTCAACATGACATTGTCAACACTTGACAGGTCAACCAGACTGAAACCCAACAAGAATATACTAGAGCTGAACAGAGAAATGGAAGAAAGAGGCCTAGTAGATATATACAGGACACTCTACCCCCAGAAGCCCGTATACACATTCTTCTCTACTCTATATGGGACATTCTCCAGGATAGACTACATGCTAGCACATAAAACATACCTCCATAATATCAAGAGGACAGAAATTTTGTAGGCTACCTTTGCTGACCACAAGGCCCTGAAATTATATGCGAAATACAAAGGGACGCAGAAGAAAAATGTTAATACCTGGAAGTTAAACAGCCTAATGCTGAATAACCAGTGGGTCAGATATGAACTCAAAGAGGAAATCAAAACCTTCCTAGAAACAAATGACAATGGAGAGACAAACTATCAGAACCTATGGGACACAGCAAAAGCGGTACTGAGAGGAAAATTTATAGCTTTGGAAGCACACATCAGGAAAGAAGAAGGGGCATACCTGAATAGCTTAATGACGCAGCTCATAGAATTAGAAAGTACTCAACAAAAGGACCCAAAAATAGGGAGACAGAAGGAAATAACAAAGCTGAGAGCAGAAATCAATGAAGTGGAAACCTTAAAAACAATCCAAAAGATCAACAAAAGCAGAAGTTGGTTCTTTGAAAAAATAAACAAGAATGATAAACCACTGGCAAAACTAACAAAGAAAGAGAGAGAGAGAGTGAAACTTGATAACTTGTATTAGGAATGAAAAAGGAGAGATCACTACTGATATGGTAGAGATCCAAAGGGTAATCAGAAACTACTTTGAGAAACTCTATGCCACTAGAAATGAAAAGCTGGAAGAAATGGATAAATTTTTGGACTCTTATAATCTTCCATGGTTGAATAAAGAGGATGTACCATATCTAAACACACCCATAACTATTGAGGAAATTAAGACAATAATCAAATGTCTGCCCAAAAAACAAAAGTCCTGGCCCAGATGGATTTACTAATGAATTCTTTCAAACCTTTTAAGAGGAACTTCTACCAATCCTGGCAAGACTCTTTAATGAAATCGAAAAAACAGGAACACTTCCAAATAACTTTTATGAAGCCAACATCACCTTGATACCTAAACAAGACAGAGATGCTACCAAAAAAGAAAATTACAGACCAATATCGCTAATGAATACAGATGCAAAGATACTCAACAAAATCCTGGCAAATAGGATTCAATGCCTCATTAAGAACGATTAAGTAGGTTTCATCCCAGGAATGCAGGGCTGGTTTAACATCCATAATTCTATCAACATAATACACAACATCAACAACAAGAAAAATAGAAATCACATGATCATATCAATAGACACAGAGAAAGCATTTGATAAGGTCCAACACCCATTCTTAATTAAAACTCTCAGAAAGATGGGAATGGAAGGAACATTTCTCAATATAGTTAAGGCCATCTACCACAAGCCATCGGCAAATATTATCCTCAATTGAGAAAAAAAGAAAGCCTTCCCTCTAAATTCTGGCACAAGACAAGGCTGTCCTCTCTCACCACTCCTATTCAACATAGCACTGGAAGTACTCGCTATAGCGATTAGGCAAGAAAAAGATATCAAGGGAATCCAGATAGGAAAGGAAGAAGTCAAGCTCTCACTGTTTGCAGATGACATGATACTCTACTCTAACTAGAAAACCTTAAAAGCTTCTAGAAACAATAGACTCATATAGCAACGTGGCAGGCTACAAAATTAACACACAAAAATCAATGGCCTTTCTATACACAAATAGTAATAAGGAAGAAATGGACATTAAGAAAACAACCCCATTCACAATAGTGCCACACAAACTCAAATATCTTGGAATCAACTTGACTAAAAATGTGAAGGACCTATACAAACAAAATTATAAACCTTTGCTCCAAGAAATAAGAGAGGAATCGCGGAAATGAAAGCACATACCCTGCTCATGGATTGGCAGGATTAACATTATTAAAATGGCAATACTCTCCAAAGCATTGTACAGATTTAATGCGATCCCTCTAAAGATACCCATGACGTTCTTCAAAGATGTGGATCAGGCACTTTTGAAATTCATTTGGAATAATAAACATCCTAGAATAGGTAAGCAATTATTGGGAAAAAGAATATGGGAGAAATTACTTTCCCCAACTTTAAACTGTACTACAAAGCAATAGTTATCAAAACAGCATGGTATTGGAATAAAGACAGGCCCTCAGATCAGTGGAATATGCTTAAATACTCAGAAAATGTTCCCCAGACATACAATCACCTAATTTTTGATAAAGGAGCAAGAAATCCTAAATGGAGCAAAGAAAGCCTCTTCAACAAGTGGTGTTGGCACAACTGGCTAGCCACTTGCAAAAAATTGAACTTAGACTCCCAGATAAGATCATGTACGAAGGTTAAATGCAAATGGATGAAAGACCTCGATATCAGACCCGAAACCATAAGATATATAGAACAACACATAGGCAAAACACTCCAGGACATTGAGACTACAGGCATCTTCAAGGAGGAAACTGCACTCTCCAAGCAAGTGAAAGCAGAGATTAACAGATGGGGTTATATTAAGCTGAGAAGCTTCTGCACTTTAAAAGAAATAGCGCCCAGAATACAAGAGCCCCCCACTGAGTTGGGGAAACTATTCACCCAATACCCATCAGATAAGGGGCTAATCTCCAAAATATACAAGGCACTGACAGAAATTTACAAGAAAATAACATCTAATCCGATCAAAAAATGGGGAGAAAAAAATGGACAGACACTTTGACAAAGAAGAAATACAAATGGCCAAAAGACACATGAAAAAAATGCTCCACATCTCTAATCATCAGGGAGATGCAAATCAAAACAATGATGAGGTATCACCTCACAGCACAGAGATTGGCACACATCACAAAGAATGAGAACAAGCAGTGTTGGCGGGGATGTGGAGAGAAAGGAACTCTTATCCACTGCTGGTGGGATGCCGCCTAGTCCAACCTCTATGGAAAGTGATATGGAAATTCCTCCAAAAACTGGAAATCGAGCTCCCATATGACCCAGCTATACCACTCCTAGGAATATACTCTAGGAACACAAAAATAAAATACAAAAATCCCTTCCTTACACCTATATTCATTGCAGCACTATTTACCATATCAAAACTCTGGAAACAGCCAAGATACCCTTCAACAGATGAATGGCTAAAGAAACTGTGGTATGGGCTCGGAGAGATAGCACAGCGGCCTTTGCCTTGCAAGCAGCCAATCCAGGACCAAAGGTGGTTGGTTCGAATTCCGGTGTCCCATATGGTTCCCCGTGCCTGCCAGGAGCTATTCTGAGCAGACAGCCAGGACTAACCCCTGAGTATCGCCGATTGTGGCCCAAAAACCAGAAAAAAAAAGAAACTGTGGTACATATACACAATGGAATATTATGCAGCTGTCAGAAGAGATGAAGTCATGAAGTTTTCTTATACATGAATGTACATGGAATCTATTATGCTGAGTGAAATAAGTCAGAGAGAGAGAAAGACACAGAATGGTCTCACTCATCTATGGGTTTTAAGAAAAATGAAAGACATTCTTGCTTTCATAATAATAATAATAATAATAATAATAATAATAATAATAACTTTCAGACACAAAAGAGAAAAGAGCTGGAAGTTATAGCTCACCTCATGAAGCTCACCACAAACAGGGATGAGTTTAGTTAGAGAAATAACTACGTTTTGAACTATCCTAATAATGAGAATGTATGAGGGAAATAGAAAGCCTGTCTAGAGTACAGGTGGGGATTAGGTTGGGAGGAGGTAAATTTGGGACATTGCTGATGGGAATGTTGCACTGGTGATGGGTGGTGTTCTTTACATGACTGAAACCCAAACACAATCATGTATGTAATCAAGGTGTTTAAATAAAAAAAATGAAAAAAAAATTAAAAAAAATTGCCTTCACATGAATGGAACTCAGCAGTGTCTTCGTGAGTGGAGTCAACCAGAGGAGTTGAATAGTTACAGAATTATCTTACTACTATTTCAACTACTACTACTACTACTACAACTACTACTTCTACTACTACTATTACTACTACTACTACTACTACTACTGCTGCTGCTGCTGCTGCTGCTTCTGCTACTACTACTATTTCTACTACCTCTACCCACCATCATCATTACCACCATCACCACTTACCACCACTACCACTACTATCACAGTTTTGGGACACCACTCAGAGTTACTCCTGGCTATGTACCCAGGAATCAGTCCTGGTAGTGCTCAGGGGACCATATGAGATGCTAGGAATTGAATCCAGGTCAGTTGCATGCAAAGCAAAGAACCAGAAGGGTGAAGGGCTCCCACTGGTCGCCTTGATTTAGGTGGTCAGGGTTTTGAGGCCTTTTATGGAGAAGTGGTTGGTGGTGCAAAGGAATAATGCTATGTCATGCTAAGCTGCTCGGATGTACAGAGCCTTCTTTGTGGATTTGAGTTCTGGGCTTCCAGAAGCTCAGGGCCATTTATTGGGCTGTTGGCTTCAAGTAAAAGGGGCTGCAGAGACTGACTGATGGTGAATGCTTACTTCCTGCCAGGGATATGAGGTGCCTGACATAAGCTGCAGTGAGTTGCTTTCGCCAGAGTCCAGCAGCAAAGTGGGAGAAGATGAAGAGCAATCCTGCCATCCAAGCTGCCATCGACCTCACTGCGGGTGCTGCAGGTAATCCCTTGAGAATATTCAGTCCTCCAAACAGGTGACCATAGTATCCTATAATTGCAAAGCCATAAGTATGCTTTCCCCTTAGAATGAATCTCCTTAACACAAAGGTACTGGGGTATTTTCTCTAGATGTGGAAGAAGGTTGCATAGTTCCCATTAGTAGAAAGACTTTTATGTTAAAATGCAGGTTGGAAGTATCCCAAGTGTAGACCTGGAAAAATAATTCAGTTCAGAGCTGGAGTCACTGGCCCAATGTCACATGACAGTGACTAGCAGGTCATGTGGATACCACGCCACCCCTTGGCAGTCTTCAGAGTCTTAGAGTACCAAAACAATAGTGCGCTATTTTTCCAGGAAATTCCATTTCTGTATTTCTGCTTGAGAAAAGAATCACTCCTATCATCAATGTCAGGGTGCATAGGATTTAGCCTTCTTTGCCACTGTGTTCCTGTTGCTTCTTCAATGACCAGGGACAGTGTACATTTAACTCCAGAGCACAGAAGAAATGGGAAACTTTGTTGTGGGCCATGGAATCCCAGACAGCAGTTCCATCCTAGATAGTAGAGCATATGGACAGTTCTTGGTCTTTTGGCCTCATTAGCCTCAAGATTGTAAAGTAGGTACTCTACTAGTGAGCTGTCACCAGCAATCCAAAAGTTTTGAGAGCAAGGGGAAGCTCTTGGGTTTGACAGGATTGTGGACTGGCCTGAACTGAAGTCCAATACCTAAAAGAAGCTGAAGCCTCATTGGGTAGGGTGGGTACTCCCAGAATGCTTCCAGAGAGTGCTTCTGAAGTCTGGAAGAAGCTCAGTGCCCTAACTCAATTGCTGGGCAGATGTGAGGACAAGCATTTCAGTGCCAGTGGGGCCCATGTGTCAAGGTGAACTCAACAGCTGGATGGTAAGAGGGGACCAGAAAGAGGCATTAACGGGTCTGATATCTTCAGCCTGAAGAACAATAAAACAAACAGGAAACTCACATTAGCTCAGCCTGCCATTCTCCAGATTCCTGTGGTCCCTTAGTGCTGGGCGAATTCTACAATATGGATCTTTGCAGATAGAAACCCTGGTCTCTTTGGTCTAGCACGGATTCCTTTTTTGTTTGTTTATTTTTTCTTTGGACCACACCCAGCTGTTCTCAGGGTTTATTCTTGGCTTTGTGCTCAAGGATCACTTCTAGAGGACTTGTGGGGCCATATGGGGTGCCAGGAATTCAACTAGGGTTGAGTGAATATAAGGCAAGTACCTAACCACTGTATTATCTCGATCCCTGTGTTAATTTTTTTTGGGGATATGTGGCCAACTTGGGTTACTCCTGGCTCTACACTCAGAAATCATTTGTGGCAGTGCTCAGAGGACCATATGGTACTAGGAATCAAACCCAGGTCAATTGCATGTAAGGCTAACACTTACCCATTGTATTATCTCTATTGGCCTCTTGTACTGATTCCTAATGTATCTTTGTTAGATCTGTACTTTTGGTTATAAAGGGCATGTTAGGCAGTGCTGAGGGGCTACTCTCAGCTCTATATTTATGATCTCAGAGGACCATATAGTTTTGGTGATCAATCCAGGCCTCCCGCATTCAAAGTGTGTGCTTTGCCCTTTGAGCCATCTTTCTAGTCCTGCACTGATTCTTACAGTGGGCTGCAGCTTCCCAGAGTGAAGAGGTCAGAGATTGGGCTGCTCACTGTCTTCTTGTCTAGTGGGACATCCTGTACAAGTGTGGTCACTTGGCCACCTTCTGTTGTCCTGCCATTCTCTTGATTTAGATAAGAACAAAGCATGTTCCCTTGAACCAAATGTTGAGGCAGGTTAGAGCCAGCATATTACAGATGCTGATAAGAAGTATAGGGCAGGAGACTGGCTGCTAGCTTACAGGCCTCAGGGAGTGTCTTGCTCCATAGTAGGAGAAACAGAGTTTCTTGGATCTGTCCCAATAGACTCTTGCGAGGGGATTGGATTTTAACCCGCTGGTTTCTGGTTGTGGCTCAACAGACCAGTGAGACTTCTGCCTTTTGCTGTGCTGGCTGCCTGTGTGTGCTTAGATTAGTGTCTACAATAGGTAGACTGTTAATCGTGTGAGGCATCCCAGCTCAGTGGTCTAAATTTCAAACAATTACAAATCATTGAGTCCTTAAAAATTTTCCCAGGGTCATTGAATGGATATTTGAGAATTTGATGGGTATTAAGTTCTCTGTAGTTCATGCTGATGTTCAGCATAGTCACACCTGCTAGGGAGTGAAGCAAGAGGGAAGAAAGAGGGGAAATGTGGTCTCTGTGTAGAGAAGGACACAGAAAGTGAGTGGGTCTCAATGAAGGAAGCAAAAATTCATTAATTTCCCATCTTTTCTACCATGATAGGTTACCAATTTTATAGTCTCCGATGGATGGCTTAACTGTTCAGGATGATTGAGTTAAATTATGAGAGACTTCAAGCTAAATTACTGTTTCAACATCATCATTATTTGGTTTTGGAGCCATACTCCCCTGTGCTCAGACTTACTCCTGGCTCTATGCCCAGGTACCATACCTGGCAGTACTCCAGGAACCATCTGGGTACCATGGATTGAACTTAAATGGCCACATGCAGGGAAAGTTCCATAATCCTTGTACTAGCTCTCTGTGCTAGTACACTTTTGTGTACTAAAAACAGCACTTTTTTGTGCTTTTAATGAAATACCTTATTCAGCTTCTCTACATCCAAATTATGTGCCTATTAAAAAGTTTGACAGTCATCTCTAGAAATAATTACGTTTTTGATAAAATGAAGAACTTATTTTATTCCAGCCCAGCAGTAACTGGGAGAGATAAAATATCATTGTTATTCTAGTTCCTACTTACTAAATTGTATCCCACATATTCAGAATTGTGGTCAATTTGTAGGACAACTGAGAAGAGTCTTTATTCTTTCAAAAGAAAAGATGGTATTTTTGGGATTTCAGAGCTCACACTTGTGATTGCAAAGAGATCAGTTTTCAGACTTTTGTTTTAGTTTTTGGGCCACATCTGGCAGTACACAGGGGTTATTCTTGTATTTGCACTCAGAGATCACTCCTGGCAAACTCGAGGGACCATATGGGATGCTGGGGATCAAACCTGGGTCCATCCTGGGTCACCCTGTGTAAGGCAAATACCACTGTGCTATCGCTCCAGATCTAGTTTTCAGACTTTTTGAAAATATTTGTTTATCTGCCAGGAATTAATTGAAAGTCATTCTATTTTGGGTACTCCCACGTAGTACTTAGGAGATCTTTGGGGTCCCACAGATGATCCTCAGTCAACCAGGGTTGGTAGTTTAACACAATCAGCTGAGATTGTAATGTTTCCGAACCCTATGTTTTTGAGGATACCTATGTCACCTGTGGTTTTGGTGGCCCCAGGACCATATATAGAGGTAGTTATCAGCCTGTAGGGCTTTACCCAATGATGATCAGAAGACTGTGTGGTGCCAGGAATCAAATCTAGTTCAAGTACATACTAGTCGTTCGTACACCTTAACTATTATACTGCTTCCTAGCACTATAAAGTTTAGTTTTTCTCTTTATTGGGGAGAGGGCTGTCACTTTGCCTATGCTCAGGAACTTATCCTGGCAGTTCTTGGGAAACCATGTGGTGTCAGGAGATCAAAACCAGGCCTTCTGTAAACAAAGGCTGTGTTCAGTCTATTGAGTGCTCTCTAGCCCTAGTTTTTTTTTTTTTTTCTTTTCTTTTTGTCTATGCCTAATGATGCTGAGGGGTTACTCCTGACCTCTAACGAGTCACTCCTGGGAGACCAGGGCACCATAAGGGATGTCAGGGATTAAATCCAGTCAACTGCAGACAAGGCAAGCACCCTACCCATTCTACTATCTTTCTGGCCCCTCTAGCACTAGATTTTTGGGGGAGGATTAATTCTGCCTCTGTGACTGTTCATCAGTTACTCTGGGTGGGTTTATATAGATGTCAGGGATTGAACTCTGGTTAATTGTGTACAAATACTATCTCCCTGGCCTTTCCAGTTTTTGTTTGGTTTGGTTTGGTTTTGGGGCACACCCAGTGGTGCTCAGGTGCTACTTTTGGCTCTGTACTCAAAAGTAACTTCTGGCAGCCTCAGGGGACCACATAAGATGCTGGAGATTGAACCTAAGTTGGCCACATTCAAGGCAAACGCTCTATTCTATCACTCCAGCCCCAGCCTAATTTTTTTTAATATCTTTATTTAAACATCTTGATTACAAATATGATTGTGATTAGATTTCAGTCATGTAAAGAACACCCCCTCACCAATGCAACATTCCCACCACCAATGTCCCAAATCTCCCTCCATCCCACCCCACCCCCACCTGTACTCTAGACAGGCTTTCCAGTTCCCTCATTCATTCACATGATTATGGTAGTTCTCTGTGTAGTTATTTATATAACTGCACTTACCACTCTTTGTGGTGAGCTTCTTGAAGCGAGCTGGAAGTTCCAGCCCTCCTCTCATTGTCTCTGAGGATTGTTGCAAAAGTGAGTATTATTTTTCTTAAAACCCATAGATGAGTGAGACTATTCTGCGTCTCTCTCTCCTTCTGACTTATTTCACTCAGCATGATAGATTCCATGTACAACCAGGTATAGGAAAATTTCATGACTTCATCTCTCCTGATGGCTGCATAATATTCCATTGTGTATATGTACCACAGTTTCTTTAGCCATTCATCAGTTGAAGGGCATCTTGTTTCCAGAGTCTGGCTATTGTGAATCGTGCTGCAATAAATATAGGTGGAGGAAGGGATTTTTGTATTGTATTCTTATGTTCCTAGGGTATATCCCTAGGAGTGGAATAGCTGGGTCAAATGGGAGCTCAATTTCCAGTTTTTGGAGGAATCTCCATATCACTTTCCATAGAGGTTGGACTAGGCGGCATTCCCACCAGCAGTGGATAAGAGTTCCTTTCTCTCCACATCCCAGCCAGCACTGATTGTTCTTATTCTTTGTGATGTGTGCCAATCTCTGTGGTGTGAGATGGTATCTTATCGTTGTTTTGATTTGCATCTACCTGATGATTAGTGATGAGGAGCATTTTTTCATGTACATTTTGGCCATTTGTATATATATATATATATTTTAATCAAAGTGTCTGTTCATTTCTTCTCCCCAATTTTTTGATGGGATTAGATGTTTTTTTTTTTCTTGTAAAGTTCAGTCAGTGCCCTGTGTATTTTGGAGATTAGCCCCTTATCTGATGGGTATTGGGTGAACAATTTCTCCCACACAGTGGGTGGCTCTTGTATCCTGGGCACTATTTCTTTTGAGGTGCAGAAGCTTCTCAGCTTAATGTATTCCCATCTGTTGATCTCTGCTTCCACTTGTTTGGAAAGTGCAGTTTCCTCCTTGAAGATTCCTTTAGTCTCAGTGTCATGGAGTGTTTTACCTATGTGTTGTTCTATATACCTTATGGTATCAGGTCTGATATTAAGGTCTTTAATTCATTTGGATTTGATCTTCGTACATGATGTTAACTGGGGGTCTATGTTTGCTTTTTTGCAAGTGGATAACCAGTCAGTTCTTCCAGCACCATTTGTTGAAGAGGTTTTCCCTGCTCCACTTAGGATTTCTTGCTTCTTTGTCAAAAATTAGGTGCTTGTATGTCTAAGGTCACCTGCCTACTGTTGCTGGGTGGCTGAGACTCCAGCAACAAGATCCCATCTGGTTTCAGGGGGCACGGCCTGCGTCCTGACTGGACAGCCCTTTGATACAATGAAGGTGAAGATGCAGACATTCCCCAACCTGTACCGTGGCCTCACTGACTGCTGCCTCAAGACCTACACCCAGGTGGGCTTCCGTGGCTTCTACAAGGGGACCAGTCCTGCGCTCATCGCCAACATCGCGGAGAACTCTGTCCTCTTCATGTGCTACGGCTTCTGCCAGCAGGTGGTGCGCAAACTCATCGGGCTGGACCAGCAGGCCAAGCTGAGGTGGGTGGGGGTCCACACTTTGTGTGTTCCAAACTACTTGCTTGGGGCTGGGAGATGGCTCAAAGGGCGGGAACGCAGTCTGTGCACATGGGAACCTCGCTTCAGTTCCATCCTGACACTCATGGTTGACCCCACTAGAACCTGGAGCACTACCCCAGCACTGTCAGATTGTTAAGTCCAGGAGAACGATGCGCCATTCAAAGACACCAAGACCACAGTCTCATGCAAAAACAGGGGGTTTATTTTCTATTACAAGCATGCAGGGGCTGTCTAGAATCCAGCATAAGCAAACCAGCCCTGAGCCTGAGCTTACAAGCTGTATATAGTATTTCAAACAATAGAAAGGTACAGTAGATTGATTTGCTTTAGGAAGTACATGACATCTGGCATTTGCTCAATCACATTTTTGCAAGGTGCAGGTGCAAGCTTACAGGGTTAACATGACCAGGTTAAAACCATGTAGGAACAGAAAGAAAGTTAAACTATAACTGGGTCTACACGTTCCCACAATTGTGAAGGGGGGTGAGTGATCAGGGCAGTCAGGAAACTCAGGGGAAACTTAAGTTCCCAGAATTGTGAAGGGGGGTAGGTGATCAGGGCAGTTAGCAAACTCAGGGGAAACTTTTCCTTTACATCCCCCCTTTTTCTTTTGTTTGATCTCTAATCCTAGAGATCTTGGGCTATTTGATTGAGTGCTTCACATTGCTGCCTAATAATCATAAGGTCCTAAGTCAGTAATAGCAGCAGGAGCACAAGCGGGCCTGTAATGGCAGACATTAGAGTTGTTAGCCAGGGGGACTATTTTTTTTTTTTTTTTTGGTTTTTGGGTCACACCAGCGATGCTCAGGGGTTACTCCTGGTTGTCTGCTCAGAAATCGCTCCTGGCAGGCACGGGGGACCATATGGGACACCGGGATTCGAACCAACCACCTTTGATCCTGGATTGGCTGCTTGCAAGGCAAACGCCACTGTGCTATCTCTCCGGGCCCAGGGGGACTACTTGAACCAGGACTGAAACCAATTGTCTTGAACCCGGGATTTTTGTTCCCTTTCGTTTAGCCTCTTTTAAGTCTGTCTATAGATGCCTGTATGACCCAGTGTAATCTGTATAATAACAACATTCTTCTTTTAGGGCCACGCATAGCCCACTTTCTTGTTCAAAGAGGAGATTTAACCCCCTTCTATTCTGGAGTACAACTTCTGACAGGGAAGTTAGCGAGTCTTTGAGAGCTCGAACTGAGGTTTTTATTTTTCTTAGGTCTTGCCTGACGGCTGTTTCAAGCTTACTGATTTGATCGGCCCCCCCCTTAATTTCAGCAGCTAACCCCATCCCTAGGATGACTGCCAGGGTGAGGGAAACCAGTTCTCGAGGGTAGAGCAGCTACTAAACCTTGCCTTAAAAGAATCAGAATTATAAGATAGCACTCTGGGTAGTTTCTGAATTAGCACACAATAATGGGAAGCCAGATTAAAAACTTCAAGGGCAATGCAAGGCATTTCTTTTTATGCCCCCTTTCTCAGCTGCTCTTCAAAAAGTGTGATTCACTACAAATCTGGTTATCACGATCCAGTCCCAACTGGAAGGGAGCTTCCAGTATGCCTGACTAGTGGTTTCACAGTCCCATGCTGTCATCTGGTACAGTAGGTGATCTTCATTTTGCCCTGGTCCAGGAAGTTGAGTCAGATGGATATGCAGGGGGGGTCCTTTGAGGTCACCAGATAGTCTGTCCAGGCCACTGACCACCCGAGCTGCGGGCTTCTGAGAAGTATCTGAAAAAGACTTATGAAGAGGTTTCCGGGGGGTTTCTCACTTGTTCTGTATCTAAGGTTTTTTACACCTAGTGTGTAACAATTAATGATAATACAAGTTAAACAACAGAAATCAAAAGCATCATAGCATTATTAACAAACAGCTCTAAATTATTTTTAGTTAGACTTATGCTTGCATTTATAATTTATGATCTGTTCCTGTACAATTAATGAGAATGCTTTCACACATAGGTTACTTTACTTTAATTATAAAAATTTTTTTTCTCCACTTAAACCCTGCACTTTACTAGATATTGAAAAAAATTTGGCTCCTTCCTTTGCATAAACACAATATTACTGGAGAAATCTTCATTTGGGGCACTTCCAATACTCACAGATAATTTTTGAGGATAGGGTGGGGACACAGCAGGTTTGTCACGTTACAGTCACTTAGGCCAGGCTGATGTAAGAACGAGTTGGTTCTCGGATGGCTGTTGTCTTCTCACCCACTGCAGGATTTTTCTAGAGGTAGCCTGTTCCACTCCTCTTCAGGGTTGGAAGAGACTCTGACCTCAAGTCCTTTCTTGAGACTAAGGGTGAGGGTGAGAGTGGCCATGGCCAGTTAGTGCAGGTTCAGAAATCTCCCGTTTCTTTCTTCAGGCCATTCATCTTGATGTCTTCCTGGTTTTGTTAGCCAGATGCTTAAAGGTGCTTGC